>NC_067401.1:181959243-182276029 GCF_016432865.1 Antechinus flavipes
TTGATAACTTTTCTAAATATGCAAAGGAAGCAATGGAGAGAACTGGAAATAGACCCATTATTTCAATTAATTAATATCTATTTCTTAGATTTTACCCAAGATATTGAGCTTTGAGGAATTCCTTGCAGTTAGAGATGAAGGGATATGCATACTTTCAGGCAGAAACAAATACAACTCTTCCTAATTTATCACTATAGAATGTTTATTTGTATGGATGTGTATGCATATGGACAACGCAGCCTTTGTCCTTTAGATGAGCATAACAAAATGGTAAAATTCAATAAAGATGAATTTGTGTTGCTGTTAGAATTAAATTATATCATGTTTTTCATATCCCTAGACAAAAAGTAATACATATATTATCACCATGGAGAAGTCATTTAATTTTTTTTGAGCCTCAATTTCCTCATCTGTAAAAATGGGACCATTATAATATCTGTAATACCTTCTTCAGTAGGTTGTTATAAAGTCCCAATTCCAGAATTGATGTGAAATGCTTTGCAAACTTTAAAATATTATATAAATGTTAGATCTGGATCCTGAATCTCAGGGCTCTTCCCAATACTTTAGTATAATTTGAGGTACTAGAAATAAAATGGAATGACCTCTGGTATAGATTATAATATACTAAGGGCCCAGCATCTTTAAACCTAAGTGTAGTTAGACAACTAAAATAACACCTGCAATTCAATAAGGGATCAAATTAGTTCTATCTCCATAAAAACATTTGCTTTTTAATAGTTATGATTTAATAGAGACCATCTATCCTATCACTTTACACAGAATGAATTTGCAAAATCTCTAGTTTCCAATTAAGTGAGAAAAGATGGCAGGAGGAAACTAAGTAAAATTCCCATCTCATCCCCATCCTTACAGTCTAACATTGTGCCAAAGATACAAAGAGAGATATAATGTATGATTAATACCTACAGTTTAGTTGGGAGGTAGGACCTAGACATTCAAAAGGTAAATAGTAGCTTCCATTCATTGGAAGTCAGTAAAGGCTACAAGAATTGGACTTTAAAGCATCTGGGGAGTATTTAGATCCATCTCTGTAAGACCTAGAATTATACAATTGGTAGCCAAGTAAAGTTCAGATCTTTTGTTGTCTCTAATATAGCCCGGTTAGCTTAGAGCCCTCCGAATATCTCCAAATCCAAGGGTTTTGTCCTTCAGCCTCTGCCTCTGCTTTCTTCTGCCTCCAGCCAGCACAGAGATGGAATGAATCTCTTGTCTCCTTCACTTGGGGCTCGGCTAGCTTTCTGGTGAGTCTTTCAGACCAGCTTGGTCTCAGTGGAGGGAGTGCAGGAGCCCAGCCACCAACCACAGTGGTGTGAGATGAAGATGAATCTGGTTGTCCGCTGAACTCTCGACTGGTAGCTTCTTCCTCTGAAAACTCTTTCTTCCGCCACCAGCCAGCCAAGTGGAAAATATTCCTTCTTGCCTCAGAGAGAGGGCTTCTGGCGTAATTCCGCTGAATTCTGACCGAGAGCCTCTGTCTGTTTCTTTTATACAAGAGGGAGGAATTGTGGGATATGAGAGAGAGGGATCATGGGTTTTCTCCCATTGTGCTCTCTGGCTCTAAGAGCTTTAAGGGAGGTGTGAATTCACAAAGTTACAAAGTTTACTTTGTGAATCTGGCATACTTGTGAACTCCAATGAGTAAAGGTGTAAACACAAGCATTGTACTAATTAGTTCTTCTTAGTACCTTGTTTCAGGTTCTGGCCCAAAACATCTTCTTGTAAGATCTAATTAGTTAGCAGTTTGTAAAGATTCCAACATCAGACCATATTCAATGTGCCTACAGTCTTCCCCAGAGAGCACTTGCCTACAAAGTCCACGTTAATGACTTCAAAGATTAACAGAAAAGGTTGTACTTTCTGAATTGGAGGCTGCCCCAAAGAAAAGTAAGCAGAAGAGAACCAATCTTATTTTCAATTTCACTCTCTGGTGAAACTGCCTATTCAGTCTCACTTTATTCTGGTCTCTTCCCTAACAATGATCCTGCAATTTTCCTAGGTCACTTGAAGTAGAGCAGGGCCACTACTGCATTGGCAGCCATGCCCCCCAAAATGTCTGTCTTGGTATAGGGACCTACGCATCTCAGTGTCCAGATAGTCAATCTTTTACTTCTCCAGCACCAAACAAAAGACTATTAATACTCTAAAACCTCAAGGCTTTGTCTCATGCTGTAAGAAATTCTTATGTATAGAATGCTTAGGAGCAGATCTTGCCATACACACACACACACACACACACACACACACACACACACACACACACAAACACACACCAAACACTATATTAATATTGGCAAGCGTGATCTTCTGGGTTCCATTTTATTTTAAATGTAATTATCATGTAATGCCTTAGATGTTTTCTTATATATTGCAAATTGAGAATTGTCTAATTAACTCACTTTGTGAAAACTCCAAAAGATATCAATCTGAGGAAAAGGAGTCACACCCTGCCTCCTTAGAGCAGGAGCAGGGAACCTTTTTTTTTCTGCCAAAGGTCATTAGTATATTTATGTTGAAATGGACAAAAGACTGGCCCCCTCATCCCCGGGTCAAGGGGCCTCAGGCTTATAGGCAGAAGTTGCTCAAACTAAATTAAGGGAAGTGTTATGTTCAGACTGGGCCCCATCCCCCAGTTCATGAGACATTGCAAAATATGTCGACAGGTTCCGTTATGTGCTTACTCCCATCCAGACATATCCCCATTGTAAACTAGAAACTGTGTCAGTGATTTCCGAAATCTGTAACCACAAGGCTGTACCAGGATGTGGTAAATGTGCTTAAAAGTGTACCTCGCTAAAGGTTCAGGGCTGATCTCTTCTAGCCTGTCTAGTGGAGGCCAGTCCTGGCCAGCCAGCTATTAAAGGATGCTTAAAATTAAATAATCTGGTCTGAGCTGTCTATCTCATGTCTGTCCATTTCAATATATAAGTATATATTCAGGGGCCATACAGAATTATCAATTTTTAGAATTCAAGCAGTTGAGAGGTAGTTCTACCTAGCTTTACACTCACATTCAGAGAATGATTATGCAAATGAATTCTTGTACCTTTTATGGCCCACTGGGGCCCAGAAGTTCTCCACCCCTGCCTTAGAGCTATCTGCCTGGGACAAAAGTCAGCCCTCCACTCAAAATCTTAGAGTGAGAAAATTTTACAGTAATGACTTTAATACTTAGCCCAATATACTTTGAGGTCATCCTAATTATAAATTGTTTTGATTATTAGTATAAAATTAAGTGCATTTCTATATTGTGAAAAATTACAGCAATTAAAAAATGATTTCTCTTATAATTTAGGAATTGTTAGGTTATAAATCCAGAGTCCTGCAAAAGTTGCTAAATACTTTTGTTAAGTGTATTTTATTTTTATTAGAATTATAATAATGATTTCAAAAATTCTTCATTGTCTTATGTTTGAGACTTGCTATTTGGACCTGGCTATCAGTTTGCTTTTAGCTCCCCTGGTGATATGGTATAAGTTCTATAATGCTTACATGATTCAGAGAGGGAAGAGCTAGTATCTATACCAGCTAGAATGAGAGATTTTATAGGTTGACTCACATTACAAATCAGCTTATGTTAAGGAAATAAATTCTACCTAAATATGTTCAGCTGTATTAAAGTCATGTGTGATAGGATGCATGATTTTCTATTTAAGGTAATTTGGAAACACATCTGACTAAATTATTATCATCTGATTAGGACGGAATGTCATTTCATACATTTAACTTCATGATATTGTGAATATTATTGTTAGATTTCTAAATTTTCTTGTATTGTGAAATTTGGTAAATTACTGTATCAATTGTGCTGATGGAAAAACAACTTTCTCTTTGAAAACCATTGTATTATTCTATCAGCTTTGCTGATTACATGATGTAGTATTATGAATTACTGTAAGAAGCTGGAAGCTTCTAGGTTCACCTCTAATAATAAGAAATTTTCATCTGTAATTATTTGACTAAGATTTATGAAAATTGTCAAATGATTTGTTATAATAGATAATTGTGATAAGTTAAAACCTGTGAAGGATTTAATTGAGTATATTTTTTCTTTATTTATTTAGTTAATTTTTTGCTGAGGTAACTGGGACTTGTCCAGGGTCACACAGCTAGGAAGTGTTAAGTATCTGAGACCAGATTTGAACTCAGGTCCACCTGACTTTAAGGCTGGTGCTCTATCCACTGAGCCACCTAGCTGTCCCCAATTGAGTATACTTTAAAAGGGAATATTGATCATGAATTGTTATATGGAAAAAGGTAACAAGAAAACTTGTAGAATCTCCCTTATTTATATATTTTAAAGTTTTCTTGTGGCCCTCTGATCATAAATTCTTTGTGTTGTGAAATTCCAAAATTATGGATTGCTTAACCAAGAAAATAGGATCCTATCTTTGCATAAATACTTCTTGCATAAAATGGAGTTCAAATTTTCAAATATTCTTATAATATAGAGTAAGTTTCATCTTAGATTATTTGCCTATCACTTGTGAAGGTTATGAAATTAAACCTGGAATAGTTTATATTGAATATCTTGGATCAACTTAGTTTTAACAAACTCCAGTCTTTTGCATTAAGGCAAATATACATTAGTTCAAGAAATGGACATCTGTTAATCTGGAGGTTTACAGCAATTGACCAATGTTTTTTATCTGACTTTTTAAGTAAATTACCATAGATTCACTATCTCTAAGTAATTCTAGAATATAATTATTTTCTACAAGTCTCATGATAGATTTTTATACAGGATGAGTTTATGCTCTAGGAGAAGACAAAGAAAAAAAAAAGAAAATTATATTGGATAAAATTTTAAATCTCTGGTAAACTTTACTATTGCAACACCAAGAGAGAAATACAATAACTTAGTCCTAGACATGATTAATGAATCTTGCTAATTGAAGTAAAGTCTTATGGAATTATAATTGGTATAAATTCTGAGTTTGTTTCTAGATATGATTGTCATATCGGTATTGAGCAAATGCTTTTAATGCCAACAACTCTGTGGGATGACATCAGTGAATTACAGGTGAAGTTTTGTCACAAGGACAAGAGGGGAGAGTAACTTTTGGCATGAGCTGAAGTAACTTTATTTCCCTAGAGTAGATAACATTTCCTCTTGAATGCAAAGTGTTCCCATATGACTAAAATTCTAAGTCTGGTTGAGATATTTGTCAATTCAATTGATTGCCTACATGACTCTTGTCTGGGATTAACATCAAGTTAAGGGAGCATTTTCCCCTTATAACTATGTCCTTCTTTTCCTTTTTTTTTTTTTTTTTTTTTGCAAATTGCTATAATTGTGGCATTTGATCAATAAAAGGCATGAAGGAAATATTACATTTTTACCTACTAGCTAATATTGGAACACATTTGAGTTACCATAATAAGATGCAGGTATATAAGATCTAAGCTATTCATTTTAGAATTATAGTTCTTTTCATATTCCAAACAATTAAATAGAAGAGTACTTGAGTTCATCATCTGATAGTCATGTATTTGTATTGGATTGATTGGATCACTGAAATAAACTTGCATATAGTGTAATGCAAGCAAATCACACAAGAGTTTGAAATGGATTTATGAGCAATAGTCTATGTGACCATGGTTAGTAACTAAACATATTTTACTGCAAACATGTACATAAGCACATATATTTATATGTCTTTATTTTCTTTTGTACATGGCCAACATGGAAATATTTTGCTTGACTATACATATTTGTACCAAGGATTTGGTTTTTCTTTTATTTTCAATTGGGAGGTGAGGAAAGAAGAGGGATTTTTGCTAATTGAAAAAAATAGTTTTATTTTTAAAAAAAAGTTATCAAATGGAGGCAAGACTTCCGGCCAAGATAGCGGAGGGGACACACACATGTATCTAAGCTCCTTCTTGCTCTCAGAATACTTTATTTCATGACAAGGCCTCAGAATTAGGGCTTGACTGAAAAAACCCATGGATACATTACCAACAGAAGATATCCTCAAAATTCGTCAGAAAAAGTCTGTGTTTGCTCACAGGTGGGGACAGTTAGAGCAGGCACAGATTGTAGACAGGCAGCCAGAGCATGGCAGGCAACTCACACTGAGCAGATCTGAAGGATGTGGGGTGTAATCTCAGCCCTTTTTGTGGGGAGAACTTTACCATAGTGTGGCTACTTTGCCCTGGCAGCAAGCCAGTAGATCAGCAGAGAAGCTATAAACACAGGGGGTAAAGACTATAAACCCAAAAAGCTAGGGTCTCCTGGGACCTGGCCACACCTATCTGGAGTCACTTAGAACGCTCTCAGAGTCTCTGAGTGCTCTCAGAGTCTCAGAGTGCAGATGCAAACCAGTCATTGCTGTCCTGCTAGTGCCTCACTGCTGCCTCCTGCAGTCTGTAGGGGAAGCTTGGTAATACCATCCAGCCCCTCCCCCCCCCCAAAAAAAAAAAAAACTAATAAAAGCAGACTGCATTTGCTTTTTTTGTTAGTTTGTTTTCTTTGATTCTTCTTTGACAAAATGAGCAAAAAATTAAAGAGCACTATAACAATAGATGGCTTCTATATGGATAGAGAGCAGATTTCAAACCCTGAGGAGACTAAAAACAAATTGTCTCCCAATGAATCCCCAAAGGGGGATATGATCTGGTCCTCAATATACAAGGCTCTTACAAAAGAAATTAAAAAGGCTCTTCAAAAGAGCTAGAAGAAAAATGGCCAAAGAAAAGGGAAGCTTGGCAAGAGCTGGATAAGTCATCCCACTCATTTAAAGATAGAGTAGATAAAGAAATCAAATCCTTGAAAAACAGAATTAGTGAAATGGAAAAGGTAAGCAATTGCAAGGAAAACAGAATTAGTGAATTGGGGGAAAAAATAGCTCTCTAAAAATAAAATTGAGGAAGTGAAAAAAAATTCTATAGAACAAAACAACTCATTTAAAAACTCAATTGGACAATTAGAAAAAGAAATAAAAAAAAGTGAGTGAAGAAAATAATTCATTAAAAATCAGAATTGAACAAATGGAATTGAATGACTCAAGGAGACACCAAGAATTAGTCAAACAAAACCAAAAAAAAAAAAAATGAAACAATGGGAAAAAATGTCAGATACTTTCCTGGGAAAACAACAGACCTGGAAAATAGATCTAGGAGAAATAATCTGAGAATTATTGGACTTCCTGAAAAAATGATGAAAAAAAGAGCGTGGACACTATTTTCCAGAAAATTATCAACGAGAACTGTCCAAATATCATAGAAGTAGAGGTAAAATAGACATTGAAAGAATTCATCAATCACCTACTGACAGGGACCCTAAAATCAAAACTCCAAGAAATATTGTGGCTAAATTTCAGAACTATCAGACCAAGGAAAAAATACTAAAAGCTGCTAGAAAAAAAAAAAAAAAAACAGTTCAAATCTAGAGGATTATTCAGGACCTAGCAGTATCCACATTAAAGGATCAAAGGGCTTGGAATCTGATGTTCTGAAAGGCTAAGGAACTTGGTATGTAGCCAAGAATAACTTACTCAGCCAAAATGAGCATTTTTTTCCAGGGAAGGTGGACATTCAATGAAATAGGTGAATTTCATCTATTTCCAATGGAAAAAAAACGGAACTAAACAAAAAGTTTGATCTCCAAATATAGGCCTCAAGAGAAACATAAAAAAGGTAAACTAAAATCTTGGGAACTATATTTCTGTTATTAAGACATATAAAGAACACATGTATAATTTGTTCTAGAAACTAGAGGTAGAAAGGAAATTATACCAGAAAAAGGGTAAAGTGGGGGTACTACATCTCACAAAGAGGCAAAGGAAACCTATTATATCTGACAGAAAGAAGGGAGGGGGATGAATATAGTGTGTATCTTATTCTCATAAGAATTGGCTTAAAGAGAAAAATACTAAACATTTTCGATTTATAGAGAAACTTCTCCCACCTCATTGAAAAGTGGGAGGGAAAAAGTGAAAAGGGAAGGAGTAAGCTAAGTGGAAGGGAATATAGAAATTGTGAGGAAAAGGGGTAAGAAAGGGAGGGGAACTCTAAGCTGGGGGGAGGGATCCTAAAAAGGGAGGGCTGTGAGAAGCAATTGGTGCTCACAAGTTTAATACTAGGGAAGGGGGTAAGGGAGAAGGAAAGGAGAAAAGCATAAGCAGGAGTTAACAAGATGGCAAGTAATACAGAATTAGTCATTTTAACCATAAATGTGAATGGGGTAAACTCCCCCATAAAAAGGAAGTGGACAGCACACTGGATTAAAAGCCAGAACCCTACAATATGTTGTTTACAAGAAACACACTTGAAGCAGGGCGATACATACAGAGTAAAAGTAAAAAGTTGGAGCAGCATCTACTATGCTTCAGGTGAAGTAAAAAAATCAGTGGTAGCCATCCTGATCTCAGATTAAGCAAAAGCAAAAATTGATCTAATTAAAAGAGATAAGGAAGGGCACTATATCTTGCTAAAGGGTAGCATGGATAATGAAGCAATATCAATATTAAACATATATGCACCAAGTGGTGTAGCATCTAAATTCTTAAAAGAGAAATTAAGAGAGCTGCAAGAAGAAATAGACAGCAAAACTATAATAGTGGGAGATCTCAACCTTGCACTCTCAGAATTAGATAAATCAAAATACAAAATAAATAAGAAAGAAGTCAAAGAGATAAGAAAAATTAGGTATGACAGATCTTTGGAGAAAACTAAATGGAGATAAAAAGGAGTACACTTTCTTCTCAGCAGTTCATGGATCCTATACAAAAATTGACCAAATATTAGGACATAAAAACTTCAAATTCAAATGCAGAAAGACAGAAATAATAAATGCATCTTTTTTCGATCACAATGCAATGAAAATTACATTCACTAAAAAGCCAGGGGAAAATAGACCAAAAAATAATTGGAAACTAAATAATCTCATACAAAGAATGACTGGGTGAAACAGCAAATCATAGATATAATTAATAACTTCACCCAAGAAAATGACAATAATGAGACGTCATACCAAAATGTGTGGGATGCAGTCAAAGTGGTAATAAGGGGAAATATCATATCTCTAGAGGCCTACTTGCATAAAATAGAGAAAGAAAAGGTCAATGAATTGGACTTGCAACTAAAAATGCTAGAAAAGAAACAAATTTTAAAAACCCAATCAAACACTAAACTTGAAATTCTAAAAACAAAAGGAGAGATTAATAAAATTAAAAGTAAAAAAAAAACCAAACTATTGAATTAATTAATAAAACTAAGAGTTGGCTCTATAAAAAAATCAACAAAATAGATAAACTCTTAGTAAATCTGATTTAAAAAAAGGAAAGAGGAAAATCAAATTGTTAATCTTAAAAATGAAAAGGGAGAACTCACCACTAATGAAGAGGAAATAAGAGCAATAATTAGGAGTTGCTTTGCCCAACTTTATGCCAATAAATTCAACAGTTTAAATGAAATGGAAGAATACCTTCAAAAATATAGCTTGCCCAGATTAACAGAGGAAGAAGTAAATTGGTTAAACAGTCCCATCATAGAAAAAGAAATAGAATAAGCTATTAACCAACTCCCTAAGAAAAAATTCCCAGGACCATATGGATTTACATGTGAATTCTACCAAACATTTAAAAAACATTTAAATCCAATGCTATTTGAAAAAATAGGGAATGAAAGAGTCCTATCAAATTCCTTTTATGACACAAACATGGTACTGATACCTAACCAGGTAGGTTAAAAAAAGAGAAAGAAAATTATAGACCAATCTCCCTAATGAATATTGACGCTAAAATCTTAAACAAGATATTAACAAAAAGACTACAGAAAATCATCCCTAGGATAATACACCATGATCAAGTAAGATTTATACCAGGAATACAGGGCTGGTTCAATATTAGGAAAATTATTAATATAATATAAATAATTAATATAATATAATATATAATAAATAAATAAATTAATATATAATAATAATTATATAATTAATATAATATAATAATATGAATTAATATAATTAAAATAATAATTAATATAAATTAATAATTTAATATTTAATATTAATAACCAAATTAACAAAACCCATATGATCATCTCAATACATGCAGAAAAAGCATTTGATAAAATCCAACATCCATTCCTATTAAAAACACTTGATAGTATAGGAATAAATGATTTTTTCCTTAAAATAATCAGTAGCATCTATTTAAAACTATCTGTAAGCATCATATGTAATGGGGATAAACTAGAACTATTCCCAGTAAGATCAGGAATGAAACTTGCCCACTATCATCACTACTATTCAATAGAAATGCTTACTTGGGCAATAAGAGCTGAGAAAGAAATTAAAGGAATTAGAGTAGGTAATGACAAAATCAAATTATCACTCTTTGCTGATGATATGATGGTATACTTAGAGAACCCCAGAGATTCTATTAAAAAGCTATTAGAAATAATTCACAATTTTAGCAAAGTTGCAGGATACAAAATAAATCCACATAAAATCCTCAACATTTTTATATTTCACCAACAAAATTCAACAGCAAGAGATACAAAGTGAAATTCCATTCAAAATAACTGTCAATAGCTTAAAATATTTGGAGATCTATCTACCAAAGGAAATTCAGGAATTATATGAGCAAAATTGCAAAACTTTCCACACAAATAAAGTCAGATTTAAATAATTGGAAAAATATTAAATGCTCTTGGATAGACTGAGTGAATATAATAAAGATGACAATACTACCAAAAGTAATCTATTTACTTAGTGCTATACCAATCAGACTTCCAAGAAACTATTTCAATGACCTAGAAAAAATAACATCATTCATATGGAAACACAAAAGGTCAAGAATTTCAAAGGAATTAATGAAAAAAAAAAAATCAAATGAAGGCAGCCTAGCTGTATCTGGTCTAAAACTATATTATAAAACCGGTTACCAAAACCATTTGGTATTGACTAAGAAATAGTTTAGTTGATCAGTGGAATAGGTTAGGTTCACAGGACAAAATAGTCAATAACTATAGTAATCTAGTGTTTGACAAACACAAAGATCCCAACTTTTGGGATAAGAATTCACTATTTGACAAAAACTGCTGGGAAAACTGGAAATTAATATGGCAGAAACTAGGCATGTACCCACACTTAACACCATATATAAAAATAAGATCAAAATGGGTCTATAATTCAGGAATAAAGAACGAGATAATAAATAAATTAGAGGAACATAGGATAGTTTACCTCTCAGACTTGTGGAGGAGGAAGGAATTTGTGACCAAAGAAGAACTAGAGATCATTATTGATCACAAAATAAAAAATTTTGATTATATCAAATTAAAAAGCCTTTGTACAAATAAAACTAATGCAAACAAGATTAGAAGGGAAGCAATAAACTGGAAAAACATTTTTACAGTTAAAGGTTCTGATAAAGGCCTCATTTCCAAACTATATAGAGAATGACTCTAATTTAATCAAACTATTCTCCAATTGGTAAATGGTCAAAGGATATGAACAGACAATTTTCAGATGATGAAATTGAAACTATTTCTACTCATATGAAAGATTGTTCCAAATCACTATTGATCAGAGAGAAATGCAAATTAAGAGAACTCTGAGATACTACTACACACCTGTCAGATTGGCTAAGATGAGAGAAAAAAATAATGATGAATGTTGGAGGGATGTGGGAAAACTGGGACACTGATGCATTGTTGGTGGAGTTGTGAACAAACCCAACCATTTTGGCGAGCAATCTGGAATTATGCCCAAAAAGTTATCAAACTGTGCATACCCTTTGATCCAGCAGTGTTACTACTGGGCTTATATCCCAAAGAGATACTAAAGAAGAGAAAGGGACTGTATGTGCCAAAATGTTTGGGTTGGCCTTTTCTGCAGTGACTAGAAACTGGAAAATGAATGGATGCCCATCAATTGGAGAATGATTGGGTAAATTGTGGTATATGAATGTTATAGAATGTTATTGTTCTGTAAGAAATGACCAGCAGGATAAATCCAGAGAGGCTTGGATAGACTTACATGAACTGAGTGAAATGAGCAGAACCAGGAGATCATTATACACTTCAACAGCAATAATGTATGAGGATGTATTCTTATGGAAGTGGGTATCTTCAACAAAGAGAAGATCCAATTCAGTTCCAGTTGATCAATGATGGACAGAATCAGCATTGTTGTTTTTCTTCACAGGTTATTTTTACTTTCTGAATCCAATTCTTCTTGTGCAACAAGAGAACTGTAGGGTTCTGCACACATATATTGTATCTAGGATAAACTATAATATATTTAACATGTATAAGATTGCCTGCCATCTAGGGGAGAGGGTGGAAGGAGTGAAGGGAAAAGTAGGAACAGAAGTGAGTGCAAGGGATAATATTGTAAAAAAATTACCCATGCATATGTTCTGTCAATAAAAAGTTATAATAAAAAAAGTTATCAAATGACTAAGTTCATCTTTGTCAGTGGATTCCAGATTTCTAATACGGTGCTGGCCCAAAGGAAGCATTTAATAAATGATGGCTGGTGAATTTTAAAATCTGATTTAATTTTAAAATTAAATTCCTTAAAATACTGGTGCCTAGTTGAATTTAATATTTATTGAGTTTTGTTTTTGTTGTTCTCTTGCATATCAACTTATCTGGAAAACTGCAATTTCTGTTTCATTTTGAGCATAAAATAAGAAATTAAATATACAACTCGTACACGTTTTCATTCTCAGCTTCTCATTTCCTCATCTTTCAGCATGTTACCTTTTCTCTCCTTAACTCTTTTCTTATTACCTAACACACACTAGCCTATCAAAATTTTTTTCTCAGCCTTTAAACTATAATACCATCTCTTTTGCTAACAAAAGAAGGGCAGAGATTAAAACCCATCATTATCCTCCCCTTCTCAGCCAGAACCAAACCTCGGACCCCAACTTTCTTCAGAATTTTGTGGTTTGTGTGTACCTGAAGGGAACCGACCCCTCTGAAAACTTTATGAAATCAGAAAATGACGCAATCTTAAAGAATTCTGGGAGTCGTAGTTTGTAGATTACACCTGCGCAGGCACAATTTCACTTGGTTTTTGGCCTTAGATATCCATTATTTAGTCCCGTACGAAGATAAGCTGAGTCCCGTTTCTTGGTTCCAGTTCTCTGTTGCGTAGTGAGAACAGGCGTGGTGCTGCAAACGGATTCCGGGAGGCGTCTGGGTGTGACTAAAATGGGGCCACATGTCTAAGGAGCTGGCGAGAGGGTTGAAGTGTGAGTTACCATGGTATTTCTATTCCCTCTTCCCGGGACAAATAAACAGGTGGACTACTTCTAGCAAACTCTTTTTCCTCGTTTGTAAGGTGAATGGGGTTGTTTCCTCCCAGCTCAAACAAATGATTCTAAGTGGGCATACAAATTGGACTGCATGCTGTATTTGGCTGAGCTCAGAATTGTGAGTCAAGAACAACCGGGCTCCCATCTGATGCTTGACATTTCATTTGTGGAACTCGGTTTTCT
Organism: Antechinus flavipes; assembly: GCF_016432865.1. Taxonomy (NCBI): domain Eukaryota; kingdom Metazoa; phylum Chordata; class Mammalia; order Dasyuromorphia; family Dasyuridae; genus Antechinus; species Antechinus flavipes. The sequence goes on from NC_067401.1 coordinate 181,972,725, forward strand.
CATCAGCAAAATAGGGATACTACCACATAACAAGGATGGTGTGAGTCTCAAGTGAGCTGAAGTATTTAAAGATATTTGCAAATTTTAAAAGTCTCAACAAATCACAATTATTTTTATAACTGACACTGCAGACAGTCAGAAACCCATCTTCATCTGTGGACACATCTGCCTTCTTTCTTAAGGGCTAACTATTTTAGGGGTGTGTGTGTGTACATAGAGCACTGGAGCAGAAGAAATGAACATCTGAATCTCTATGGTAGGAAAGGAGAATCCTATCAAAAGATCAGAAATGAATTGTGGGAGAATTGACTTGTAGTCCTTCAGGAAAGGTGCTGGTACTGGTGCTGCTGTTGCTGCTGTATATCCAAAGATGGGCACTTAGGTCCGAAGTATGTATGCTAGGCAGAAGATAGTCACAGTCATTTTCAATTTCAAAGTGCCAATCAAGGTACTTTGGAGAAAAATACTTTGGGTGAGTCAGAGTTGAGGCCAGGAACTCTATTTGTTATTTGACTTATTGAATCATCCAAGTCTTTTCATAGATGAAAATTAGGTCAAGATTGGCCAAGTGACATTTAATAAAGATAGTCATTAGAATTGGAATTTAAATACTGATCTTCAAACTGCAGAGCATCTTTCCATTATACAGTGCTTGCCATATATAGGCACTTAATAAACCATTATTCCTTTCCTCTTCTCCCACTGCCTCATTTACCAAACATCCCATCGGATATCTGGAAAAGCAGACTTGGAATCTGTTAGTGCCTGAAGGTACTTGATCTTTTATATATAGGCTTTGCCTGTAGTCAATAAGTTTCTCTCCTCTCCATTTTATTAATGTAGGAAACTCCTGATATGAAAATTACCTCTTTAACTCTGTAATTTACTTTAGAGAATACCTGGTGACACTGAGAGGCAGTTAGAATGTGTCAGATTTAGGATTTGACCACAGAAATCCCTGGATGCAATGTTAATATGCTTTATCTACTACACCATGCTGTCATGCCTGTTTTCTCCCACTTTTTTCTGAGATTTGCTTCTCTGCTTGGGAATTAGATATTTGAGTTTGAAAAAGAAAAATTTTCTAGCTGAAGAGATATTTCCTTCTTGGCTTCTAGGTCCCTCTTCCCCTAGGAACAAGACAAGTTAGACCCTTGAAAATAAAATTAAAAGGTCAGTTCTTCCCTTCTACATATTTCCCTAGAACTATAATCCATCTTGAAAGACAAGCTTGACCTAGAAATACTCACCAGAGTTTCAAGAAAGAAACTGAAGATTTATGTGAAGAAGTAACATCAGCAATAATCCAACCAGTCCACCAGGACTTGAATGAAGTCACAATATCCAGAAAACAAGAAAGAATTGGCTACCTCGTTAGTTTTAATCCAAGAGCAAATTCACAGAGGTAAAAAATATAGTTGATAAGGGAAGCCTAACTAAATTAGGAAAAAATCAGTTATATTTAGATTGATGGAAGAGATTTAGTATATTGATATACAAACATGAGAAGAGATATGGAAGAGACCTTGGTATCATTAGCAATTCATTTTTAAACTATCTCAAAGGATTTTTTTAACTGGCTATTCTCATCCATAATTTGATTTTTATTAACAAGAATTTCAGGGAATAACATTTTTAATGTTGTCCCTATATTCTTGAAACGTTTACCTGAGGTTTGCATTTTCCTTTGTACTCCCTTGTAGCATTATCCATGATCTTCTCTGATATTAGGAAGGAGTTAAACTTCAAAATTCTGCTCCTTATATTTGGAGGGTGGATTTGTTAACATATCCCAGTTGATATGGAAGGATTTCTAGGCTAGTTGAGTCCTAAAGCTATAAAACTGCAGTGGTCTTTTCATCTCATATTTTTAAAATAACGAATTCAGAGTTAAGGACCTAATCTAACCCATTCCAGAAAAAGAATTCCTGATACAGCATGCTTAATAAATTCAGCTGCTGTTTGAAGATAGTAATAGGGAATGTGCTAACTCTTAAGGTAGCTCAGTCTACTTTTGGATAGCTCTAATAATTAAGAAGTTTTTCCTGACATCAAGTGAATCCCATTGTTTTGGGTACTTTTTCCTCAGGCCAAAGACAGTAAGTCTTTATCTTCTATAAGATAACTATTTAGCCCTTTATTCTTTTCTTCAGGCAGAATTCCTTTTTCTACAACTGATTAACAGATATCTTTTTCAGTATCCTGATTGCCCTTATAGTTACTTACTTAAAAGTCACTCCTAGGTATGATTTGATTAAGAGAGATTTGAGACTATCGTCTTATTCTTGGTCCTACCTCTCTTAAATCAGGCTGAGATCATATTGGCTTTTTTTTTTCTTTTTTGCTCCTATGTTATGCAGCTGAAACTGAGCTTGCAGTCTACTAAACCACCTTAATCCTTTTTTCAGACAAAGTACATTCCTCCCATATCCTGTATTAATTAACTTGATTTTTTAATATAAGTAGATTTTCCACACATTCCTATTAAGTGTAATGTTATTAAGTCTAGCCACATGTTCTAACCTGTTAAGATCTTTTGGAATTCTGATTCTCTTATTTAGTGTGTTAGCTATATCTTCCAATTTCAGTTTCTTACTTGGAAACTTGATGAATCTGTACCTTTACTTACCTCATTGATAAAAATGTTAAAATAGTATAAGGTCAACCTTAAATCAATGGGGCACACCACTGGAGACCTTCAAGTTGATAACTAATAATTAACAATCTATTCAACCACTTATTACCTCATCTAATTGTACTAGTCTATATTTCTTCGTCTTTTCTATAACGAAGACATGAGATATAGATTTTTGCTAAAAATCTGGGTAAACTATATCCACAGTATCCCTCTGATCTACAGTTTAGTAATATTGTCCAAACAAACAAAAAAAAAAAAGAGATGTGGTTTAGATTGGGGAACCCAATGAAATTAGAGTTTCTGGTGATCAGGAAGTTAAATGAAGTTTAGTGGCAGGTTCGGGGTTCAGGGTAGGTTTGGCTCCCCTGCACCCCCTAGGGATTCGGTGCAAGGGTAGAGAGTTTTGGGAACTCCCTTCTGGTGGCGCAGAAGTTCCCTGTAAAGGAATTTACAGACCTGAAAACCTAGATTGATAAAAGAGGTTTATTATCATGTGAATGCCTAACTTGTGTGAGTTCTCCATAAAATGGTCTTTTAGGCAAATAAATGTTTGGCAGTCAAATAACACAGCCAGCCCATCTTAGTTGTGCTCTTTGCAGTAATATTTGAATGCTTGGCAGTTGAGTTAGGGAAAGAACCTTAGTGTCTGGTACCTTATCTTGTCAAGTGATCTTCAAAATTTGTCTTAGGAAGAGATGCTTAATAAATGCTTATTGAACGACTGACTGCCCTCTTTTAACTCTAGCTCTCTATGACACCTTTCTTCATTGATCTTAACCCAAATGCAGTCTACCATGTGTCTCATTCTAGTAGTTAGATTTCTGCACATTATTGTCTGTCCTTAACATACAATTCCATCCCTTTCTTTTTTTATCTCCCATGTTTCCTCTGAATAAGGCATATTCATCCAGAGCCATGTTCCAATCATGGGTCTCACCTTACCTGATCTCATGAAGTCAAATTTATCTCAAGATTTCCTTTTCAGAATTCTACTTTTCTTTAAGGGAAGAGTACAGAGGAGCAGGGAGTAACTACATTACCCTAGAATATCAGGTTCAAGATGAATTGAGGTTTGCTTCTTCTTTCCTGAAATGTCATCTTGCTTCTCAAAGTATGGGTATGTTTTATTCTCTTGTTTGGTACTTTTATTACCCAACTATATAGTTTTTTCAAAGACTTCTTCCCTAGAAAGACTAAGCTTATTCTATTATACTTCATAGTAATTGATCCCTATCTGTTTATTATACTCCTCTATACTTACTGCTGTAATGCCAGAGAAACTGAGGCAAGAGAGAGATTAGAGAGTTTTTAATATTTATTAATTGGAAAGCATAATTGACTGGACAGGACTCTTATCTCGAAGTATCCAGTCAGAGATCAGAGTACCAATTCAATAGTTTATTAAATGGAGAGATATACTGGGACCAATGGTTCCTTGTTGGTCCCAGGACTGGATGAGACTGTCATCTCAAAGAATCTAGTACTGAATGTAAGTTCTTAATGACATATATAGCCACATGGCTCAGCTACAGGGGTAGACCAAGGCAGGGGCAGAATCAGAACACTGAGAGCGGGAAGTTACAGACAAAGAAGGGGAGAGAAGCAGGAAACTTTCTTCACAGACCCATTTGGCTCTGTCAGGATGGAGGAAGGCCATAAATTCCCACTAAAAGCCAGAGTCATGATGTTTGAATAAAGAGAAGTAAATTCTTGAGGACCGAAGGAGTCAGGAAATCTGAATTCCCCCTTATCTTGAGTCTTACATTAGCAATTTATAATCTTAATGAACCAGAGGTGGGTTTTACAACTAAGGGGATGAGGCAGAACAATTAAGGAAACTGAGACAAGGGAAACTAGTACAGGGAAACTGAGGTAGAACAGTTCAAAAGAGACTGTGGCACAACACGGCTTTCATTCATTAAGACTATTAAATTTCATTCAATAAATATTTATTAAGCATCTACTGAGTGCCATTGTACTGTTCTAGGTGCTGGGAATATAGCACAGGGCACTATCTTGGATACAGACAAAATGGAATGTAGCATATTATTTTTAGAGGTTGCTCTAAGAGTTTATCATATTGGGGAAACAAGCCACAAACTTAAAAGAAATACATAATGGCATAAGGAAATACATGAATACATATCATGTACATGATTAGTACCACAATAAGCTCTTAAAGAAGGAAAAGACACTGTATCCAGTGATGGTCAGGGAAGGCTTTATAGAGGATTTGAGCTGTACTATACAGTGTGATTGGGAATTAATTAATTAATTAATTGAACTAGACATAGATGTGAGGTATAAAAATTGCCAAGGAAGAGAAATTTTTGTATATGGGGAAGTGTATGTATATATATATATATATATATATATATATAGAGAGAGAGAGAGAGAGAGAGAGAGAGAGAGAGAGAGAGAGAGAGAGAGAGAGAGACACTCTTTATCCCTCTCTCTTTTCTCATCTGTAAAATGGGGAGAATAATAACACTAACCATCCAGAATTGTTGTGAGGATAAAAGAATGTTTGTAAAGTACTTTGCAAACCTTAAAGTTCTATATAAATGCTCACTAGTAGTCACAATAGCAGTGGGTTGTTGGGGAAAGCCATAATATTGGAAAGTCTTGAATTCCAGATTGAAGAGCCTGGATTATATCCCATTCAATTCAGCAAACATTTATTAAGCACATGTAGAAGTAAAGTGAAAAGCTGTATTATATAGTGCTGTAGACAGCCTTAGAGTCAATAAGTGGGTGAATTCCTGCCTCTTAACAACTACTAGCTGTATGGTTATGATGAGGGATAGGCAGGAATGGGTGGGGTTCCATTCTCCAAGGCATGGTTGGGAGTGAAGGAATTCTCTAAACCCAAAGGCTGTGGTAAAAAGCTTTATTATTAAAGACACACCAAGAGGGATTCTCTTGGCAGGCATATCATTCTCAAGAAAGAAGTGATCTGCAAAAAGTCATTTTATGAAGACCCATTTTATGCATGAGTATACGGGAAATCTCAGGTGAATGTGAAATCTTGCCTGGAGTTGTGACTTCCCCCAAGAAAGCTTATCTTGCTCCAAGAGGATGCAAGACCATTTGGATGTAGAGCAAAGGAGACATTTTTTTGGTGATTTTACATAATTTTACAGGGCTCACTCAGGTCATATAGAGTTTTACTCTCATCATCTCTCCCCTCAAGCAATAAGCACAAATTCTTTTGGGAAAAGGGTTGAGAGTCTCAGGTCTTCTGTAACTACCTCCTACTGAAAATGGGCATAAAACTGACCCCAATTGGGGTGTTGTGCTTGGAGGAGAGAAACGAGATCTGAAAACAGCAGCTGCAGCATCCAGTGGATGTTGAGTTTGCACATTAGTTGGCTCATGATCCCCAGGTTGCAGGAGAAGTTGGAAGCTCGAAGCCTAGAGGAAACAAATCTCACAAGCAATCTGAAAATGCAGGGGCCAAATATGAGCAAGAGGATAATAATCAGAAAAGGAATTAATATAGGGACCAGTAGGGACCATAGAGTCCCCTAGTCTTACCAGGAAGTTGTCACCCCACTGGTGAGAGCCCACAGAATAAGACCAGGAAAGCTGAAGAGAGAGCATCAGGAGTAGAGTCCTCATGATGAGGAGGGAGATTATAGGCAATGTCACCTTTCCTTCTCCAGAGATTTCTCAGGATTCTTGCGAAAGAGAAACTTCAGGTCCTCTATGGGCTCACCAGAATACATGGGTATCTGAAGGAGAGGTAACAGAAGCAGCATTTTTAAATTCTAGAAATATGAGTCCAGCTGGTGGACCCTCCCAGTTTAACTGCCGTTGGAGTGGTCAGAATGATCTTGTAATGGGCCTTTCCACTTTATACCTAAAGGGATCCGAATCCCTTGGACTTCCAGGTTTTCAAATACACCATATCACCTGGATTGGCAGGGCATGTGATCTGAACCTGAGCCTTGGAGGGCCTAGGGAGGTGCTCATTTGCATATTCAGAGAGTGCCTTTTGAAATGCATTGAACTGAGTGTAGCAAACTGAGTGACCGTGCCAGTCGGAATCCACCAGGATGTCAGTGGTTAAGAAAGGCCATCCGTACAGAAGTTCAAAGGGACTCAGCTAAATTATCTCCCTGGGGCAATTCTTACTTGAAGTAGCCCCAATGGGAGAGTCTTTATCCAGTTCTCTCAAGAGTCTAGGCATAGTTTAGTAAGGACTCTCTTAAGCTTGTTCATTTTCTCCACCTTCCCCTAGGCCTGAGGACGCTAGGCAGAGTGGAGATGGTAAGAGATATTACCGGCCTTGGCTACCCCTTGGGTTACCTGAGAAATGAAGGCCAGCCAGTTATTGCTCTGTGAAGAGCTGGGCAAGCCAAAACATGCTATGATCTCTTTCAGCAAGCACTTAGATACTTCTTGAGCCTTCTCAGTCCTGGAAGGGAAAACTTCTACCCAGTTAGTGAATGTGTCAACAAACACCAGAAGCAACTTAAAATCTCTACAGGGGAACATATATGTGAAGTCTGTTTGGCAGTCCTCACCAGGGTACGTACCTCTCCTCTGAACTGGCTTCAGGAGAGGTGGGACTTTACAGCTCCCTCAGGACTCACCTGGGCACAAATTGGGCAGGCCTGGAAGACCTGTTTGATCATTTCTCCCAACATGTGGCCAGTGAAAATGCGTTTCACCAGGAAATGGAGAGCATTTCTCCCCAGGTGTGTAGCCTGATGAAGATCAGAGATCAGTTTCCACTTACTTGCTTCTGGGATTAAGGGGTGGAGTGAGGGTGTCTGAAACCAACCCGAAGGAGAAAGGGTGTACCCCCTTTCCTTGCAAGAGTTTTTTCCTGTGTGCTATAGGAAGGAACAAAAGACTCAGGCAGCTGGGAAATTAAAGGTGCCATAATCAGTGAATGGTTAAAGAGCAGCAGCTTTAGCAGCTGAATCTGCAAGCCTGTTCCCTTTAGCTTGAAGTGAATCTTCCTTCTAATGCTCTTTGCCAAAAAGGACATTCTGTATTATAGTGTATTAGAGTTATCTATAGTTTCTTAATCTTCTGCTTAACTAAACTTTTTGTCTACTTAGCGTTTATTATGGTACCTAATTTGGCACGTGTTTGTTGAAGTAAACATTTATTGAACAAATAGAAATGTGCATGTACAATAACTCTTAGGCCCATATCTTAAATAAAATTTTAATAGAAATGAATATATAGAATGCCTATTTAGTCCTCAAAGAACAAAGGCATGAAGCCTTTCCTCTCTTTCCTCTCTGATATACCCAATCAGTAATAACTCTTTAATCTCAGGAAGTTAAATAGTACTTTATATCTCTTAGTTACTTATTTATTATTTTGTCTTTTAGCTATTTATGTTCTGATGTACCCTTTGGATGCTTCATCATGATGTAATAGTGTCCTGGGGTCTAAAAAATTATGGCAACAGAATATAGGTTTTGGCAGATCCCACTGAGCTGGAAAAATTTTGAGCATAGGATTAGAGAGAATTTGAGGAGCACCCTAGTAAAAATTCAGAAATGCTGGTTACCAAAAGATTGGCTACCAGGTTACAAAATTTTTTTGACCACATCAACTCATGAAATCATCTACTAAAATATGAGTTGATTGTGATCAACGGAAGGAGAACCCACACAAATGAAATCATTGATCTTTTTGAAATATCTGCATATGAGTTGTATCCTCCTATAAAAGTGACAAATAAGCTAAAGTCTGTGGTGTCATTGGTGAACAGTATGCCATCGTTCCCTTTTTGCCCCAATTCATCAGAGTGCCTTTTACCTACTGGGTGTACTGACTAAAAGGATTCAGTGATTAGAAAACCTCTCTAATAAGGGCGGGTTTACAATTCTTTTGTTTAGTCAGTTTAATTGGATTTTTACACTATGTTCTCTTGGTGGCAGAAAGTAAAGAAAAATGCCTGGAAAAAAAAAAAAATCATGGGCCGCACATGTGATTGGACCAGCATTTGTTACCTATTTCTCTGCAATAGGAATTTTCCCTAAAGAGTAACAAAGCTTTCCTTAGAATTAACTTGTCCCTAACTCACTTGGCTTTAGCTTCTTAATCACATAAGGCATAAAAAGTTCTATTCAGGTGAAATTAGGACCTTTCTCTTAAATTTCTGAAGCTTTTATATCCTGCTCTGCTTGACTATGTGGAAATGAATGAATGGATGTTCTGTATTCTTCTGTACTCCATTTGATGTTTTCTTAGCAAAAATACTGGAGGGTCTTGCTATTTCCTTCTAAACCTCATTTACAGATGAGAAACTGAGGCCAATGAGGTTAAGTGACTTGGCCTTGCCCTCCATATTTGCAATACTCTTTTCTGCAACTCAACCATGATGTGAGCCCCAAGGCCAGCTCATTCCATCCTAGTTAATCATAATGCTAAATTTCAGAGGCAGACCTGACACTAGCACTCCTTTAGTTTAGGTTTGATGTTAGGATGAAATTAGGCACTGACAAGTCTGTGAAAAGTTATCAAAAGGAGGACATGTAAAGGATATACAACAAAGATAACTGTGGTTTTATCTAGCTTCTCTGAACTTGGCCCCATTCATTCATTTCCACATAGTCAAGTAGAGCAGGATATAAAGGCTTCAGAAATTTAGGAGAAGGATCCTAACTTCACCTGAATAGAACTTTTTATGCCTTATGTGATTAAGAAGCTAAAGCCAAGTGAGTTAGGGACAAGTTAATTCTAAGGAAAGCTTTGTTACTCTTTAGGGAAAATCCCTATTGCAGAGAAATAGGTAACAAATGCTGGTCCAATCACATGTGCGGCCCATGATTTTTTTTTTCCAGGCATTTTTCTTTACTTTCTGCCACCAAGAGAACATAGTGTAAAAATCCAAAGCTCATCTGTTTTTTAGAGTTTGTTTACATTAATTAGTATTAATGCTGGCTAAATAAAGTAATCAATCATAGCTATTTCTGGTCTGTGTTTCATTATTTGTCATTTCTTTTCTTTCTTTCTTTCTTTCTTTTTTTTTTTGTTTTGCTGAAGCAATTGAGGTTAAGTGACTTGCTCAGGATCACACAGCTAGAAAGTATTAAGTGTCTGAGATCAGATTTGAACTCAGGTCCTCCTGACTTCAGGGCTGGTGCTCTATCCACTACACCACCTAGCTGCCCTTTGTCATTTATTTTCAAAAAGAAATGGGGCAGTGATAATTTACAAGTTGTACAAATGAAAATGAAAGAGGACAAAGCATAGACTGTCTAAATCAATGGGATTCTTGCTTCACTGGGATCTTCTGAACTGTATGAGAGAGCATCCTACTAATTTAAATATTTCTTAAACATTGCAAAGTAAGATAAAAGCTGAATTTAAGTGTCTTCCCTTAGATGAAAATGAGCCAATTTTTTTGGTGGTTGGTGGTGTTTGTCCTTCAGAAAGGATACCATAAGGATGATGTGTTGGCTTACATGTGTTGGATGAAAGAGCTACTTAAAATAATGGCTTTAAATCATATTTGTCTTTCTCTTTATTACCCTGTAGTCATGCTCAGAGTACTTCCATATAGATGTGACTAAAAAGTGTCCTTGTTATTGGAAGGAGAAGGGGCATGACAACCAAGAGAAAGCCTACAATTGTGTCACCCAAACCCAAAGTGGGATCAAGAGTTTGAAAATCCCAAGTGATGAAGTACATTCTAAGGATGGAGGACCAGAGATGAGGGATTGACCACCCTTTTCTTTAATAGTGCAGGAAGTGAATTTTTCTCACAGACACCTGGATATATAACTTTCTTCTTCATGAATGTCTAATTTATCATCATAACAGGACAACTCATCTCTCCACTATAAATTTTTATAAAAGTGAAAAATCAGTCTTGGCTTGATTGATCTCAATTCAGGCACCATAAGCAGAGCTAACTTAAATCAGAAGACAATAAATAGGCCTTTTCTCTGATGTTCTAAGTGAGGAACTGTAATGGGCTGAGACTTGAGCTGATGCACTGAGGTCCCAAGCACATGAGGCTAAATAGTAATTGGACCATACTCTGTTAATATGTAAGCTTGGAGAAAGAATGGCCCCGCCCACTCTTTGTGCAAGTCCTTTGTGTTGTATAGGAAATGACGATTTTGGTGGGTGGAGGCAGGGGAGTGGAAAAGGAAGGGGAAGGAGAGACTGTTTGCATTGCCATTGCAACGGTTTGCTCAGCTCAGGTCTCCCTCTGTTAGCTGGCTTCCTGTCGCAGCTGCCCATATTGCTATAGCAATCTTTCTTGCCCATATTGCTATTGCAATCCTTATTCATCTCTTCACTTCAATAAAGATTGAAGATTTTTCCCTTAACCTGAATTCCTGACTCCGGCTGATTTTAAATACGCGGTCATTACAAGGAACCATCTCCAATAGTTCACAATAGCTTACAAATATGCTTCCATAGGAATATGGTTTACATTATGTTTACATAAGAGCACAGGGGTCAGAGAAGTGCATAGTAGATCTTACTGGCTTTCATCCTTGTCGCCTGATGATTTATAAACTGTCTCAGTCCAGATGTTTATACTGACCACACAAGGGTACTGGGGTCCAGTAATTTATTGTTGCTCAGAGGTAATATACAACAACTACATCTTGCCTAATTCTCCAAATATTTCTTTTTTATTCTGAGTTATTGTTCCAGAGTTAAGACCTAGTCCCTCAATCTTTTTTGAGAAGCCTAGAAACCACTTTTTCAAGGAGCTTAGCTCTGAACTTAGGTCTATGACATCCCTTTCTAAATATTTATGAAACTATTTGGTTTCAAGTAGAATTTTTGTTTCTGAGAGATTATATGTGTTATGTGTTTAGAATGTAATGTGGTAAGCAACAATACAAAAATGGCTACATAGAGCTCTTGGGATACAGTAGAAAGAGTTAGGAAAGGAAGTATGTTAGATCCAAACACTAAGCCAGTCCAGCAAGGGTAATCACCTCTCTGCTATGGCACTGTTTCAGGCGTTTCTTGGGTCATCTCCTTCTCTTCTTCTTCAGCCCCTGTTTTAATAGGGGAAACTTTCCTCGTTCTTTCTGGAATGCAGAGGCCTTCCCCATCAGGATCTGCAAGACATAAACATCCCAACCCTCTCTAAAGTACTAAGGATGGACCTTGCCAGTGTCCTTCCATGTTCTTCTAAAGGACCTTTTGAATGTTCTCCGGCGCTTGAAGTGCTGTTTTTATGGAGCTTGGTTTTCTGTCCTGCTATAAGATTGTGCCAAATATATCATTCCTGGAAAGAGGCTGAGGATCCAGGCACAAAAAATTGTAAGTATATAAGGTCTTATCCACATCCTCCTGTGTGGGCTTTTGGGGGTTCTGTCTACTTCCACCCCCTTTTTGTTTAATAAGGGTGGCCTTCAGAGTATTATGGGCCCATTCCACTAGGGCCTGATCCTGTGGGTTATAGGGAATCTCTGTAATATGTTTAATAGTGAAGCTGGCCCATTGTTGGTCTTTATGGTATTAGGAACTCCATGAGAGGAGAAGCAACTACACAAATGTTTAATGATTGAAGGGATGTTCTCCAGGAGGCCATTGTGGACCAAAAGAATGACCACACAGCCCACATGTGTCACATCCACTTGCCACAAATCATTGGTGAATAAACCCCAGGGATTAATTCCTTTACTACGTGAAAGAGAGAGAAACTGAACACACTGAACACACTGCTTCACTATCTGTCAAGCTTGTTCCCTGATGAGGCCATAGAGGTGACATAGAGAATTAGCAGGTAAGTGGAGAAATTCATAGGCATATTCAGGAGGTGTGGCAACTATGAGAAGGGAGCATTGTAAAGCACGGTCCACCACCTCATTGCCTGCAAATATGTCTCCTGCACAGCATTAGTGAGAATATGCATGCAGGATGTAAATGGGATATTTCCTAGTCTGTAAAATCAGCTGCAATTCAGCAAGAAGGTTAGCAATTGAAAAATTCTGAGGTTGTAAGACAGAAAACTCAATGCTTCTGAGCAGTCAGATAGCATATAAGCTATCTGATATGATGTAAATGGGCTTTTGGTATCTCTTACATCCTTTCAAGATGTCATGTAAAGGCTGCATCAAAGAAATAGGAATAGGGGCATGAGCCCTTAATCACTGAATTTGTCCAACTAATTTCTGATATCAGTTGAGTATTCACCTTGTCTAATTGTAAGATAGGTATCTGATTAGTAACTGTAGAAGTCCCCATTCAGAGTCCCAGATAAATGATGGGATAGTTATTTTAGATCTTTTCAGGGACTAGCACCAGTCTACATGGAGCGAGAACGCTCATGGTCTCCTTCAGCAGGGCAGAGAGATCTTTCCCTCTGCTCATTGATAACAGTACATCAAACATGTAATACAGTATCATGGCATGAAGCCACGCCTTCCTAATTGGTTCTAGCCCTTGCATTACATACACCTGACACAAAATGGGGCTACAACACATCCCTTGGGGGAGAACTTTCCATTGGTAGTGCAGATCAGGTCCTACATTGTTTATAGAGGGAATGTTAAAAACAAATCTGTTCTTATCCTCTGGGGCCAGAAGGATGGAGAAGAAACAATCTTATATGTCTATTACTGTAAAGGAGATGGCATGTCAGGCTATGGGGATCCCATAGGTTCAACAGTAGCATTAACAACCCTAAGGTCCACTAGCATTCCAAATTTTCCAGTTTTGTTCTTTATGATAAATCCAGGGCTATTCCATGGGCTGGACATTGATTCTATATGTCCGGCCTTCCACTGTTGTTGCACAATTTCACATGAGGTTTGGGCTTTATAAACTGAGAAAGGTCATTGGGATACTCCAACTAAGATGTAAGATTTCCATGTTAATAGTGTGGGTGTGATATGAAAGGTGGTGCCCAAATACCCAATGACCCCAATTAAAAATCCTGTGGAGGTGGTATATAAACTGAGGCCCCACAAGCCTTCAATATGTCCCTGCCCCATAGATTGTACCTGAGACCTGTGACCACCAGGGGTCAAAATATCCCCTGTTTGTCTGCAAACTGCCAGGACAGGTCTTCTGCTGTAACCCCTTTAGCTATAGCAGCCACAAGGGCGTCCATTTGAAAGGCACTGGAGCCAACATTGTCACATCTCTTTATCATCTTTTCCAGGCCGGCCTCCCCATCTAAAATAAGCATGGCCTTCTGGCAGTATTAGCATTCTCCTGTGCCAATTTCTGCATAAGGAGGCTGGAGGCTTCTGTTCTGCCCACTGACCTCTCAACAGCTGCCTGTAGGAGGGCCACAAAATCAGGAAAAGATTCATCTGGGCCCTGTTTAATTTTAGTCATTGAGGGCCTCTGTTTTCCAGAAGTTTGAATTTTGCTAATGCTCTTTGGGCACACTGGGACACCACTGCATATACTGTCATCACATTGCATTTGATCCTCATTTCTTTCATACCTTCCAGCTTTCTGTATTATTTGTTCTAAACTTGTCTGGGAATCTGCAAAGTCTTCACAAGGGAGAGCAGAGGGAGCAGGCAGGGGACATATCTCCTCAGGGAGGGCAGGGGATGAGGGAGAAGGCCATGCCTCCGAGATGGAGGCAACTTTCCCTCTGTTCTTTTTCTTCTCCCTCATCTTATGACTGTCTTTTTCCTCATTCTGTTTACTTTCTCATTCCTCATCTTATTCCTGCCCCCTCCTTTTCCATCATATCCATTTATTGATTCTTCCTCACTACCTCTTCCTGTGACATCACACCCACCTCCTTCATCTTTCTGTTTTTTTCCTGATTCTTAACCATGGCTATCTTCTGCCAGCTCCATTTTATGGGCATGGCTGGTCCCAGTGAGTGCTAGTTTATGATCTTTATTTGTTTTATGACTCTCCATTTGCACTTCATTATCTACTTTTAATGGATTGTGGCTTGCACCTTTTACAATGCCCCCAGTCACTATAAGATGATGCTGTTTGGGGATGGCTCCTGTTGAATTGAGTCCAGGATCACTTCTACTTAGCTTAAACTTATGTGGTCTCATTTAGCTAGAGATCTAGATTTCATCGATCCTTATTGAGCTGAAAATTGGCTCAAGACCTCTCCCAGTAAGTGGCCTCATCTAGGCCTGGCGGCAGTGACAACACTGAAGAAATCTCATTCAATTCCAATCTCTTTTAAAGAGCAACTTTGGGACTCACTTCTTTGCAGAGGACCTAAAAGCAGGACCATGGCAGACCAAGGGACCTCTCGTCATAGCTGCCTTCGAGGACCCCCTGTCCACTGAGAAGAAGACACCTTTTTCTCAGTGTTAACCCCTCTTTATCTTTCTGCCAGGATTCCTCTACTAGATCTTTACTTCTCTGTTGGGACCTTGCCATTGAAGAAGTTAGCATCCTAGCAAAAGCTGATCTCTCAGTGCCAATAAACTTCTTCAATAAACTTGCCAGTCTAATTTTTCAGGTTTGTAAATTCTTTTATGAAGGACCTGCGCCAACCAGAAGGGGTTCCCACAACTCTCTGCCCTGCACCAAGCCTAATCAGAACCTTCAGCACAAACCAGCTGCGCATCTTGTTCAGACCTAAATCCAAGTCAAGAACTTGCATAGTTCAGACCAGCAGATAAGATTTTGCCCCAGGTCAGACCACTTTGGAGCACAAGAAAGCTTTCAGGTCCCCAGTCTGAACTGTTCCTGAGATTCTGGAATAAAACAATACTAAATGTTTCAAGAAAAGAGCAACAGTATTAGCTCAGATATTTTTTTTAAGAAATTCAAAAGAATATGACTGTAACATGAAGTTTAAAGTCAGGGGAAAAAAATCCTACTATAGGAATTGTTGTAATGGGCTGAAGCTCGAGTTGATGCACTGAGGTCCCAAGCACGTGAGGCTAAATAGTAATTGGACTATACTCTATTAATATATAAGCTTGGAGAAAGAATGGCCCCCGCCCACTCTTTGTGCAAGTCCTGATGTGTTGTATAAGAAATGACAATTTTGGTGGGTGGAGGCAGGAGAGTGGAAAGGGAAGCGGAAAGAGAGGCTGCTGGCTGGCATCCTGACACAGCTGTTCGCATTACTATGGCGACCGTCCTTCACCTCCAATCCCCCTCTGCTAGCTGGCTTCCTTGTCTGCCCATATTGCTATCGCAATCCTTCTTCACCTTTTCACTTCAATAAAGATTGAAGATTTTTCCCTTAACCTGAATTCCTGACTCCAGTTGATTTTAAATATGCGGTCATCACAAATTGTTATGGTAGCAAGAAAGCTCAAGACATTAACAGACTTCAAAATAACTATAAGCAAAGTATCAAAGAAAAACAACCTGACCCTAAGTTCAATTAATATTCCTGTGAGTGAAGTTTTTTTAAGCATGAAAAAAATGTTTTTAAATGATGATACTAGAGGAAAAAGTTGGGGAAAATGGGATCTATGGAAGAAAGAATTAGAAAAAAGACAAGAAGCACAAAATCTTACTCAAGCAACAAAATCCTTGAAAATTAGAATGCACCAAACAGAAGTCAATAAAACAAGAACTATTAAAATAAAATTTAAAAACTAAAAAAAAAATATATATATATACAAGAAAATGTAAGACATCTCATGATAAAAAAACAACTAACCTGTGTTCTAGAGAACAATTTGGAACTATGCTTAATCCAATAGTCTCTCTACTGGATCTGTATCCCAAAAAGATCATAAAAAAGGGGAAAGGATTCACATGTGCAAAAATGTTTGTACAGACCTTTTTTTTTTGTAATGGCAAGAAATTAGAAACTGAGTGGATGCCCATCAGTTGAGGAATGGCTGAATAAGTTATGGTATATAAATGTAATGGAATGTTATTGTTCTATAACTAATGATGAGCAGGATGGTTTCAGAAAAGCCTAGAAAAATTTACATGAACTGATGCTAAGTGAAATGAACAGAACCAAGAGAACATTGTACACAGTAAGAAGATATGCTCAACTGTAATAAATGTAGCTCTTTTCAACAATATAATGATTCAAGGTGATTCCAATGGACATGTGATGGAAAGTGGTATCTGCATTCAGAGAGAGAGAGAACTATGGAGTCTGGAGTCTGAATATGAATGAAATCATAGTATTTTCACCTTTTTTTTGTTATTGTTGGTTTGCTTTTTTTTTTCATGTTTTTTTCCCTGTTTGATTTGATTTTTTTTTTTTTTGCTCAGCATGAGAAATATGGAAATATATTTAGAAGAATTGCACATGTTTAACTTACATTGGATTGCTTGTATCTTAGAAAGGAGGGAGTGGGGAGAGAGGAAGAAAGAATTTTGTCCTTTACATTTTGAAAGAAATGTCAAAATGAAAACTTCCAATAATATTGTATCTAAAATCTATAGCTTCCATTTCAAAGAAAAAATAATTTAACCAGCCAAAAATAAAGAATTCAAGTGACAAGAAACCACATGCAATTTAGCAAACACTAAAATTAAACCTAAAACACAAACCAGAGGCCATGGAATATAATGTTTCAAAAGGAAGGAAACATGAATGTATATATCTGCTGTGTGCCCAGCATTATGATAAGCACTTTGCAAAATTCTCATTTGATCCTTACAACAATCTTGAAAAGTGTTATTAGTATCCTCACTTTACAGCTGAGGAAATTGAAGCAGACAGAGATATAGTGATTTGTCCACATAGCTATTAAGTGTCTATGATTGAATCTGAACACAAATCTTCCTGAATCCAAGCACAGTCTTCTATCCATTATGTTGCCTACCCACAAAGGAAATAGGCTTACAACCTAGAATAATTTATTCAGTGAAACATAATATAATCTTACAAAGAAAATAAATATATATTTCATGAAATAGAAGTATTTCAAGCATTCCTGATGAAAAGTCTAGAGCTGTGTAAAAACTTTAAAATGCAAATATAATATAGAGAAATATCAAAAAGTAAACCAGGATGAATAATCATAATGACCAAAAAAGGATAAACTGTTTCTATTCTAATATGGGAAGATGAAATCTATGTCATCTCTTAACTTTCATCAGGATTAAAGAATGTGTAATCGGAAGACCGACGTTTTGATTTAAGTTAAATCAAAGAAGTTTAAAAAAATTAGTTTTTTAACTAAGTTAAAAAAGAAAAATGGAAAAGGAGAGGGAGAATATACTAGCAGGATGGGGGGGGGTGGAATTATATGATATACCCAAGGAGAAGGCCATACAAAGAAGAGGGGGGGTGGGAGAGTGGCTGACATTTGAATCTTATTTATCTAAACTGGGCAAAGAAGTGGAAACAATACACACAAATGGTTCTAAAAATTAATTTCACTAAACAGGTAATGGGGCATAGGAGGAAAGGAGAAAAGAGAAATGTGGGGCAACAAAGAGGACAACAGATCAAAAAGGAAGAATTAGTCTAAAGCAAAGCAAAACCTGATTATAATTAAAGATGCATGAAAATATTTATAGCAGCTCTTTTTAAAATGGCAAAGAATTGGAAACTGAATGGATGCTCACCAACTGGGCAATGACTGAAGAAGTTATGTCATAAATGTGGTAAAATACTATTGTACTGGAAGAAATGATAAGGGGAATGATTTCAAAGAATCCTAGAAGAATTTTAGGAACTGATGCAAAGTGAAATGAATTGAACCAAATTCATTTGTACAGTTTATACTATTGTAAGAGTTTTTAAAATCTGAAATACTTAGGAATGCTTTGATCAACACAAGGACCAATCAGGGGGTTCATGATGAAAAATATATATAAATACATTCAGAATGCAGATTGTGGCTTTTTTTTTTTTTTTGGACATGGCTAATGCAAGGATTTGTTTTATTTTATTAACCATGTTTGCAACAGTAGTTTTGGATTTTTTTTTTCTTTCTCAATTGGGCAAGGGGCATAGATGGGAAGGAGAGAAGGCATGTTTTTATCGAAAAGAATCCAATTATAGAAAAAAAAAAAGTGATTGGAAGGATGAGTAAAAGACTTTTCAGGAGTCAAAAGATTTTATCAAGATTCCCTTAGTAAAGATTACTATGCTAGGGATGCCTAAAACCCAAGTCCTAAAGAAGAGATCGATTCCAAAGTATCAACAAACAAAGCCTCCAAGAAAAAATAGGGCTTGGCAACAAATTTATTCTTGTTTCTAAAAATCTAGAATTCTTGACAAAATCAATAATTTTAGTTTTATAAATGAAATGGGTATGCTAGAGGAAAGAATTGGAAAATTAGAGCTTTTGGAGTTTAAAATTCAATTATAACAGGGAAAAGATACAGGGGATCCTTATCAAATATTTCCTTATGCTGGGAACAGAAAGGCAAAAAGGCGACCCATGCCACCACGGAGCAAGGAGAAAACAGTCACACTGTACTAAGGAGATACAATCAGGAGAAAATGGGGAGCCAGGCGTGCGCAGCGCAGCCCCGGTGAGGATAAGAAGGCAGAGATGGAGCAGGGGAGGCGCCGCCCACGCAGGGTCTGGCAGGAGCAGCATTCAGAGGTTCGGGATGCGCAGGCGCAAAACCCTCTCAGGCCTGGAAGTCCGTTGTCTTTGTCCATTCTGGAGTCGGCGTGGTAGGTGAGTGTAGAGGCAGCTCTAACCTCATTGCCCGCGCTCCGGCGGGTAGAACGGTGGCCCCCAGCAGGCACGGGAACCTGGGGATTTGGCAAGGCAGGGGAGAGCCAAGCCGAAAAAGATGGGGGTGGGGGAGCGCCCTTGCGGGGTGGGGGCCTCAGACCTTCGCATTCAAGCGGCCCTGCAGCCTGGGGTGTACCGGAAAGTGAATGAGGTCAAATAGACCCGCCTCCTGACCCCGCTCCTCACACCCTGAGTATCTGAGGGTGTGTGTTTGTGTGTTTGTACGTGTGTATATGTGTGTGTGACATTTGGGAGAATATCTCCATTTGGGATGGGGGGCCGGGGAAAGGGGGAAAGACTTGTGTGGGAAGGTATTTTTGTGCTTGGGAGAAGATGGATTTGTCACTCTGGCCTGCCGTCCCCACCCCTTCTTCCCCCAGGAACTGATCTTCCTGAAATTACTATTGATGGCTTGTTCACTTTCTGGCCATGTGTGTTCCTGCATCTCTTGCTTTTCTTTACTGGACTCTAAAGGCCTAATTTTGAATCAAAGGCTACTAGGTCTCCCCTGCTTGACCCAGCTCTATCTCTTCCTCCCACTCCCCACCCCCATCAGCAGTCCAAGTCTGGACTCCAGGACCAAATTTCTGTTAGGTGATGAATATTGACAGCTAAAGAGAAGTTAAGTTGTCTCTGATCTCCCAAACACTAAAAAAAAAAAAAAAAAAAAAAACATCCCTGAGCACCGAGGTGGAAGCGACCAACTTATGGAGTAGAGTCCATCCTAGTAGGAAAGAAAAGTTATAGCTCCTCAGAGCCCCTGGACAGAGACAAGAGATTCATAGAAGAGAACAGATCCTGGAGCTCAGAGAAATCAAGATTCAAGTCCATCAGCAGAATCCAAAGAGGTGATTGACCATGGAGAAGTCAACTCAAGTGATTGAGGAGGAAGGTGAGAATGGCACTGTAGGTGATAAGTTTAACTTTTTGTAGAAAATGAGAAAACATATTTGAGTAGAGATAAAGGGAGAAAGGAAAAATTACTTGGACTTAGTGAAAGAGCCTCAATATAAATCTCTTATGTCACAGTATCCATCCCATGTCCTCTTTCCAACTCTTACATGTATATCAGTGTACCTTCTGAAGTCAGAGAGGAAACAACTTTTTCTGTGTTGCTACTGCAGTTGAGCTTAAGGGGAGTGACTTATTTATTCTTCTCCTTACTCTCCAAAGATTGTTGCCAGTCTCAGGTGCAGCTAATTGAAGGAGTTAAAATTGACTGGGAGTTAAAATCTAATTTTGACCTAGGTTCAAATCTAATTTTGCCATGTCTTAGCTGTATAACCTTGAGTGGCTCATTTAGTATCTGTAATAATATCTCAAATAATACCTGTATTACTTACAATATTGTTGTGAAGCTCAAAAGTGATGTCTGAAATTTTATTGCAGAAAGTGCTATTTAAAATGTTAGCTGTGATTAATATTATTCTGACATTAAATAAGTGAATACAAGGATTTACATTCCTGATTGTTGAAGTTTTTTTTGGAGCTATGAATTCATTTTATCTTTACAAAAACACTTAATTTTTATCTTTTAACTTAAAAGTATTTTATTTTTCCAATTACATATAAAGATAGTTTTCAACATTCATCTTTATAAGTTTTTGAGTTCCGCATTTTTCTCCATAAGCAAATTGGTACAGGTTATACATTTTCAGTTATGTTAAACATATTTCCATATTAGTCATATTGTGAATGAAGAATCAGAACAAAAGGGAAAAACCATGAAAAAAAATAAAAACAAAAACAAGTAGAAATAGCATACTTCAATTTGCATTCAGACTCCATGGTTCTTTCTCTGAAAGTGGTCAGCATTTTCCATCACAAGTCCCTTGGAATTGTCATGTATTTTATTGCATTGCTGAGCACTGTCTGTCATAGTTGATCATTACACAGTTGCTGTTACTGAAATACAATATTTAATAAAAAAGGCTCCAGTCAAGTGACTGACTTTAGATCCCAGCTAGTGACAGAGTGTAGAATAGAACTTTCAATTCTCTGTTGAACTCTTAATTCTCTCTTCTACTAAGCCAGGTAACCTCAGTAAATTTTCAAATTGGTGAAGCCATCCCCCTCCCCCCCCAAAAAAAAACCTTCACAATTCTATAAGCAAGAATGAACCATAGGATTTTATTTTTAAAGTAAAAATTTTAATTTCCTTAATTGAGTCAGGAAGTGAATGAAGCACAGAGAAGTTTACACAGATCTGCAGAGAGAAGTGGAACTTAAGCCTCCTTTATGTTCAATTTCCCAGGACAGAACTTTTCCCTAGATCACTTGGGTACATCAGTACTTTGTTATCTGCTGCTGATGCTGCTTTCTTATCTTCAGAGCAGATGAGGCTAGTTTGTTTCCTTTGATGGAGATCTTATGATAATGGGCTATACATAGTTGGTAATTTAGGGCATCACCATCTTTTCCTAATACATTATTTTTCCTTTCCCAGCTCAGTCTTCTCAGGACTTTTCCTTTCCCCAAGAAAAGAACACCCAAGAGGTAGAATCAGCTGCTCTTCAACTGACAGCCAGGTCTCATGTAAGTTGAACTTTTTTTCCTCCTTTCCCTTCCCTCTCCCCTCTAGAAATGGACTCTTAGTTCTTAAAATGTGACTACTTTCCTCCTACTCCCTAGAGTTTCTCTGTCTCAACAGAGATTTAGACCTGAGCCTTTATTCCAGGAGATTAACTAATTTATAGGATGTTGGAATTAATAATTCAGGTGTCCCATGTGCAACTAGTTGGTGTAGTGGATAGACAGAGCACCAGCCTTGAAATCAGGAGGACCTGACTTTAAATTTGGCCTCAGACACTTAATACTTCCTGGCTGTGTGACCTTGAGCAAGTCACTTAACACCAATTACCTCAGCAAAAAACAAACAATTCAGCTTTCCCTATTCCAAGAATGCTGTCATCCTATAATCTAATTAGTTCTCAACTATAGCCATTATTTCTGCCTCCTCTTTGCTGAACCTCATGGAGAATGCTCTCTATTTGCTTTGTAGCCTCTCTCAGTTCTTTTGACTTTTCCAGCAATTACTTTCACTTAACCAGAATGCATTGAATATCTCACACCTTTATCCTCTGTGCTTAATACTTTTTGTGCATGTTATAATGCATTTACAAAAATATAAGATATGTATTCATCTAGATCAAAACAATTTCCAGTTCTAACATGTTTTCTCATTCTTTCTTACTATTACAGAGGAAGAAATTTCTTCCTTCCTACTTGTATCATTCTTTTCTATCTTTTAGGTCATTATTATTAGCTACATTCTCAACATTATACTTTCTACGCTTTTTTTCCCTAGAATTCTATTGTGGCTTTTCCTGAAAGTCACTAATGCTTTCTTTGTAGTCCAATCCCTTACTGTTTCTCAGGGAATAGTCTTTTGAGTCTGGCACATGACTCTTAACTACCTTCCTTGACTTTGGGCACATTGCACTGTCTTGATTTTTACAAAGTTCTTTTTCTTGCCATAGCACAATGCTGTAATCTGGAGGGAGGAATGAAGAAAAATTAACTTTATTTCAAGATTGAGAATTGTTATGACAGGGATAAAGGGCACCTAGGATTATAAGGATTATAATAAGGTCGAGGAACCGTCTTGTATTCTTTAATGTATATTTAGTACTAGCAACATCATTCCCTCCAAAGAAATAGGGAATCCTTTACCAGACTTTTATATCCTAGCTTAGGATATATCATAGCAATGACTCTGGAAAGACTGAAATGTCAGAGGGACATTTCAGGTACTCTTGGCTGTTTAGAGGCCAGAATGAGGACACAATAACTTGCAGACATGTTCATCTGCTCTTCTACTTTGGATGAGATAAACTTTCTATACTAGGCCATTATCATCAGATTCCTGCTTTAACTGTCATTGTTACTATCCCTTCTCAATTACTTGAGGTAATTTTTGCAGGTTCAAGCCTTGGAAATACCCTTCTTAATAGTAAAGCATTACTATATTAGCATTTTAGGAAAAAACACAAACTCTGTATATGTAGGTAATTATGGGTACTGTTATAGAAATTAGTAATGTCCAGCTTTGGACTCAGGGTTTAATTCTTTTGGACCTGGATTCATTACTTCCTTTGCTACCAAACTTTATCTCTACCTCCAACTCAGTCCAGCCAAGATCATTTTTATAATTCTTCATTTTCTACCTTAAATCCACTTAGACTGATTTTTTTGACTTTGTATATGCCTTAGAATGCTATTCCTTCATATGTTTTGCTCTTTAAGTCCTACTATCTGCATGAAGATCTAACCTATCATGATCTCTTTTCTCTCTGAACTGTGTAGCACTTACTTTTCCCAATGCCTGATAACTTTTCAGTTTATTTTCCATTTCCTGCATTTCTCTTTTCCCTTTAATAGCAATATTATAAACTCTTAAGATTTAGAGACCTTATCTCATACTTAAAAAAATAAACATTCTGTAGTCTAGCACAAACATATATGCTTGGTTTAGAATATGTTATTTAAAAGTAATGTAATAATTGCTTCTCATGTATCTTACCTACTTCCTTACTACTGCTGATTTTACTACTCTTCTAAGAACCATGTAAGATTTATTATTGTTTTTGGTGGGGGGAGAGGGGGAGAGTTGGCATATTAGCATTAAAATGTGTTTGGTGTTCCAGGAATCAGTGACTTTCAAAGATGTGGCCATGGACTTCACCCCAGAGGAATGGGGACAGCTGGATCCTGCTCAGAGGGATGTCATGCTGGAGAACTATAGGAACCTGGTCTCTTTGTGTAAGGACAGTTCTCCCTTGTAACTCAGAATTTGACTTTGGGAAATCAGTTGTTTTCATATATGTTTATAGCATCTAAAATGCTTTGCTGGATTTTGGCTTGGGTTTAATGGATCAGAAATTCCTATCTTACTCTTTGTTTTTGGGAAAAGATTAACTATCACTGTTCCTGGATCTATAACTTCCCTTTGCCAGGGAATCTCCCCTAAGGTATGAGTACAGATACTTCTGTGGGTGTGAAATTACCACTTACAGCAAGAAAAGTGAACAAAATCCCTGACTAGTCTTCCTTACCCTTTTTTTTTGAATAGAATTCTAAACACTTTCATCCACCATACCTTTCTCTGGGTCTCCTTCCCTATTGACCAAGAGACTGGGACTGAACCCAGGCCTAGGATGGTTCTTTAGTCCTATGACAAATGTCAAAGTCCCATTTCTTTCCCAATGAACAGGGCTTCCAGTTTCCAAACCTGATGGGAATTCTAATTTTGATCAAGGAGAAAATCAATGGATGATGGAGAAAAAAGTCCCAAGAGGCAACTGTTCAGGTGAGCAAGTAAAAAGCAAGTGAACTAGAGCATTAAATCATATGTCTTCCATTAAAGTAAGAATGGCAGTTTTGAATTATTATTTTGACTTGCTCTTCTCTTCTTATTCCTGTCTTCTTCCCCATCTCTTTCACTCCTCCTGGTCCTGATATCTGTCCTTTCTTACTTCCATATTCAGAAAAGAGAAATCTTCTTTATCTCTTTCTTTCTCAGTTTTGTCTATTCTGTAGCAGATGATTTGCTTTTTTCATCTTTTTTTTTTATTCCCTACCTTACAGTCATGCCTACTATATACAGCTTTGTTGAACCTGTAATTTCACTTTTTTCTAATAAAATCTTTTTCTAAGTTCTCAAATTTCTTTATTTCTGATGGTTTGATTCTCCTTACTGTTTTTTACGCATACAATGCTAGATATTCCTTTATTTCCTTTTTATCTTTGTACTTCTCTGATGGCCCTCTCTCCTCTTTTTTGAAAGATCCTCAACAGCCTTTATCTATTTAAATCCTACATATACTTTGGTAGCATAGTAAAGAAAGGAACACGGAGGCAATCATTTGCTTAGGAGAATATTTCATTAATGCAGGTTGAAGTGTTAAAGGTTTAGTCTTACAGCGAAAATGGAAAATAATTGACCTTTAGAGGCACTTCTCCCAAACATTATGTGACATACTCTATATGGTTTTTCTATTACATCCTTGCTCGCTGGCTCCTTTTCTTCCCCATTTCCTCTTCCCCTCCACGATACTCCCATTCTTCAAAGCTCTGTTTTTCTATGTATATGTTAAATCTTATAAAGAGATCTTATTTTATTTGACTTTAATAACTGCTCATTTTGCAGAGTTCGTAAAGCTACATTCATATAGAAAAAACTTAACATCTTTTGAATTGAATCAAAATCCCTTCTATGTTGATGACCCTAAAAGTTTGTTTTATAAATCTTGACTGATCAATCACTTTACATTACATTTCAGTCCTCTATTTCCACTTGCCTATAAGAATTTGTTTCTCACTGATCCCTCTTCTCCCTTTCCTTTCTATGGTTATAATCTCATTTTCTATATGTGTGTGTGTATATATATATCCGTTATACTCCAATAGCCTAGGCTAGAAACTTGTTTTTGACTATTCCCTTTCTTTCCTTCTTTACCTCTTGTCAATTATTTCTTTGATTTTCCCTTTACTTTGTATTCCTAGTGCATTGTTGTATCCTGTATAATTTCCCTTATTCTTGGCTTTAAAAGGTGGAAGTCTTTTACAAGTGCAATCAAGAGATAGGTAGGATTTAAATAAATGGAAAATGTGTCAGGTTGTGGAATCCTATTTGATGTAGGTAGGGGATAGTAAATAGTTAAGCTTGACTGAAATTTGCATAATTTGAAGTACATTTATAAATTATTTATGGGTTTGTTTACACACACACACACACACACACACACACACACACACATATGAATGGGCACCAGGATTTTTCAAAATTAGACAGAAAAACTTATACTTAATATATACAGCTGCTTCTTCATCCATGTGCCAGGTAGATTAAAATAGGAAGAAACCAGAGGTAAAAGAGACCAGCTAGATGGCTGATAACAATTTAAATTTTGATGGCCTCAGTAACAACAGGAATAAAGAAAAAGAGGTAGCTAGGTAGCATGGGTAGAGTGCTAGTATTGGAGTCAGGAGTTCAAATGATGTAGCCTTAGCTACTTAGTAGCTATGTGACTGTAGGCAAATTGATTAATCTCTGGCTGCCTCAGTTTCTACCATTGTAAAATGGGGTTGATAATAGGTTATTGTGAGAATCAAATGAGATAAAATTTGTAAATCACTTAGCACAGCTTCTGGTAAATAATAGGCACATAATAAATACTTGTTTTCTTCTAATTTGAGAGACAATTCAAAGACAATAATTTGTCTTACATTAGCTTTGAAGCAAAAGAAGGGGGAGAAGGAAAATATTTTACTTTTTGCATCTAGAAAAATGGGGAAATAATGACATTTTTAAGCTGAGATAAGGAAGTTGTGAAGGCTAACCATTTTTTAGAGAACAGTGATAAGTTTAGTTTTGGACATCTAGAAATCTGTATTGATTACTTTCATTTTATGTTTAGATTTGCAAGGTAATATTTCAGATGATGTTCAGTATAACATCCCAGTTGGAGCAATGGTTAAAAAGAAAAAAAAAAAAAAGCATCAAAAACTTTGTTGTTGCAGAACCTTAAAGATTATTTAGTCCAAACTGTATATTATCAAAAATTTACAACAAATTGTCATACATTTGCTTGAAGACCTCAAGGAAGAAAGAACCTACTACTTACCAAGATCTCCCATTTCTTTTGATTCAGGGAGTTTTGATAGAGAATCATTCTTTTTAGGAAGTTAACTAGATTTAAGCTAATTATATTTTTCCCAATAAAAGACAACTGCCTTGAAATCACAGAATATTTTGTTTTTCTTCTTTGTATCTCTTACATTTAGCATGATACCTTCTACATAATGAGTTCTTAATAGGTATTGGTTGAATTGAATTGAAATTCTACTACTTGGGCCTCTGAGGTCAAAAAGAACATATCTAATCCCTCTTTCATGTCATGTCATTTCAAATATTTGAAGATAGTTGCCTTAGTTCTTTTTTCTTCAAGGCTAGGCATTTCTAATTCTTTACAGCTTATTTTTCCTAAAATGTGGTTTCATGAACTGAATACAACATTCCAGAAATAGCCTTATCGAATCAGTCTTTTTGATTGCCTTGTTGCATTAACTTTTATTGTATTTGTTATCATAAAACCCCAGATCTTTTTCACAAGAACTCTTGTTTAACTATACCTTCCCTTGCCTTGTACTTGTGAAATTAATTTTATTAACCAAGGCATTAAGACTACCTTTGCCTCTACTTATTATTGAAATTGGTTTGCAACATTTTACTAGTCATTTTTGTTCTTTCCTTTTTAATAAAAGCATTGTTTTTCTTGTCAGAGAAAATAAAATAGTTCTGCTTTCTTTTTCTTATACTGTTCCACAGTCTTACCTTTCCTTTTTTTATCCAGTTACAACTTTAATAAGACCTTTTTATTGTACTTTATGTTTCTGAGAAGATATATATATTTATAGTGGAATGAAAAATTAGCCCTTGAAGTCTGGAAGACTTGGTTAAAATTCTGCTTCTGTCATATTTTGTCTATGTGACCAGGAACAAGTCACAATCTTTTAGTGATAGCTCTCTAAGCTCATAGCTCTCTAAGACTATAAATTGTGGATACTAATTTAGTAATCTATGTGATGGTGCCTATACGGCAGTGCTGCAGTTTGACTTCTATACTGGTTGTCTTTGATGTTGTAGTTTCTATGTCCTGCAGATCAGTTGAGGAAAATGGAAGCTCACTGTCTCAACTGCAGGAAAAAACTGAAACTGAACTACTTCCTGCTCTAGAAGCTGTAAATAATGAAGCACACAAGTCTGGGCAGATAGTACAGTACAAAACTGATGAAATAGTTGATACAAAATTGGAGAGCAAAATGAATGATGATCATGTTGTATTTGATTAAAGGAAAGGCAAAAGGCAGAAAAGCTTCATACTCCACTATTGGCAGTTGTGATGTTGAAGTAGAAGACTCTGAATGCAGTATTAAAGAAAGCCTTTTTTTCTAATTGGATCTGGTACAAATATTATTATGAAAAGAGAAGAGTATAATTTAGAAGCTATATACACAGCATATAATCAATACTCTAATAGTACCAAAAGTATTTTTTAAAATCTTCAAAAATGGATTGTGAGGAGAAAAATATTACATGATTAGAAAATTTTCACATTATATCTAAATTTCATAAGACCTTATAGAAATTTCAGATTTAAATAGCATTGTTTATACATTAGTCTTTCTTTATACATCTTGGTACCACTTTTATGCCTGTCCATGTTAAATTTTTTTAAAAAGCATTTCCAGTTTTATTGATAGAGGTATAAGCCTTGCCTTGATCACAATAGGGGAGAAGCTCCCTTCTATTGAACACACGCATTGTATTCAGTGTTTTCCCTGGTCAGTAGCTTATGGGACAATATAAGAGGGGAATTCTCTGCAACTGAAGCACAGGGTCCTTGATTCTTACTCTCTTTGGTGAAGACAAGAAATCTTGCCTGTGAATGAAGATGCAACTGCCAAGAGTCCTAGTTCAAGCCCTGATCAGTAATTTATGGACCCAAGAGGAAGAGGCGTTTTTTTCTGGAGAAGACAGTATGTAGCAGGGGAGGCTATCTGCCCCATCCTATCCATGAAAGTGTGGCTGCCAGAAAACATAGTCTCAGTTTTAGTTAGTAGTTTATGAACTAAATAGGGATACTCTTGGTTTAGTTGAATTCTGACTGGAAAGGACAACTCCAAGAGTCATTGTTTGTATCAACATTTAATACCACCAGAGGCCTGTGGTGAATGTGAAGTAGTTCCAGAGGCCAAGAACACAGACAGAGGGAAAATAGTCCAGAGGGCAAAAATAGAAGTCCCATATATGGATTTAAGTAATACCTGTCAGATAGAAAAACTGATCTCTAAGCTGAGGGTGGGAGTCAAGGGACCAGCAATGACTTTTTCTTTGTCTGGGGGTTTGAGTAGAATTTGCTCTTGCCTGTCACTGTTAGCACCCAACTGCACAATGGTTGGGCCTGTCTCCAGGCACATATTAAGAACTTCCCATATCAATAATGAATGGCTTTACACCAAGAATCAGAGTAGGAGATAGTTTCTTATTGGAAATATAGGGAAAGCCAAAAAGCACTGTGTTTCAGGAAGCCACCTAAGAAAATTTTGACAACCAAATAAAACTGGATTCCAAATCATAGTTTTAAGATGGACCCAGGTCACAAAGTGGTGTCTAAGAAACAAAAAGCAATGCATATTTTCACCACACCACACCAATACTTCATTTTTGGGCACTGGTTGCTTTTCAACCCAGCAATATACTAAATTCAGCACTGTGGCTATTCCTAACTTCTTGATGTATCAAGGAAATAAACCAGTGGTAAGTTTTAATCATACAAACTGATGTAGTAAAACCTGAAAACCTTTATTTACATAAATATAAACCAAGAATGATGAAGTAATGACAGAATATGATCATATAGGCCCTCTTTTTAGCACTTTGCTGAAAAGTATTAATTGATTCATTGTGTTTCTTCATTTTGTTTAATTAGCTTTAGTAGTATGCTAGGATTGAATATCAATAGTAATAATAGATTGAAAGGAAAACTTGTAGAAATGAATTTTACTCTTTGATTTCAGAAACATTTTTTAAATCACTTTAATTTTAAAGTAATTACTTTATCTGCATCACTATGCATTAGTTTAACTTAAAAATATTTTTGTATTTGTTTAATTATTGAAGATGAAAAAAAAACACACCCAAGTGTCCTTGATCACAGACTTATAAATTCTCCAAAAGTTTTGTCATTTCTTTTTTAACAGTTTTTTTCTTGTGGGCCAAAAGCAGGTTCAGAGTAGTAATTCCCTTTGTACTTTTTTCAGCCTTTAAAAGAAGAATGAAATTATCATTAAAGTAATCAGATAATTTACTATTTGGTCTTTTTTTCAGCAAAGAATAAGAACTCCAGAAGATGTCTAGGATAAGTTCCCATCAGTACTACCTCATGCCTTCTTGACCAGAATGCCTCTTAAATGTTTCTTGAACTCATCTCATCTACTCTCTTTATGCCTAGTTGGCTCGGTTATGATATTATTTCTGATTTCTCTCAACATTTTTATCTAGATATTCTCTATCTACTTCTCCCCCAGTTTTAGTTTTCTTCACATGAATATATATTATATTATGCTATTTAGCTATTCATTTTGTCTCTTCTATTCCTTTTTTTTTAAATTTAACTTAAATAAGTAGAAGAGAAAAAGGATTGTAGCTAGAGCTTACAAATTTGTTACATATAGCTTGCTTTAAGTATGTAACAAATTAATGTAATTTTCAGAGCTGTTCCTCATATATTAATTTTGTTCTCTTTTAAAAAATACTTCAATGACCCTCTTTTGTGTGTGTGTTTCTGTGAGACCACTACCCTACTTATAACTTATTTCTACCACTTCCCCCACTAGTTGGTGTAAAAATCTTGTGATATACGTGCCAAACAAATCAAGTGTCTCATTCTATACCATTTGTCCATCACATTTCTCTGTTAGGAGATGGGTAGTATGTCTTCTATCCTCTGGCATTATGGCTAACTAATTAGAGTTCTTTAGTCTTTTTAAAAGCTAATTTTCATTATAATAATGTTTTTGTTAGATTTATCTTAATTCTCCTCCACTTTACCTCAGTTTATAAAGGTTTTTCCAAGTTTCTCTGAAACTATTCCTTTTGTCATTTATGATGAAATACTGTTCTATTGTATTCATTTAACAATATGTTCAGCTAGTCCTCTTTAGGTACCTCCTTTGAGGATAGGGACTGTTTTTGGTTGCCTTTCCTGTTTAGGGAAGATTTTTGCATTTATTAAATGATTACCAGGTGCTTAGTGTGGGGTGTACAAATATAAAAAATAAACAATCCTTGGTCTTAGAATTTGTCTTCTAATGGATGAAACAACACATGAGATTTTAGTAACAAGTCAAATAGAAAGATCCCATGGACTTTAGGATGCAGCAACAAAGCTCATTTTAATGCCTCTGAAGTCATTTCTACTGATAACATTTGATAAGTTTCTCATGCTGAAATGTTTAGAAGGGCCAAGAACTTTGATGGCAAAAATTTTTTTACCTACAGGAGCATTTGCCAGACAGTACCTCCATACGAATTGCTTCGCAGGAAGCATAATAGATGTAATAAGCATTATATTAAGCACATAATAGTTGCTAAAAATATTGCTGTTTCCAGGGTTCTTATCTACAATGTCCTAATCTGTCTCTGTCAATTGAGAGTTATTAGAAGTGACCCTGTTATGAGATGCTAATTAACTAGTGGAAATGACTCTTTGTGATCCCATTTGGATTTTTCTTGGCAAAAATATTGGAATTGTTTGCCATTTCTCATTTTACAGATGAGAAAACTGATGAGGCATTTTAGAGATGAGGCAGACAGGTTAAGTGACATGCCCAGGGTCACACAACAAGTAAGTGTCTGAGTCTAGATTTGAACTCAGGAAGATGAATCTTCCTGATTCCAAGCCTGCCTTTCTATCTACTGCATCACTAGCTTGTCCTGTGGCAGTGTCCCGTGCCTACCTCATTCAACGTGCTTATCCCATCATCTTCACATACAGCCTTTCTGCTAAGCTAAATTCATTGGATTATCTTAATTCTTATCCTTCCTACTTTCCCAGACATAATCTGATCATGCTTAGTGAATCTAGCCCCCTTCCTATCTTTTTCATTCCTTTTTTTCCCCTCATTCCCATGTCCCTAAGTTACAGGGCTGTAGTTAAATTCTAGGTTTTATTTTTAGCTTTGTTATTCCATTTTGTTAGTTTCTTCTTTATGACCTTTGTATTTTTGCCTTCTTTTAGACTGGGATACTAGGTCTGAAAGCAGAGAGTCAGCTTCAGTACAGGAAATCTCTGAAGAGGAATCATCACAAAGGGTGGTGGTGAGAAGAGTCACAGAGGATGATGTTTCCAACTTGGAAGAATGTGAGGACTGGTTAGAGAGGCAACAGGAAAATGAGAGACATTTAAGGCAAGTGACAGTTGTCCACAAGAAAAACCTTACTAAGGAGAGAGACTTTGAATGTAATACATACTGGAAAAGTTTTAGTCAGAAGTCAATTATTGTTAGTCAAGAAAAAGTTCCTATAGGACAGAAATTGGGTAATTTTGAAAGAAGGACCTTCAAACAAAGCTCAAACCTAATGAAAAATCAGAGACTCTACAAGGAGAAAAAAGCTTGTAAGTGTAATGAATGTGGAGAATCCTTTAGTTACCATTCAGTGCTTATTCGGCATCAAAGAATTCATACTGGAGAGAAACCATATACATGCAGTAATTGTGGAAAAGCCTTCAGCCACAAAGCTAACCTCAAAAAGCATTTGAAAACTCATAGTAGGTCAAGACTCTATACATGCAATGCATGTGGAAAAACTTTTACTGAGAGCTCAGCTTTTTCTGAACATCAGAAAACACATATTGGAGAGAGACCTTATGAATGTAATGAATGTGGGAAGGCCTTCAGTCGGACTTCACATCTTATTCAGCATAAGATGATTCATACTGGAGAGAAGCCCTATCAATGTAATGAATGTGACAAAGCCTTCATTCATTCCTCAGCTCTTATTAAGCATCAAAGAACTCATACTGGTGAGAAACCCTACACATGTAATGAATGTGGGAAAGCATTCAGTCATTGCTCATCCCTTACTAAACATCAGAGAGTTCATACTGGGGAAAAACCCTATGAATGTAATGAATGTGGGAAGACCTTTAGTCAGAGTACACACCTCGTTCAACATCAGAGAATTCATACTGGAGAGAAACCTTATGAATGCAATGAATGTGGGAAAACCTTCAGTAGAAGTTCAAACTTTGCTAAACATCAGAGAATTCATAGTGGAAAGAAACCCTATGAATGTAACGAATGTGGCAAAGCTTTCATTCATTCATCAGCACTTATTCAACATCAGAAAACTCACACTGGAGAAAAACCCTATAGATGTAATGAATGT
The DNA here is from genome assembly GCF_016432865.1 of Antechinus flavipes. Classification (NCBI taxonomy): domain Eukaryota; kingdom Metazoa; phylum Chordata; class Mammalia; order Dasyuromorphia; family Dasyuridae; genus Antechinus; species Antechinus flavipes. The sequence continues at coordinate 182,005,882 of NC_067401.1, forward strand.
ATGAAAACTTTCAAGTGTAGTTCCTCTCTTCTTAGACATCAGAGACTCCATACAGGGGAGTAAGCCCTAGAAAGTAATAATTCAGAGAAACCTTAGAATCCTAAGTAGAACATAAGCTCCTTGAGAACAGGGAATGTTTAGTTTTTGGTCTCTATTCCTACAATATGGCAATCTACCCAGGCAATACAGTGCCTGGGATATAGCAGGTGCTTAATAAATACTTGTGGGGTTGAACTTGTCATTTTGTTGAATATTTTTACAATCAGGGAAGGAAATCCATAAAATATTGAAAGTTTTTTGAGGCAAAACTTTATATACTTGTTACTTTATTTGTGCAGTACATTGTCCAGGTGATGGGTATTTGTCGTTTAATAAATATTTGTTGATTAATCGCTGATAACATCAAAAGTTCCTGTGTTCTCAGGAAATACATATTAAAGAAAATCTTACAAATAAATAGGAAGTTTACTGCCCAAGTCAAGCATCATTTACTTTAAAGAATGGAAAAATTGGGCTGAGCAACTAAAAATTCAGTCCTTATATTCTTCCTTGTCCTCAAATCTGAAGAAGACAAGGATTGTAGGCAGTATTTTTCTCTTGGGCTTGAAGTCATGAAGTCATGAAATGATCATACAATAATAGCGTCTTACATACCATCACCACCACTATTCCCTCAACTAAGAAATAGCTGAGGTCCTGGAAACAATTTTACATCAAATTTCCTATAATTTTACTTTTTGTTTTCACTTCAGAAAAGTCTATTTCATTATAACACTTGTGGATTATCCTTCATAACCTGCAACATTGTGATTAGGGGGAACTAAATCAGTATAAGGGAAAGGACCTGGAGAGAGATTAAGGAGTTCAGGGCAGGGAAAAGAGTGCATTGAATTTACTGCTTTGGACCTGTGACACATGGCAAGAACTTGACATCAAAGTCTGTGTCCAAGAAAATCAACATAAGATGGCTTTGTCTTAGATGGAAATGAAGTGCTCCTTGTCCTGTATCTGGTTTCCTCAATCAAAAGATTCTGTTGATGTACTAGTGTGGAAGTCACCTCAGATCCTTTTGACTTTAGGAAAATAACAAATCAAATGAGCTGACTTAGTCTTTTGTTACAGGTGCAATCTGCTAGTGGCTGCTAGGTGTTACGGGAGCCATTACTGGATCTATTCTTCCTTTCCTTCCCTACAGGTTACCAAAGGAATTCTCCTGGGAGGATCCTACTCACAAATAGCACTGCAGCTTCTTTATTTCTTGTGTTTCTTGTGTTCAGGTTCCATTTGTTATAGGAGCCATCTGCTAGTGTTTGCTAGCAATCTAATTCTGACCAGCAGAATAAACCCTTCATGTGAGAGGATGATAACGATACAAGGAGACTGAGAGGCAGTTTCATTCTCTGACCTCTCTCCTCTTCTCTCTTGCTTCCAATTTATTTCATTCCCAATTCACAAGCAACATCTGCGTCAGTAAAGGTTGACTTGTAATTCCTTATGATTCACACCTGTGGGGGCTTTCAGAGAATCAGTCTGCTCCTTCACACTTAGGCATGTTCTTCACAGCCCTTCAACATTATTTCCTTCCTTTGGCCAAAAATTTGCTTTATTTTTTAAAGACATATTAAATCTTTTTCTTTTTGCATCGCTATCATATGTAAAAACCTTACATTAATAAGGTAACCTCCCTCAACTTAGTCTTTACAACATGACCACATTCTCTCTCCCTTTATCCTTCTACCACTTTTGTTTCATCAATTTACTCCACCCTCCAAACCATGCTATCAACTTACTTTACCTTCTAATTGTTTTCTTACTTACCTTGCCTTTCTTAAATGTACCTCTTTTGCATCTTGCTTGATTCTCCTTAATCACCCTTAATTCTTTAATATCTTCTTTAATTGTTCCTGATACTACAATTTCAATCCAGAACTAGAATATGAACAAGTATTTGGGCTGGAAGTTGTTACCCAAATGTTTCCAAATTTCTGTTCCCTAAATTCAACCCCTGACCTACATTACTGGTCCCTCCAAGTCACCTGAACTATCTTTGAATGTTTTAAGTTCTTTCTTTTCCTGATCCATTTTCCACAGAAGTTGGAGATAAAACAAGCTGAAAAATATCCAGACCTGGGCAAACAGGGTGGTGAGCCCACGTTATAAAAATTTAGTAATCACAGTTGAAGAAAGCAGAGAAGTTTATTCTAGCAAGTAGAAGTTCTAGAGGAAGACATGGTAGATTGTATTAAGTGTTTGAAGGGCTTTCTGGCCCTTAGAATTAGATTTATTCTATTTGGCCCTAGAGAGTAGAACTAAGGATATATACAAATTCAATATATGCATACATATTTGTACAATTATCTTGCTGCACAAGACAAAATCTGATCAAAAAGGGAAAAAAATAAAAAAAAATAAAATTCAAGCAACAACAAAAGTGAAAATGCTATGTTGTGATCCATATTCAGTTCCCACAGTCCTCTCTCTAGGTATAATTAGTTATCATCACAATGTTGTGCCATAGTTTCCTTCTAATTGTCCTGAGTTTCTCTGAATTGTTCTGCCTCAGTTCCTTGAATTGTTCTGCCTTAATTCCCCTGATTGCAACCTCCCCTTTTCTGCTCATTAGAACTGAGATAATTAGGGCTGTAGAGATGTGGCATTCCAAAAGATAAGATTCCAGATGTCCTATCTCAGATATCTAATTAGCATTGTTTATATCTCTAAGCTTCAGACTTCCTGGCTATAGTTGGAGACCTCCTAAGTCCTTCCAAGTAGTAAGAATTTATGATCCTACCCCGAACCTGTCAGAACTGAACTGATGATCTCTGCCTGGAGATTCCCCCTCACCAGAGTTTGGACTCCATTCCCTCTGCCTTTGTCTACCTGAGCTTAGAGTCATATATGTCATTGAGAACTCATATTCGCTGCTGGATGCTTTGAGATAACAGCCCTGTGGGCAACATGCCTCTAACACAATCTCTCCCTCTCAAAATATTAAAAACTCTCTAACCTCTATCTTGCCTCAGTTTCTCTGGCATTACAACAAAATTATTGGAACTGGCCCAAATGATCTCATTATTGAGAAGAGCCACATCCATCAGAATTGATCATCACAAAATCTTGCCATTGCTGTGTACAATGAAATCCTGGTTCTGCTCATTTCACTTAGCATCAGTTCATGTAACTCCAGACCTCTTTAAAATCCTCCTGCTGATCATTTTTTTACAGAACAATATTCCATAACATTCATATACCTTAACTTATTCAGCCATTCTTCAACTGTTGGGCATTCACTCAGTTTCCAGTTTCTAACCACTACAAAGAGGGCTGCCACAAATATTTTTGCCCATGTGAATCCCTTTTGTTTAAGATTTCTTTGGGACATAAGCCCAGTAGAAATACTACTAGATCAAAGGGTATACACTATTTGATAACCTTTTGAGCATAGTTCCAAATTACTCTTCAGAATATCTAGATCTGTTCACAATTTCACCAACAATATATAGTATCCAGTTTTCTCACATCCCCTCCAACATTATTACCTTTTTCTGTCATCTTAGGCAATCTGACAGCTGTGTAATGCTACCTCAGAGTTGTCTTAATTTGCATTTCTCTGATCAATAGTAATTTAAAGCACCTTTTAATATGATTAAAAATGGTTTCAATTTCTTTATCTGAAAATTGTTCATGGGGGGCAGACCCAAGATGGAGAAGGCACACGGACTTTCTAAGCTTTCATACCCTCATTACCAATTTTCAAAATCAGCCTCAAAAATAGCGCTTGACTGGTAAAATTCACGAAGATTGAAAGTACAACAGCTCACCAGCTGAAGATAATCTGGAAGATTGCCAGAAAAGGTTTGTCCTGAGCAGCAGGAACAGACCAGCGCAGGCAAGGATAGAATGAGAAGCTAGTATTTGGAGCAAACCGGGAGCTGGGGCGGCCTCCATGACTGGAAGGTTTACAGAGAGCTCTCTATCATAGCCTGACTGCTTTGCTTTGATTGCAGAGTAGTGGACCAGCAGAGAAATTAGAGCCTAGGGTAGAGGGTACTCTGAAGGATGCCAGAGGCTAACAGGATCTGACTGTGCCCACCCAGGACCAGAAGTGACGCAGTGCAGACCATAACACAGCTTTGCAGTGGCATTCTGTAGCTAGGGGTTTTCAAGGGGGCACTCACAAGTCTGCACAGCAAGGGGGCACAGCCCAGGGCAGCCTCTAATCTGCACAGGGGGCAGTTCAGCCTGGAGCAGTTGAATTTCCCCAGCTCAACTCTTGTGGGAGAGCAGTGATATTTTTGCTGCTCAGCCTCTAGCCCCAAGGCAGTAGCTAATCTTCACAGCGGGGCTCCTTGCACTTCCACAGCTCAGCCTGTGATACACAGGCCTAGTCAAGTCCAGGTGGAGCTTTTCTCAGAACACTCCTATAGCTCAGCCGCTCTTTGCATCCCATTGACAGGACAGCTACTGTCCATATACCTATCCCTGCTCTGCAGAGGAACCTGGTAACCTGCTTGCCCTGAAGGCAGACCCTAAAGGCTTTTTTAAAAATGAGTAAAAAAATCAAAAAGACAATCCATATCTTCTATACAGAAAGAGAGCAGGTTTTCAATGCCAAGGAGACATTCCAGACAGTCTCCAGACAATACCCCAAAGGGGGATGCAACCTGATCCCCAACACAAAAGGCTCTCCTAGAAGAAACTATAAAAAAGCTTAAAAGAGAACTAGAAGAAAAGTGGGGAAAGGAAAGAGAAGCTATGCAAGAGAGCAACAACTTCTGAAATGTGAATTGGAAATGGTAAAGAAATCCCAGGAAAGCAGGATTTGTGAATTGGAAAAGATGAACTCCCAAGAAAGTAGGATTTGTGAGTTGGAAAAAGAAAATAACTCAGTAAAAAAAAATGGTGAAATGGAAAAAAAATTTTAAAACTCAATTGGACATATACAAAAGGAAGTTAAAAATAGCTAATGAAGAAAATAACTTGTTAAAAATCGGAACTAAACAAATAGAAATGAATGATTCATTGAGACATCAAGAATCAGTCAAGCAAAACCAAAAAAAAAAAAAAAAAGAAACACTAGAAAAATGTTAAATATCTACTTGGAAAAAAAACAGACCTAGAAAATAGATCTAGGAGAGACAATCTGAGGATCACTGGACTTCCCAAAAATTATGATGAAAAAAAGAGCCTAGAAACTATTTTATAGGAAAGCATCAAAGAGAACTGCCCAGATGTAATAGAATCAGAAGGTAAAATAGGCATTGGAAGAATTCATCAAGCACCTTCTGAAAAAGACCCTAAAATAAAAACTTCAAGGAATATTGTGGAAAATTTCAGAACTATCAAAACAAGGAAAAAATATTATAAGCAGCCAGAAAAAAAACAATTAAAATGCCGAGGTGCCACAATAAGGATCACTCAAGATCTGGCTGCTTCCACATTAAAGGATTGTAGGGCCTGGAATTTGATATTCTGAAAGGCAAAAGAACTTGGAATGCAGCCAAGAATAAACTACCCAGCTAAGCTGAGCATTTTCTTCCATGGAAGAAGATGGACATTTAATGAAACAGAGGAATTGGATTTGTTTCTAAGGAAAAAACCAGATCTAAACAAAAAAATTGATTGGGTGAAACATCAAATTATAGACACAATAATTTCACTCAAGATGACAATGATGAGACATCATACCAAAATTTGTGGGATGCGGCCAAAATGGTAATAAAGGGAAATTTTATATTTTTGGAGGCTTACTTGAATAAAATAGAGAAAGAGAAAAATAGTGAATTGGGCTTGCAACTTAAAAAGCTAGAAAAAGACCAAATTAAAAACTCACAATCGAATACTAAACTTAAAATTCTAAAATTAAAAGGAGAAATTAATGATATTGAAAGTAAAAAAAAAATATTGAATTAATAAATAAAACTAAGGTTTATGAAAAAACCAATAAAATAGATAAAACTTTGGTAAATCTGATTAGAAAAAGGAAAGAGGAAAATCAAATTGTTAGTCTTAAAAATGAAAAGGGAGAACTTTCCACCAATGAAGAGGAAATTAGAGCAATAATAAGGAGTTACTTTGCCTAACTTTATGCCAATAAATTTGATAACCTAAGTGAAATAGATGACTATCTCCAAAAATATAGGCTTCCCAGATTAACAGAGGAGGAAGTAAATTACCTTCATAGTCCCATTTCAGACAAAGAAATAGAACAAGCTATTAATCAACTCCCTAAGAAGTTGATTTTTCCCTAAGAAAAAATCCCCAGGACCAGATGTATTTACATGTGAATTCTACCAAACATTTAAAGAACAATTAGCCCCAATGCTATATAAACTATCTGACAAAATAAGTAATGAAGGATTTCTATCAAATTTCTTGTATAACACAGACATGGTTCTAAACCAGGTACCTAATACTGATACCTAAACAAAGAAAGAAAATTATAGACCAATCTCCCTAATGAATTTTGATGCTAAAATCTTAAATAAGATATTAGCAAAAAGAATGCAGAAAAATATCCCCAAAATAATATACTATGATCAGGTAGGATTTATACCAGGAATGCAGGGCTGGTTCAATATTAGAAAAACTGTTAGTATAATTGACCATATCAATAACCAAATTAACAAAAACCATATGATTATCTCAACAGATGCAGAAAAAGCATTTGATAAAAATTCACATCCATTCCTATTAAAAACACTTGAGAGTATAGGAATAAATGGACTTTTCCTTAAAGTAATCAGTAGCATCTATTTAAAACCATCAGTAAGCATCATATGTAATGGGAATAAACTGGACCTATTCCCAATACGATCAGGAGTAAAACAAGGTTGCCCACTACCACCATTACTATTCAATATTGTATTAGAAATGCTAGCCTCAGCAATAAAAGTTGAGAAAGAGATTAAAGGAATTAGAGTAGGTAATGAGAAAACCAAATTATCACTCTTTGCTGATGATATGATGGTAGACTTAGAGAACTCCAGAGATTCTACTAAAAAGCTATTAGAAATAATCCATACCTTTAGCAAAGTTGCAGGATACAAAATAAACCCACATAAGTCATCAGCATTCTTATACATCACTAACAAAATCCAACAATTACAGTTACAAAGAGAAATTCCATTTAAAATAACTACTGATAGTATAAAATATTTAGGAATCTTTCTGCCAAGGGAAAATCAAAAACTATATAAGCAAAACTACAAAATACTTTCCACACAAATAAAGTCAGATCTAACCAATTGGAAAAATATTAAATGCTCTTGGATAGGGCGAGCAAATATAATAAAGATGACAATACTACCTAAACTAATCTATTTAGCACTATAGACTCCCAAAAAACTATTTTATGACCTAGAAAAAATAACAACAAAGTTCATATGGAAAAACAAAAGGTCAAGAATTTCAAGGGAATTAATGAAAAAAAAATCAAATGAAGGGGGCCTAGCTGTACCAGATCTAAAATTATATTATAAAGTAGCAGTTACTAAAACCATCTGGTATTGGCTAAGAAATAGACTAGTTGATCAGTGGAGTAGGTTAGGTTCAAAGGACAAAACAGCCAATATCTTTAATAATCTAGTGTTTGACAAACCCAAAGACCCCAGTTTTTGGGATAAGAATGCATTATTTGACAAAAATTGCTGGGAAAATTGGAAATTAATATGGCAGAAACTAGGCATTGACCCACACTTAACACTGTCCACCGAGATAAGGTCAAAATGGGTTCATGACCTAGGCATAAAGAATGAGATTATAAATAAATTGGAAGAGCATAGGATAATTTACCTCTCAGACCTGTGGAAGAGGAAGGAATTTATGACCAAAGAAGAACTAGAGATCATTATTGATCACAAAATAGAAAAATTTGATTATATCAAATTGAAAAGTTTTTGTACACACAAAAACAATACAGACAAGGTTAGAAGGGAAACAATAAACTGGGAAAACATTTTCACAGTCAAAGGTTCTGATAAAGGCCTCATCTCCAAAATATATAGAGAATTGACTCTAATTTATAAGAAATAAAGCCATTCTCCAATTGATAAATGGTCAAAGGATATAAACAGACAATTCTCAGATGAAGAAATTAAAACTATTTATAGCCATATGAAAATATGCTCCAAATCATTATTAATCAGAGAAATGCAAATTAAGACAACTCTGAGATATCACTACACACCTGACAGATTAGCTAGAATGACAGGGCAAGATAATACAGAATGTTGGAGGGGATGTGGGAAAACAGGGACACGGATACATTGTTGGTGGAATTGTGAATACATCCGGCCATTCTGGACAATGATTTGGAGCTATACTCAAAAAGTTATCTAAGTGTGCATACCCTTTGATCCAGCAGTGTTACTACTGATCTTATATTCCAAAGAGAGTTTAAAGAAGGGAAAGGGACCTGTATGTGCAAGAATGTTTGTGGCAGCCCTCTTTGTAGTGGCCAGAAACTGGAAGCAGAGTGGATGATCATCAATTGGAGAATAGCTGAATAAATTGTGGTAAATATGAATATTATGGAATATTATTGTTCTGTAAAACAGATTTTACCAGCAGGATGATTTCAGAAATGCCTGGAGAGATTTACATGAACTGATGCTGATGAAACGAGCAGAACCAAGAGATCATTATATACTTCAACAACGTGGTCCTCTTCAACAATGAGATGAACCAAATCAATTCCAATAGAGCAGTAATTAATTGAACCAGCTACACCCAGGGAAAGAACTCTGGGAGATGACTATGAACCACTACATAGAATTCCCAATCCCTCTATATTTGTCCACCTGCATTTTTGATTTCCTTCACAGGCTACTTGAACACTATTTCAAAGTACAATTCATTTTGTACAGCAAAATAACTGTATGGACATGTATGTATATATATATATATCTATCTATCTATCTATATATATATATATGTGTGTGTGTGTGTGTGTGTGTGTGTGTGTGTGTGTGTGTGTGTGTATAGTATTCAACATATACTTTAACATATTTAACATGTATTGGTCAATCTGCCATTTGGGGGAAGGGGGTGGGGGAAGGAGAGGCAAAGGTGGAACAAAAGGTTTTGCAATTGTCAATGCTGAAAAATTACCCATGCATATATCTTGTAACTAAAAAGCTATAATAAAAAAAAAGAAAATTGTTCATATCCTTTGATCATTTATCAATTGAAGAATGGCTTCAACTCATAAGTTTGAGTTAATTCTCTATATATTTTAGAAATGAGGCCTTTATCAGAACCTTGAATGTAAAAATATTTTCCCAATTTATCACTTTCTCTCTTGTTAAAACCTGCTTTATAGATCCCAACCACCCCTTCACCTGAAAAACTGGGTTTGAAAAAGCCATGAACTTAAGATGACCCAGCAATCCCAAACCCCTTTTGCATACTGTGAGGGATTAAAAATCCTATCCAAAAATGACTACTCAAAGAATTTTTGAAGTAAAAAGCAGAAAAGTTATTTATCAAATAAATTCTCATGAGAATGAGCAATTCCACCATGAGGAGGGAAAGAGAAAGAGCTCACGGTAGTAGGAAAAGATATACAGTTTTTATAGGTTTTAGTTACAAAGAAATACATCATGGGTTGGGGAACATTAAGAGACAGGTCCTCCCTCCCTCCCAAATGAATGTTATTTGTGCCAAAAACAGTAGATTTCCCCATTCGAGGAGGAACCATACAACAGGCAACTATTTATCTAAACACTGATAACTTGAACAGTGATAAATGTCATCATTTTAGGTTAAATACATATATCTAAAATCTAAGTAAATATTGGCTAATACTCAACATACTTATGCAGGTCACAGAGCCATAGAGAAAATAAAATACAAAAAAGGAATTTAAACATTCTTGGAAGTTCTTCACTTTATCTCTATTCCACACAACTCCCCTCTTCTAATATGTAAGTGATTTTTATCATATTTTTCTATGAAGAACTTACACATCATTCAAAGTCAGTTAACAGGTTGACACATTGTTTATCAAGTTCACTATCAGAATTATCCCCTTCCAGTCCCCTCCAGCCTCTTTTCTGGAGAACCATCATTTTTTTTTTTTTTCTGAGCTGATGTTTGTCTTTTTTTTTTTTTTTAAATAACTTTTTATTGACAGAATCCATGCCAGGATAATTTTTTACAGCATTACCCCTTGCACTCACTTCTGTTCCGATTTTTCCCCTCCCTCCCTCCACCCCCTCCCCCAGATGGCAAGCAGTCCTTTACATGTTGAATAGGTTAGAGTACATCCTAGATACAATATATGTGTGCAGAACCGAACAGTTCTCTTGTTGAACAGGGAGAACTGGATTCAGAAGATACAAATAACCCGGGAAGAAAAACAAAAATGCAAGCAGTTTATATTCATTTCCCAGTGTTATTTCTTTGGGTGTAGCTGCTTCTGGCCATCTTTGATCAATTGAAACTGAGTTAGCTCTCTTTATAGAAGAGATCCACTTCCATCAGAACTCATCCTTAAACAGTATGATTGTGGAGGTATATAATGATCTCCTGGTTCTGCTCATTTCATTTAGCATCAGTTCATGTAAGTCTCGCCAGTCCTCTCTGTATTCATCCTGCTGGTCATTTCTTACAGAACAATAATATTCCATAACATTCATATACCACAATTTACTCAACCATTCTCTAATTGATGGGCATCCATTCATTTTCCAGTTTCTAGCCACTACAAACAGGGCTGCCACAAACATTTTGGCACATACAAGTCCCTTTCCCTTCTTTAGTATCTCTTGGGGGTATAAACCCAGTAGAAACACTGCTGAATCAAAGGGTATGCACAGTTTGATAACTTTTTTAACATAATCCCAAATTGTTCTCCAGAATGACTGGATGTATTCACAATTCCACCAACAATGTATCAGTGTCCCTGTTTTCCCACATCCCCTCCAACATTCTGTATTATATTGCTCTGTCATTTGAGCCAATCTGTCAGGTGTGTAATGGTATCTCAGAGTTGTCTTAATTTGCATTTCTCTGATTAATAATGATTTGGAGTATATTTTCATATGGCTATAAATAGTTTTAATTTCTTCATCTGAGAATTGTCTGTTTATATCCTTTGACCATTTATCAATTGGAGAATGGCTTTATTTCTTATAAATTAGAGTCTGTTCTCTATATATTTTGGAGATGAGGCCTTTATCAGAACCTTTGACTGTAAAAATGTTTTCTCAGTTTATTGTTTCCCTTCTAACTTTGTCTGCATTAGTTTTGTTTGTACAAAAACTTTTCAATTTGATATAATCAAAATTTTCTATTTTATGGTCAATAGTGATCTCTAGTTCTTCTTGGGTCATAAATTCCTCCCTCTTCCACAGATTTATAATCTCATTCTTTATGCCTAGGTCATGAACCCATTTTGACCTTATCTTGGTGTACGGTGTTAAGTGTGGATCAATGCCTAGTTTCTGCCATACTAATTTCCAATTTTCCCAGCAATTTTTGTCAAATAATGCATTCTTATCCCAAAAACTGGGGTCTTTGGGTTTGTCGAACACTAGATTAATAAAGATATTGGCTGTTTTGTCCTTTGAACCTAACCTATTCCATTGATCAACTAGTCTATTTCTTAGCCAATACCAGATGGTTTTAGTAACTGCTGCTTTATAATATAATTTTAGATCTGGTACACCTAGGCCACCTTCATTTGATTTTTTTTTTTCATTAATTCCCTTGAAATTCTTGACCTTTTGTTTTTCCATATGAATTTTGTTGTTATTTTTTCTAGGTCATCAAAATAATTTTTGGGGAGTCTGATTGGTATTGCGCTAAATAAATAGATTAGTTTAGGTAGTATTGTCATGTTTATTATATTTGCTTGCTCAATCCAAGAGCATTTAATATTTTTCCAGTTGGTTAGATCAGACTTAATTTGTGTGGAAAGTGTTTTGTAATTTTGCTCATAAAGTTTCTCTTTTTCGCTTGGCAGATAGATTCCTAAATATTTTATACAATCAGTAATTACTTTAAATGGAATTTCTCTTTGTAACTATAACTGTTCGGTTTTGTTAGTGATATATAAGAATGCTGATGACTTATGTAGGTTTATTTTGTATCCTGCAAGTTTGCTAAAGGTGTGGATTGTTTTTAGTAACTTTTTAGTAGATTCTCTGGGGTTCTCTAAGTATACCATCATATCATCAGCAAAGAGTGATAATTTCGTTTCCTCATTGCCTATTCTTATTCCTTTAATCTCTTTCTCAACTCTTATTGCTAAAGCTAGCATTTCTAATACAATATTAAATAGTAATAGTGAAAGTGGGCAATTTTGTTTCACTCCTGATCTTATTGGGAATGGTTGCAGTTTGTCCCCATTACATATGATAGTTACTGATGGTTTTAAATAGATACTACTGATTATTTTAAGGAAAAGTCCATTTATTCCTATACTCTCAAGAGTTTTTAATAGGAATGGATGTTGGATTTTATCAAATGCTTTTTCTGCATCTATTGAGTTGATTATATGGTTTTTGTTAATTTGATTATTAATATGGCCAATTATACTGATAGTTTTCCTAATTGAACCAGCCCTGCATTCCTTGTATAAATCCTACTTGATCATGGTGTATTATCCTGGGGATGATTTTCTGGAGTCTTTTTGTTAATATCTTATTTAAGATTTTAGCTTCAATATTCATTAGGGAGATTGGTCTATAATTTTCTTTCTCTGTTTTCAACCTACCTGGTTTAGGTATCAGTACCATGTCTGTGTCATAAAAGGAATTTGGTAGGACTCCTTCATTCCCTATTTTTTCAAATAGTCTATAAAGCATTGGGGCTAATTGTTCTTTGAATGTTGGTAGAATTCACATGTAAAACCATCTGGTCCCCGGGGAATTTTTTCAAGGGAGTTGATTAATAGCTTGTTCTATTTCCTTTTCTCAAATGGGACTATTTAAGCAATTTAATTCCTCCTCTGATAATCTGGGAAGCCTATATTTTTGGAGGTAATCATCCATTTCACTTAGATTATCAAATTTATTGGCATAAAGTTGGGCAAAGTAACCCCTTATTATTTCTTTAATTTCCTCTTCATTGGTGGAAAGTTCTCCTTTTTCATTTTTAAGACTACTAATTTGATTTCCCTCTCTCCTTTTTCTAATCAGATTTACCAAAGGTTTATCAATTTTATTGGTTTTTTCATAAAACCAACTCTTAATTTTATTTATTAGTTCAATAGTGTTTTTTTTTACTTTCTATATTATTAATTTCTCCTTTTAATTTTAGAATTTCAAGTTTAGTAATTGATTAGGGTTTTTTAATTTGGTCTTTTTCTAGCTTTTTAAGTTGCAGGCCCAATTCATTGATCTTCTCTTCCTCTATTTTATTCAAGTAAGCCTATAAGGATATAAAATTTCCCTTATTACTGCTTTGGCTGCATCCCATAAATTTTGGTATGATGTCTCACCGTTGTCATTATCTTGAGTGAAATTATTAATTGTGTCTATAATTTGCTGTTTCACCCAATCATTCTTTGAGATGAGATTATTTAGTTTCTAATTACTTTTTGGTCTATTTACACCTAACTTTTTGTTGAATGTAGTTTTTATTGCATTGTGATCTGAAAAGAAAGCATTTACTATTTCTGCCTTCCTGCATTTAATTTTGAGGTCTTTATGTCCTAATATATGGTCAATTTTTGTGTAGGTTCCATGAACTGCTGAGAAGAAAGTATACTCCTTTCTGTTACCATTCAATTTTCTCCAGAGATCTATCATACCTAATTTTTCTCATATTCTATTTACCTCTTTAATTTCTTTCTTATTTGTTTTGTGATTTGATTTATCTAAATCTGAGAGTGCAAGATTGAGATCTCCCACTATTATAATTTTGCTGTCTATTTCTTCTCTCAACTCTCTTAACTTCTCCTTTAGGAAGTTAGATGTTATACCACTTGGTGCATATATGTTTAATACTGATATTGCTTCATTGTTTCAGACTAAAGAAAAAATTTTACAAGCAGCCAGAGAAAAACAGTTCAAATATCGAGATGCCACAATAAGGGTCACGCAAGATCTGGCTGCCTCAACATTAAAGGATCGAAGGACAAGATCCTTAGCAAGATATAGTTTCTTTCCTTATCTCTTTTAATTAGATCAATTTTTGCTTTTGCTTGATCTGAAATAAGGATGGCTACCCCTGCTTTTTTGACTTCACCTGAAGCATAATAGATTCTGCTCCAGTCTTTTACCTTTACTCTGTATGTATCTCCCTGTTTTAAATGTGTTTCTTTTAAACAACATATTGTAGGATTCTGACTTTTGATCCAGTCTGCTATCTACCTCCTCTATGGGAGAGTTCATCACATTCACATTTATGGTTAAAATTACTAAGTCTGTATTTCCTGCCATCCTAATAGCCCCAGATTATACTTTTCTTTTTCTTGTCCTCCTTCCCTAGTATTAAACTTATTGGTCCCACTTGCGTCACGCAGCTCTTCCTCTTTAGTATTCCTCCCTCTTTCCTTTGAATCCCTTCCTCTTTCTTGTACTCTTCCCTTATTACTCTTTTTCCTTTTCCCTTTTCCTCTCCCACTTTTTAATGAAGTGAGAGAAGAATCTCTGTAAACATATATGTCAATTATTTCCTCTTTGAGCCAACTCTGATGAGAGTAGGATTCACACAGTGTTCCTCCCCCTCTCTAAGTTTCTCAGATATGATAGGTTTCCTTTGTCTCATCATCTCATGTAGTTTCCCTCTTTTTATCTCCCTTTTTTCCTTTTTCTGACACTATCCCTTTTCCATTTCTACTTCCCTTTTTTTATGTTATATAAGTAAAATCAAATTATATATATGGTTTTTATGTATATCCACAACAGAAATACAGTTCTCAAGAGTTCCTTTTACCTTTTTCTACTTCTCTTGAGTCCTGTTGTTGGAGATCAAATTTTTTGTTTAAGTCTGGTTTTTTCCTTAGAAACAGATGAAATTCCTCTGTTTCATTAAATGTCCATCTTCTTCCATGGAAAAAAATACTCAGCTTAGCTGGGTAATTTATTCTTGGCTGCATTCCCAGTTCTTTTGCCTTTCAGAATATCTGATTCCAGGTCCTTCGATCCTTTAATGTTGAGGCAGCCAGATCTTGCGTGACCCTTATTGTGGCATCTCGATATTTGAACTGTTTTTCTCTGGCTGCTTGTAAAATTTTTTCTTTAGTCTGAAAATTCTGAAGTTTGGCCACAATATTCCTCAGAGTCTTTATTTTAGGGTCTTTTCCAGAAGGTGTTTGATGAATTCTTTCAATGCCTATTTTACCTTCCAGTTCTATTACTTTGGGGCAGTTCTCTTTGATGATGTCCTGTAAAATAGTATCTAGGCTCTTTTTTTCATCATAATTTTTGGGTAGTCCAATGATCCTAAGGTTATCTCTCCTAGATCTATTTTCCAGGTCTGTTGTTTTTCCAAGTAAATATTTGACATTTTTTTCCAATCTTTCATTTTTTTGATTTTGCTTGACTGATTCTTCATGTCTCAATGAATCAATCATTTCTATTTGTTCAGTTCTGATTTTTAGTGAGTTATTTTCTTCATTAGCTTTTTTTACTTCTTTTTGTATATGTCCAATTGAGTTGTTTTGCTCTATGGAATTTTTTTCCATTTCACTAATTTTTTTTTTTTTAGTGAGTTATTTTCTTTTTCCAATTCACAAATTCTGTTTCCCTGCACTTCTTGGGAGTTTTTTACCTTTTCTAATTTACATTTTAGGAAGTTGTTGCTCTCTTGCATAGCTTCTCTTTCCTTTCCCCATTTTTCTTCTAGTTCTCTTTTAAGGTTTTTAATAGTCGCTTCTAGAAGAGCTTTTTGTATTGGAGACCAACAATTGTCTGGAGACTGTCTGCTATTAGTCTCTTCAGGGTTGAAAAGCTGTTCTTTTTCTGTATAGAAACTATCTATCGTTCTTTTGATTTTTTTTACTCATTTTATTAAAGCCTGTAGGGTCTGCCTTCAGAGCCAGGAGGTTACCAGCTTCCTCTGCATAGCAGTGAAAGGTATACACCTTTCAGGTAGCTGTCCTGCCAGCCAGCTACAAAAAGCAGCGAGGTACTGGAGTGCTCTGGGAAAGAGTTGCCCACCTAGGAGTAACTCAGGTCTTCAGGAATGAGCTGGGAAAGTGCCCTGTAAAGAAACCCCTGCTGTGTGAGATAACAACTGCCAGTGAGAGTTTCACTACTCCAAGCCAAAGCCTGCCCTGGGACTGTGAGTATTAGCAGTTGAGCAGTGAGTGGATTTGTAGGGACCAGAAGTGTCTGCCCAGGAAGCACAGTCTGCTGGGGAAGTTCTATTGCCTCAGGCTGAGCCCCCCACTGTGTGGATTAGAGGCTGCCCAGGCTGTGCCCCCCTGCCGTGCAGATTTGTAACTGCCTTTGCAAAAACCCAGAACTGCAGGATGTGGCTTCAGGACTCCCTTGCAGTCTGCCTGAGGCACTTCTGGGTTTGAGTGGTTACAGCCAGATCTCGTTAGGTTCTGGCGTTTTTTAGAGTACCCTCTGTTTTAGGCTTTAATTTCTCTGCCAGTTTACTGCTTTGTATTCAAGGCAGAGCAGTTAGCCTATAGCAGAGTCATCTCTATAATTTCTCTAGCTACAGAGATCACCCCCTCCCCTGGTCTGCTCGGGATGCTAGTCTCTCGCTGCCTGTGCTAGTCTGTTCCTGGCCCCTCAGGACAAACCTTTCCTGGCGATCTTCCAGACTGACATCCGCTGGTAATTTGTAGTGCTTCTAATCTTCATGAATTTAAGCAGTGAAGAGCTATTTTTGAGACTGAATTAAATAGTTGGTTATGAGGGGAATGAGAGGAGCTTAGAGAGTCGTGTGTGTGCCTTCTCTGCCATCTTGGCTCTGCTCTGAGAATCATCATTTTAACAGCATCCTCTGGATGCAATAATTTCAATAGGAATCATTGGACTGTTCTGGTTATTAATGTAATCATACAGGGTAAACATAATGGTAACAATATAATACTACTGATTGCAATTAATCCATACCATAAAAGTTGTTGCCACCAGCTACCATCAAACCATGACCACCAACTATTAGAAAAAGGGGATTTCCACACCTGTACAGGTACAGAAACTATTCTGTGAATGCCTTTTGTAATTTCTTTTATCACCTGCCGATTATCATCAATTTGCAGGCAACAAGTTTAATTTTCCACAGACCCTTCTTTCCTCTGCTAGCAAATAATCTAAAATTAGTAGATGCTATAAAACAGCTTCTCGTGTTTGAATGGCTTGATCAGCTAGCAAATCAAGAGCCTGAGCAGTCTGGTTAATTGTTATCTCCAGCACTGCTTGTAGTCTAATTAATTTAATTAAAAAAAAAAATATATATATATATATGTGTGTGTGTGTGTGTGTGTGTGTGTGTGTGTGTGTGTCCTATACCCCCAGCTTCCATCTTGAGCCCATGTGGCTGGCCCATACTCTTTGAAGATTCTTTCTGGGGGCCATGTATCTCCTCATCCATTAGCATCACCTATTTATTTATCACAATCTTCTGGAAGGAAGAAAAACTTGGGCCTTATTGTACCTATATAACAACTCCCAGTCCAATTCCTTGGGAGGTGAATATATACCTTTTGACTACAAATCCAATAGTGTCCCCTTAAAGCTGGGCTTTTCTCATGCAGAAAATAAAAACTCCTATTGAGGGCGGGAAATATCTAACATCTCATGGGCCTAATGGTTCCCCTTTCATGGTTTTTGAATTACACCTCTAAAGTTGTTTTTTAGGCATCCAAGTGCAATTACAGTCATTTTTCCCAGTAAAATCTATATTACTTCAAAAGTTACCAAACATTTTTCTAATAGTTCCATTTCTACTTTCCCACTTCCATCCCATTATAGTACTAGCAGTCCCTGGCTTTGTACTGTTTAACCTTAAACATCTCCATAAATCTCAGGGTATTTGACAAGTTAGCTTCTTTTTAAATTCCTTCAAGCATTATTCACTATCCTCTATTGCATGTTGATGAGTACATTTAATCACTGACCAATCATCACAAACAATATTTGTTTTATTCTATCTATTTTTATATTTACTACAATCTATAATATCTACCTTCTCTGGCTAGTGGGTAAAAGTCCATTCACATTTACTTCTCCCATCCAAGGCCCTGTGCCTGTTTGATTTAAACAATGTCCTCCTGGGACAGCATTAGTTAGTTTCCACTAATGTTCCTCCTGATCTGACCAAAATCCTGTACTATCATGTATAACTGATCTATTACTCAATATCCAAGCTAGAAATAAAGGGAAAGGTACCCAGGGTCATCGTGTGATTTGTTCGGGTCCTCCACATATCCAGCAGTTTTTGAGATAAAATGTATCAGCAATAACCTGGATCAAGTTTCAGAAGCTACTGACTTCCTTCAGTAAAGGATTAGGGATTGTTCCAGCAAGTGTTATACATAGGGATAGAAAGCACAATCCCCTTCTGTGTGTGTTTTGTTTGGCCCCCATTCTACCGAATAATAAGACAAATTTCTGAGTCGAAGTAACACTGTCCAACAGAAAATAATATCTAACACTGTTAGAAAAAATCCAATATAGTACCCCAGATCAATACTGCTATTAAGATTTTGCATGCACAATTCATCAGTTTTTTTTTTTTTTAACGTTTGCTTTAACTGGTCTTCTGGATCCAGCTTCGAGGTCCACACCCTTGGAGCGCTCACTGGTCCTTTAATTTTAGTATGGTGAGTCCATCCTCTTTCCATGTCCGAACTAGGACCCAGTTTCCAGGGTGGAACTTAGGCGCTACGAACCCTAAGGGAGGAGTCTGAGCAATAATCCCTTTCAATTGTAAAGTTTTTAAATGTTGTAATAAAGACATAACATATTTTCTCAAATCCTTAGTTTCAAATATTGGGTCTAAAGAGGAGTTTTGCATTTCCCTAGGATAAGGATGATCATATAATAACTCATAGGGTGATAATCCCACATCCCTTCAAGGTTTTGTTCTAATCCTTAGCAAGGCAAAGGGAAGACACTTAGTCCAGGGCAATTGTGTCTCTAAAGCCAATTTAGTTAGTTGCTGTTTAATTTCCTGATTCATGCTTTTTCCACTTTGTCTGATGAGGATGGATGCCATGGGGTATGTAAATCCCAAGATATTTCTAGAGCTTGGGCTATAGATCCGAGGACTCTGGCCATGAAATGAGTGCTTTGGTCTGAATCTATTCACTCCACCAACCCATTCCTCGGAATGATGTGTTCAAGAAGTATTTTTACAACCACTGAGGCTATTGCCTGGGCAAGGGGAAAAGCCTCCACCCATGAAGTCAGATGGTCCACTATGATTAACAGGTATTTGAGACACCCCACAGATGGCAGTTCAGTGAAGTCCACCTGTATACATTGAAAAGACCTGATACCAAGGGGTTTTCCTCCTTTTTGGACTTATTGTTGGGCCACCCTATTCATCCTTTGACAAACAAGATAACTACTAACAAACTGCCACACTATTGTGTACAGGCCAGTGTAATGGGCTGAGGCTTGAGTTGATGCACTGAGGTCCCAAGCACATGAGGCTAAATAGTAATTGGACCATACTCTATTAATATATATGCTTGGAGAAAGAATGGCCCCTGCTCACTCTTTGTGCAAGTCCTGATGTGTTGTATAGGAAATGACGATTTTGGTGGGTGGAGGCAGGGGAGTGGAAAAGGAAGGGGAAGGAGAGACTGCTTGCATTGCCATTGCGACGGCCTTTCAGCTCAGATCCCCCTCTGTTAGCTGGCTTCCTGTTGCAGCTGCCTACATTGCCATCACAATCCTTTTTCACTTGTTCACTTCAATAAAGATTGAAGATTTTTCCCTTAACCTGAATTCCTGACTCCGGCTGATTTTAAATACGCGGTCATTACAGGCCAGGTGCTACAAACTTAGTCAACACCACATCACACACTTTCTGGACACCCCAATGACTGCCCTGATGTAAGCGTTGGAGTACATGTCTCATACCTGCTATGGTCAGTACTTCTCTGCCATTGGGTAGGAACAAATACCCTTCTTTATCTTCCTGAGCACCGAAGTTCTGAATCTTTTTCTTCTCTTCCGGGTAAGGGAAGACGGAGGCAATTGAGGTGGAAATGTTGGAATTAGCACCATTTTTTCTTCTATACGTACAGATTCCTCTTTTCTAGCCCGTTTTGCTTCCTCATCCACAAGGTGGTTTCCCCTAGCCTCAAATGAATCTCTTCTCTGATGTCCTTGCATGTGAATTACTGCAATGTTCTTAGGTAACATAAAATTAGTCAAAATTTCAGTGACCAATGTCCTGTGTGCCAATCTCTTACCTTAACTGTTTCCATTCTTTCTCTCAAGTAATTTACAGGATCTAATTTCTTTTGCCCTTCACTTATACAATGACTTAAATATTTTACCTCACCTTTCACAAACTGAAATTTGTCTTAAGAAATTCTCAATCCCTGTGTTCCTAAATAATTTAACAAATTGATAGTGATTTGGACAAGGTCACTCTTATTCCTCCTTGCCACAAGAAGATCATTTACATATTGTAAGACTTTTAACAATAAGAAATTTATCCCAGGATGCTCACACAATTCTTATATACCCAAGTAGATGTTCCATAAATTGAATATCATATCAATCATTTTGCTTTTTTTGCTTTTTAAAAAAATATCCAATACACAGAAAATTCCCAAACTACATATTGTCCCTAACAAAAACATTTTCAAAAGGACAGAGGCAAAAACTATTATCCTTGGAATCCCTTTAAATAATTGGCATCAATACAGCTAATTGAAACTTCCTATTTTTACATAAAATAATCTGAAAAGTTCTTAAAAACATCAATTAAATCTTTTTGAAATAACCCTTTCAAAGTATATATCACATTTCTGATCATATTCTTTAAACACGAAAACCATTATGTGTCTAAAGAAACAAATATTCAATCAATTAACATTTTGCAAGAGCAGCCTGTCCCTTTAAATCACCATTTGTTTTCTTCAGCCAAAAGCGGCTGCAGTTTTCCACTGCTGCTCTGCTACTTCCCCCTCAAATACACATCCCGTCTCACAGCCATCTCTCTGTGACTACCCTTTCCAACCAGTTCCTTCTTTTTCCCACTGATTTCTTCTTGAAATCATCTGCTTCTACTAATCAATCCTTCTTAAATCACCTTCATTCTCCTGTCCCATCTTTCTGTAATCCTTCTGACTAGATGATCCATTTAAATTACCAATTGCTTTTGTAAATCAATCTCTCTTTTCCCTTGTCTTTAAAATCACCTTTTTTTAAAAAAAAACTTTAAACTTCAAGATTCACAATTAATTTTGAACCAAATTTCATAAAACTTATAATATAGTTTACAAATTACCCAATACTTTTAAAAAGCAATATACTATTTAAGTAGGAAGATACAAACATGACCCCCCCCCTCCTCCAAGGTAAATTACTGGCATTTTGTTTAATAACAATAATTTTGAATTTCAATTTGAAGTCCAACCAAATAATAAAAAAAGAAAAGTTTTCAAACAATTAAGATTTTTACCCAGAATAAATCTAACATCTGCAAGGCAACAGTAAAATTATTTCCCAATTTCAATTTTATTTCAATTTCAAAATTATAGTACCTCTTTAAAATATAGTAAGTTCCTAAAACTCTTAATCAAATGTTGCAGACAATCACCCAGTTTAGTCTTCTTAACTTTCTGTTCTCTAATTCCATGAAAGCAAACTTGCTAATAATGAGTTTTCTTTCTTCTCCTGGCACAATTTTTAGAAATACGTCTAGTTTTACCACAGGTCCAACAAGTCAGAGAGCCCCCGTGTTCAGCTATTTACCTCTCTTACTCTATTTTTATTCCTCCCTTCCAGTATCTGCAGTTTCTTGTTTCCAATCTTAATACCCATACCAATTTAAAGTTATTTAAAAATTAACCCATACTTTAGTTCATGAGATTTCCTAAAATCTATCTAGATATTCCATTCAAACTTCTTTTCTTTAGTAGGCCAGGAAAAAATTAAGCATCAGATCCTTGCTTTACCTTGAACACTTCCCCCACCTGGCCTCTGGCAGAAATCCATAAGCCTGAGTTATCAGTAACAGGGCTCCTTGTTTACAGAAGTCATAGCCACTGTTCTTCTATTTTCTCAAAACTTTCCAGACTTTCAATCTATGTTTTAATTTTTCCCCTTCTCTCCCTCCTTCCCCTTCTCCCCACAAAGCTGAAGCTGTTAGCTAGAGGGAGAGGGAGAGAGAAAAAAAGATTTTTCAAACTTCTTTTTCTTACCTAACCCACTCTGAAAGAATTACTACTCTGAATGAATTCCATTTCCCAAATTCAGTTTGATATTTTTCTAAGCCTGCAACACAGAGGCTGAATTCTTATCTCTTATGAGCTTGCTAACTTTTAACACAGAACAGAATGCAAAACAGACAAACATACACACACAGACAGTCACAGAACTCTATTTTTCTTTAATTCCCTAGCTAATGTCCTGACATAAATCATTGCACTACTTCTGCCCCATTTTTACAACTTGGTCTCAAACCAAATTATCAGCAGGAGTCTTTCCTTACCCTCACACTTGACGGTCACTTGAGAGAGCCTCCTTAGAAAGTCCTTTATCGTTGGGGTCAATAGCAGTCCACCAAAACAATTTTTAGGAGGGCTAATCCCTGGGGTCTTCCTCGACCCAGCCAATAGACCCCCAGACTTCCCAAGAGTTTTGTTTACCCCGAGAATACGTCTTTCTTTTCAGACTGCCACTGGCCCATCAGGACTCTATTTCTCCTTTTTGTCTTCAATTCTGCTTTTCACTGAGTGACTCTGCCTCCAGTCGTTTGTCAGAGAGGGAGGGAGGCTACACACTCAAAGCCGGAGACCACGGAAAAACTAGCCATGAGCGTGCCTATCCCCGTTTGGGATGTGTAGCCGTCTCCCCAAAGACTCATACTAGACCAAGCCCCCCAAACTGTGAGGGATTAAAAATCTTATCCAAAAATTACTACTCAGACTTCTCAAAGTAAAAAGCAGAAAAGTTATTTATTGAATAAATTCTCATGCGAATGAGCAATTCCACCGTGAGGAGGGAAAGAGAGAAAGAGAGATAGCTCATGGTAGAAGGGCTAAAGAACTAGGAAAAGATATACAGTTTTTATAGGTTTTAGTTACAAAGGATTACATCATGGGTTGGGGAACATTAACAGATAGGTGCCCCCCCCCCCAATCATTTTTCATGCAAAAACAGCAAATTCCCTGGTTCTGGGAGAAACCATACATCAGGCAACTAGTTGTATAAACATTGATAACTTGAACAGTGACAAATGTCATCATTTCAGGTTAAATACATATATCTAAAATTTAAGTAAATATTGGCTAATACTCAACATACTTATTCAGGTCACAGAGACCTAGAGAAAATAAAATACAGAAAAGGAATTTAAACATTCTTGAAAGTTCTTCACTTTATCTCTATTCCACACACATACCAAAAAAAAAAAAAAAAAAAAAAACCAAAGAAACAAAGAAAAAACCTCTTGTCTCCATGTCTCTGTCAGAACCTTCCTTGACATAGGAATAGCAAAGAAAACCTTATGCAAGACCTCCCTGCCCATGTCTTTGAAGTATTTCTTTAAAATTGTTGAGCCACCATTACACCCCCTACTTCTTTGCCATTAGGACTAGAAATTGAGTTTTAAAAAGAACCCAGGAAAAATCTTGGAGCTCCAATCATACCACTGTGTCATAAACTCCAGCTGCATTATCTCGATCTTGCTAGGATAATCCCCCCTCTTTTTGGGTACTGTCCCTTGCCTAGCTGCCTCCTGCCCTCAACCTTCTTATCTTGACCCCTATCCTGTCAAGATTAAGTTATGATCCTTTCCTGAAATTATGGTTGTCAGGCCTCCCAGTGTCCTCGGCCCTCTTATCTGCCAATTTCCCCTATAAGGTTGTATACTTTTGGTTATGTATTCTGTTTGCAAATCCTAGTTAGCTAAAACCCTATATAAGTTCCCTGCCTTGGTTTATCTGCACTAAATGCTCTGGACAATAGTCCTATGAGGTCAGGTAGCCTAAACTTTTCACATTAAAGATTAAAAACCAATCTCTGTCTTCCTCAGTTTCTCTGATATTACATAACAACAGTTGCAAAGATGTTAGATAAGGAAGCAAGCCAACTGTTTGTCTGGTTTCTGTCAACCTTGCTTACACAAAAGCCTATAAAAGGCCTGATGTCTCTTTTGTTCGGTACCACATGCCTTGGATAGAATTCTTGTGTGGTCAGTTGACTTTCAATAAATTCTCCAATTTAAAATAATAAGTGTTCCCTTCCATATTATGGCATTTTAATTTCCCTCTCAAATAAAATATTAAAAATTGTCTAATCTCTATCTTGCCTCAGTTTCTCCAGCATTACATGGGCAATCAAATTTTGTCATGATCTATCTACAATTTAATTCCATGATAGCACCCTTGCTCATCTTCTGGAAAATGGACAATGCTTTCTAATTTTTCCCATCACCAGCGGAGTGAAACAGGGCTCTGTGCTTGCCTCCTATACTTTTTAGCACGATGCTTTCAATGAACAGGCAAACAGGGTTAAGTGATTTAGCCAGTGTCGCACAATTAGTACATGTCTAAGACTGAATGAGCCCTTCTGACTAAACAAGTGTTCAATCCACTGTGCCACATAGAAGTTAAGGTTACCAAGCACTGAATAGTCAAGCATAAGTAAAAATGACAGCCAGCAAGTCTACATAATACATAATCACTAATTTGTTGTAAAGACATCAAGGGATACAGGTATTTTAAACCAAAACAATTTAGAAACGATTTAAAGAATTCTTTCCAGGCTTCAAGATAAACGTCATAAAAGGGAATGGATAACGCTGAAGCTGTTCGATTGGTTCAGTTTTTTAAATCACCCAACCAATTGGAAAGTAGAATTGAGATTTGGTAGTTTGCTGGTTTGCATGTGTTCCTTCCAATAGAGAGGGGCTTAGCATTTTTTATCCAATCAGGCATTAGAGTTTTCCAATGCTTCATTTGAATACACAAAGTACAAGTAAACCAAATATGAAGAAGCAGCAGCTAATCTTTTCTGAATTGTTTGTTTCTTTATCACTTTTTGACCTTGCCTGAACCTGTCACTCCGCTCCTGCTCCTAAGAAGGGCTCCAAGAAGGCTGTGACCAAGGCACAGAAAAAAGACGGGGAAAAGCGTAAGCGCAGCCGCAAGGAAAGCTATTCCATCTACATGTACAAGGTGCTGAAGCAGGTGACCCCAACACGGGCATCTCCTCCAAAGCCATGGGCATCATGAACTTCTTCGTTAATGACATCTTTGAGCGTATCGCCGGCGAGGCGTCCCGCCTGGCTCATTACAAGAAGTGCTCCACCATCACGTCCCGGGAGATCCAGACAGCTGTACGCTTGCTGCTGCCCAGGGAGCTGGCCAAGCACGCAGTGTCTGAAGGTACTAAAGCAGTCACCAATATACCAGCTCTAAGTAACTACTTAACTCTGAAGACCTTAAAAATCAAAACCTCAAGGGCTCTTTTCGGACCAAAAAGTTTTGAACACTCAACTTGCGAGATAATTTTTTAAAAGTACAAGAATCTGACACACGGAATGAACATCCAGTAGATAATATTAGATTAACTCGAGATGGGCTCGACTTGAAAAAATCACCAAGAGGAAAATAATCAATAATGGACAAGATGCTTTCCTAAACTCATCTTATGAGGCAATTTGTACTCCCAGAAAAAAGGCAGAAGAGAAAGACTTTAAAGACGACCCCACTACCACCACTTGCATCAAATTTTTTTCCCTTAGTTATTTGTTTTGTTCAGGTGAGAAGTCAAATAATTGCTTGAAGATCTATTTCTGGAAGAAAGACTACCTTAAATCAAGGAGTAATTTTATAGAAATTGTTTTTTTATGAGGATCTAAAAGGAATTTACATGGGAGAGAATTATTGCCCCGGGTTGGGAGGGGGGAAGAGAAATGAGAGGAGAAGGGGAAAGCCTGTCCCTTATGCCTGAGGGTTTCTAAACTCGCAGCAAAGTTTTTTCTTTTTTTGTATTATGATGGATAGATTGGAATGATGGGAATGGAGAAGGTAAGTGGAGGAGGAAATGTTATGCCGCGGTTCTCTTTTATTGTCCTGACTCAGTTTCCCTAATTGGTCCTGCCTCAGTTTCTCTAATTGTTGTGCCTCAATCCCCTTAGTTGCAAACCCCTCTCTGGTTCATGAAGACTGAGATAACTCAGGGCTATTTGCTCTAAGATTATAAATTGTCAATGTGTAAATCCAAAAAGGGGGAATGCAGACATTCTGTCTCTTGCCAGACACTTTTAACTCCCAGTTAGTAAGAATTTATGGTCCTACCCACCCAATCTTTCAGAACCGGATTAATGGTTCCTTCCTGCATATTCCCCCTCACCAGAGTTTGGACTCCACCCCCCTGCCTTTGTTTAGCTACTGTGTATAAATATGTCATGGAGAACTCACATTGGCTGCTGGATGCTGGCTGGATGCTGTTGGATGCTGGATTCTTGGAGAAGATAGTCTCTTTCAGTCCTGGGACCAAATCATGGATCCATTTGGTCCCAGTAAATCTTTCCCGTTCAAATAAAATATTAACTCTCTAATCTCTATCTTGCCTCAGTTTCTCTGGCATTACAGAAAGATGCTAGATTATTAATTCTCTAGTGGTTGATGATAAAGATCTGTATGTTAGAAAAGTAGAAGGCTAGATTAGAGAGGGTATGTTAAATGTATTTTTTTCCCATTCTTTTTTGTTATGAAAGAAAATGTAGGATGTTTCCCAATATAGTGATGTAAGGATGGAATGAAACTAAAAGGGATGTTTATATAAAAACATAAGGCTAAGGACATTTAGTGTCCCAAAAGTTTAATTTTTGAATTACCTAATTTTAAATATTTAAAACTGAAAAAACTTAGGGAAAAAGACAGGTGAGTACAAATTAACATTGCTTGATAACATTAAACTTCAGTTCTATTTCCTGTAACTTTATGATTCAATTTTATAATCAGTTTACTAATGACATTTAGATAAGCAGTCAATTTGATGACATATCCTTATCACAAAAGAGTCAATAGAGAGAACAAAAAAGGGGTGCAAAGATATATGTGTAGATATACACTTTCTGTTTCTAGGCAATTAATAACTAATTTAATAATTAGACAAAAGCTAATAAAAATTGGTCAGTGGAACAGCTAAAAGTTTTGATATTCTTTTGTAAAAAAAAAAAAAAAAAAAAAGTGCCCTTGACAAGTGAAAATCCTGATTGGTTCACATTTAATGAGGAGGTAGGCTATAAATTTTCAACTCCTTCTGTTGGGAACAGTGGCTTGAAGAGAAGATTTCCAGCAATGTGAGCAGAGGAAGCCATCTCTATCCAGAGCACTCTTATTTGGTTTTCTTCTTCATAATCTAGTTCACCCTTAACTTCAATAGATATATGCAAAGACTGGGCTCATTTTCTTGGGGGCAATAATATCCCTAGATTAGATTCTGTTTACATTCTACACAGAAATAAGGTTTCCTTGTTTGGTGAGGTTTTACCCAAGATAGAGGAGTATGTTCCCTAAGAATTAAGAATATATCTTATCAATCAATCATGTATTTCATCAACTGATTGACCTATAGGAGCTGGGCCCTGAATGAGAAAATAAAAAACCTTAATCATAATTTAATAATTGGTTGCTGTTATGAGAACAAAATATTAATTTCTCTCATGATCATGTCCCTGTTACCGTAAGTGCATCTCCAAGGTATTGTGTGAACTCTAATCTCTTCTCTCCATTCTCTCTTGGCTATCTCATCAGTTTCTATGGACTTTAAATATCTCTATGCAGATGGTTACTAAATATATTATGTATCTCACCAACTGCTTATTGGGAATTTCCAACTGGACATTTGTAATGCCAGAGAAACTGAGGCAGGAGAGAGATTAGAGAGTTTTTAATATTTTATTAATGGGAGAGTAAGATTGACTGGACAGGACTCTCGTCTCAAATTATCCTGTCAGACAGAGATAAAAATATACTGGGACCAAGAAATTCATGTTGGTCCCAGGTCTGGAGGAGACTATCATCTCAAAGAATCCAGCGTCCAGCATCCACAGCCAGCCGCCATTCTCCAGCAATGAATGGAGAATCTCTAACCTTTATATACCTTTTAGAGACAAAGAAGAGGGAAAGAGTAGGAAAGAGCGGGAAAGCCCAGATGGAAAAGGCTATCAATCAAAAAGGAACCCAGAGACAGGATTTCTGAATACCCAGAGATAAAGATGTTAGTGAAATATCTTGGAATATTTTAGAGGGATGTTGTAAATTCTCAAGGACAGAAGATAATCAGGAGGTCTACTCTCTTGTTTATCTTGCTTGGGCTAACAATTTATAACCTTAGACTAATTGGTCCTCAGCCTTCATGAACCAAAGGGAGATTTACAGCTTAGGGGAGTAATTAGGAAGACTGAGACAAGGGAAACTTGTACAAGGAAACTGAGTCAGGACAGTTAAAGAGAACTGTGGCATAACACATTGCCATCTTCAAACTCAGCAGGCACCTGGAAAGGAGAGCTTTATGTTCAAGTAAGTAATAAAAATTATCATGTCTGAAAGTAATATTATTTTTGTCCCTAAATTTCTTCTGATCTTCTCTACTTCTGTTGAATAATACTGTTCTAATCACCCAAATTGGCAAAATCTATTATACAAGAAGTTTCTCTTCCTCCTCCATCTATAAAATCAACTGAAAAATATTGATATTTCTACCTCCATAAGATCCCTTACATGTCAATTTTCTTTTAACTCACAGGTTCACTACAAAAATCCAAGCCCTAATAATCTATCTTGGACGACTTGCAATAGCATATTAAACCCAACCCAATTTTATCCTTCACACGACAGTAAAGGCAATTTAAGGGTAAAATTCACGTTTTTCTCCTACTGAATGAACTCCAGTGACTCCAACCTTTTTTTTCCTTCCTGGATCTTTAATTTCGTCAGTGTAGCTTTAGAACTCCTGGCAAATAACTTTTCTCTAATTAAAACTTGCTAAACCTCGAGGGGATGGTGACACATGATAGTGATAACTTTGCAATTTGATTGTTCCCAGGATATTAGAGGATAAATGACTTGTTCTAATGAAATTCCACGATTCCCAGATTTTTCAGTCTTAATCTCATTATTTATTTACCCTATTCTTCAATTTGTGGTAAAAAATCATCCTACCTAATAACTCCCGTAAAGGACAATGACGGGCAAACTCCTTTTCCAATGCAAGTGCAGAAGCTCCAAAACAGACTCAAACTTTAGTACAACTTTACAGCTTCCCTCACTGACAATGTAGGTGGCTCTAAAAAGAGCCATTAGCCGATAACCTTAACCCCCACCCCTTCCCCCAGATGGCAGGTTGACCAATACATGTTAAATATGTTAAACATCTCATGATTTTCTTAAAGCACAAGTCTAATTATCACTACTCTCTTTCCCCACTTCTTATTCAATAAACTCCAGTAGCTCCCTTTTACCTTGAGGTAAAATGCTCTATTTGTCACTGAAAGCTCTTTATAATCTAGCTCTTCCTCACATTTCTAGTTTTATTATACCTTACTTCTGGACATGTACTCTTTGGTTAATAACATTAGATTCTTGGCTTTTCCTCTAACAAGACATTACATCTTTCAGGTTCTGAGAATTTTCTCCAGCTGTCCCTCCTTAGACTGACTTCCACAGTTTTAAGTTTCAAGTAAAATCCCACCTTGACTGAAAGTCTTGCCCAGCTCCTTCCTTATGTTAAATATTTCCTATTTATTCTATAAACAATATGCGTTGTATATTTTTATTTGCATCTTCTTTCTGACATAAGCTTCGGAAGAGCAGGGACTGTCTCTTGACTTTTTTATTTTCAGAATTCAGCATTAGTGCCTGGCCCTTAAATTTTTATTGCCTGATTGTTAATATTAAATTGTGTCAATTCAGTTACATTTTATGTAGCCTGAAGGACTTCTGGAGTAAATAAAGAAAATTCAAATTGTAAAAATCCAAACAATTACAAATTATTTGAAAAGGGGGCAATGCTTCTACAACATTGTTGGAACATTGCTGTTTTTTTGTTTTGTTTTGTTTTGTTTAGTTAATGGACACATATGCAGTTAAGCTCGTTTTATTATTCCATTGTAAGGGTCCATTAGAAGGGTCAGGCAAGCACAATTGGGATGTAAGTAGGCCAATGGTCTTGAGGTCCCCCAGATGTGATTGGGTATGAGTACATACCCAATGTGGATGGGACTTCCAGCTACATCTGGAATCCTAAACACTCTGAAATCACATTAGGAACTTGTAAATAAAAAGCTATAATTTAAAAAAAAATTGACCTACCCCTTCACTTAGGCATGATCCTTAACAATTCCCCATTTTTTGTTTTATGAGACTGTAATTATTTTTCCCTCACAGTATGGTCAGTAAGTTTATACACTAGCTGTTATCTAAGTTCACATGCTAAAATATTTGAGTCCGCATGCTAGAGAGTGCAAACAGCACTATCACCTCTGGATGGTTATAGGGTGAATAGCAGATGTTGAATCTTGTGAGATGTCATGGAAGCAAATCAAATAGAATAGGCTTTTTTCATAAGTCATCAGTCTCCTGGCTTGGCCCTTTGATGTATTGTCCATTTAATTACCCCAACTAAAAGTCTTATTGGGTCTCTTCTTCCTTTCCTTCCCTGTGGGTTACCAAAGGAACTCTAAGAGGATCCTACTCATGAACAGCTCTCAAGTGCTGCTGCTTCTTTATTTCTTGTGTTTCTTATGTCCCACATTTGGGTGTCATATATTGTGATATAGAACCACCTGCCAGGGGTTGCTGGAGGTCTAACTCGGACCTATAGAATGAATCTCTTCATGTGAGAGGATGATGATACAAGGAGACTGAGAAGCAGTTATGTTGTCTGACTTCTCTCCTCTTCCCTCTTGCCTCTAATTTATTTCATTCCCAATCCACAAGGAATATCTGTGTCAAAAGCTGCTTTGCAACTCCTTCAAGTGTTATGATTCACATTTTTGGAGAACTGACCTGCCCCTTCATTTAGGCATAGTCCTTAACATTCCATAGCATTCATATACCATAATTTATTCAGCCATTCTCCAATGATGGGCATTCACTCAGTTTCCAGTTTCTTGCCACTATAAAGAGGGCTGCCACAAACATTTTTGCACATGTGAGTCCCTTTCCTTCCTTTAAGATCTCTTTGAGATATAATCCCAGTAGAAACACTGCTGGATCAAAGTTGTATGCACAATTTGATAACTTTTTGAGCATAGTTCCAAACTGCTCTCCAGAATGGTTGGATCCATTCACAACTCCACCAACAAGGTATCAGTGTCCCAATTTTCCCACATCCTCTCCAACATTCGTCATTATTGTTTCCTGTCATCTTAGCCTATCTGTCAGGTATGTAGTGGTATCTCAGGGTTGTCTTAATTTGCATTTCTCTGATCAATAGCGATTTGGAGCACCTTTTCATGTGGCTACAAATAGTTTCAATTTCTTCATCTGAAAATTGTCTGTTCATTTCCTTTGACCATTTATCAACTGGAAAATAGCTTGGACTATTATAAATTTGAGTCAATTCTCTATATATTTTAGAAAGGAGGCATTTATCAGATCTTTTGGTTGTAAAAATGTTTTCCGCAGTTTATTACTTCCCTTCTAATCTTTCTTATCTGCATTAGTTTTGTTTCTACAAAAACTTTTTTAACTTAATATAATCAAAATTATCTATTTTGTGATCAATAATGATCTCTAGTTCTTCTTTGATCACAATTTTTTTCCTCCACAAATCTGAGAAGTAAACTATCCTATGTTCTTCTAATTTATTTATAATATCATTTTTTATGTCTAGATCATGAACCCATTTTGACTTTATCTTAGTATATGGTGTTAGGTGCGGGTCTCTGCCTATTTTCTGTCATACTAGTTTCCAATTTTCCCAGCAGTTTTTGTCAAATAGTGAATTCTTTTCCCAAAAGGTGAAGCCTTTGGATTTGTCAAATAATAGATTGTTATAGTCACTGGCTATTTAGTTCCATGAACCTAACTTATTCCACTGATCAACTTCTCTATTTCTTAGACAGTACCAAATGGTTTTGATGACTGCCGTTTTAAAATATAGTTTTAGATGTGGTACAGGTAGGCCACCTTCATTTGCTTTTCTCTTCATTAATTCCTTTTAAATTCTTGGTCTTTTGTTCTTCCAGATGAATTTTGTTGTTATTTTTTCTAGGTCAGTAAAATAATTTCTTGGGAGTTTGATTGGTATAGCACTAAATAAATAGATTAGTTTAGGGAGCGTTGCCATCTTTATTATATTCGCTCGTCCTATCCACGAACACTTGATATTTTTCCAATTGCTTAGATCTGACTTTATTTGTGTGGAAAGTGTTTTGTACTTTTGCTTATATAGTTCCTGACTTTCCCTTGGCAGATAAATTCCCCAATATTTTATATTATCAATAGTTATTTTAAATAGAATTTCTCTTTGTGTCTCTTGCTGTTGGATTTTGTTAGTAATGTATAAGAATGCTGATGGTTTATGTGGATTTATTTTGTATCCTGCAACTTTGCTAAAGTTGTGGATTATTTCTAATAACTTTTTAGTAGAATCTCTGGAGTTCTCTAAGTATACCATCATATCATCTGCAAAGAATGATAATTTGGTTTCCTCATTACCTACTCTAATTCCTTTAATCTCTATAATAATGATGTTAATGGGCAAACTTGTTTCACTCCTGATTTTATTGGGAATGGTTCCAGTTCATCACCATTAGATATGATGCTTACTGATGGTTTAAATAGATGCTACTGACTATTTTAAGGAAAAGTCCATTTATTCCTATACTCTCTAGTGTTTTTAATTGGAATGAGTGTTGGATTTTATTTATTTATTTTATTAGTTGCAAGCCCAATTCATTGATCTTCTCTTTCTCTATTTTATGCAAGTAAGCATATAGAGATAAAACATTTCCCCTTATTACCACTTTGACTGCATTCCACAAATGCAAACCTTCCACATTTTCTATGAGAGTGCAGCCTCTTTGGTTTTGTGAGAGTCTTGGCTTTTCTTCCCCACCCCAGCCCTCACTACTCTTCATTTTCTCTTTCCTTCCTTTTTGGGAAGAAGCAGCAGCAAGAGTATGTTGTCTCATTATTGTTATTCTCTTGAATGAAATTATTGATTGTGTCTATGATTTGTTGTTTCACCTATTCATTCTTTAGGATGAGATTATTGAGTTTCCAATTACTTTTTGGTCTATTTTCCCCTGGCCTTTTATTGAATGTAATTTTTATTGCAACACGATCTGAAAAAAAAAAATGCATTTACTATTTCTGCCTTTCTGCAATTGATTTTGATGTCTTTATGTCCTAATATATGGTCAATTTTTGTATAGGTTCCATGAACTGCCAAGAAGAAAGTGTACTCCTTTCTGTCTCCAATCAGTTTTCTCCAAAGATCTATCATATCTAGCTTTTCTTGTATTCTATTTACCTCTTTGACTTCTTTCCTATTTATTTTGTGGTTTGATTTATCTAGTTCTGAGAGAGCAAGATTGAGATTCCCACTATTATAGTTTTGCTGTCTATTTCTTCTTGCAGCTCTCTTAACTTCTCTTTTAGGAATTTACATGCTACATGTAAAGCATAGTGTATATGTGTTAATATTGATATTGCTTCATTATCTATGGTACCCTTTAGCAAGATATGTTTCTTTCCTTATCTCTTTTAATTAGATCAATTTTTGCTTTTGCTTGATCTGAGATCAGAATGGCTACCTTTGGTTTTTTTACTTCACCTGAAGCCTCCAACCTTTTACCTTTACTCTGCATATATCGCTCTGTTTTAAATGTGTTTCTTATAAACAACATATTGTTGGATTCTGGCTTTTAATCCAGTCTGCTATCCACTTATGTTTTATGGGAGAGTTCACCCCATTCACATTTACATTTAAAACTACTAATTCTGTATTTCCTGCCATCTTATTAACCCCAAATTATACTTTTCTCTTTCCTTTTCCCCTTTCCCTCCTTCCCAGTATTTTACTTATAAGCACTACTTGCCTCAAGCAGTCCTCCTCATTTAAAGATCCTTCCCCTTTCTTTTACCTTTCCCCTACTATTTCTCTTTTCCCTTCTATTTAGCCTACCCTGTCTCTTTTCCCCTTTTTCCTCCCCCTTTTCTTTAAGATGAGAAATGTTTCTCGGTAAAACCAAATATATCTACTATTCTTTCTTTGGGCCAAATCTGATGAGAGCAAGATTCACACAATATTTGTCACCCTGCCTTCTTTCCCTCAATTATAATGTTTTCTTTGCCTTTTCCTGAGATGTAATTTCCCTCATTTAACTCCACTTTCCCCTTTCCCCTTTCCATCTCTAGTTTCTTTTTTATATTATAACAGTAAAATCAGATTATACATATACTCTCAATGTATACTCATAACAGAAACATGTTCTCAAGAGTATTTTTTTTTTCTTTTTACTTTTTCTGCTTCTCTTGCATTCTATATTTGGAGGTCAAATTTTTTGTTTAGCTCTGGTCTTTTCATCAAAAATAAATGGAATTCACCAGTTTCATTGAATATTCATCTTCTTCCCTGAAAGAAAATGCTCAGTTTAGCAGGGTAATTTATTCTTGGCTGCATTCCAAGTTCCTTTGCTTTTCAGAATATCAGGTTCCAGGCCCTTTGTTCCTTTAAAGTGGAAGCTACTAGGTCCTGAGTAATCTTTATTGTGGCTCCTTGGATTTTGAATTGTTTCTTTCTGTCTGCTTATAATATTTTTTCCTTGGTCTGATAGTTCTCAAATTTAGCCACGATATTCCTTGGGGTTTTCATTTTGGGATCTCTTTCAGGAAGTGTTCATTGAATTCTTTCAATAGTCAACTTACCTTCTGATTCTATGACATCAGGGCAGTTCTCTTTGATGATTTCCTGAAAGATAGTGTCTAGGCTCTTTTTTTCATCATGTATTTCAGGAAGTTCAATAATCCTTAGATTGTCTCTCCTAGATCTATTTTCCAGGTTGATTGTTTTTCCAATTAGGTATTTTACATTTTTTTTCTATTTTTTCAGTTTCTTGATTTTGCTTGACTGATTCTTGTTGTCTCATTGAGTCATTCATTTTCCATTTGTTCAGTTCTGAATTTTAGTGAATTATTTTCTTCATTTACTTTTTTTTTTTTTTTTTTTACTTCTGTTTGTATTTGTCCAATTGAATTTTTAAATAAGTTGTTTTGTTCTATGGAATTTTTTTCCATTTCATAAATTCTGTTTTTCTGGGAGTTGCTTTCTTTTTCCATTTTACCAATTCTATCTTTCAATGAGTTATATGCCTTTTCCAAACCCTCTTGCAAATTTTTCATTTCCTTCACCCATTTTTCTTCTAGCTCTCTTTTAAGATCCTTTTAAATTTCTTCTAGGAGAGCCTTTTGTGATGGAGACCAGATTATATCTAGCATTTGGAGGTTTCATCTGGAGACAATCTGCTGTTAGTATCCTCAGGGTTTGAAATCTGTTCTTTTCTTTCACCATAAAAGCTGTGTTTTGTCAGAGTCCCTACTTTTTTACTCATTTCTTTTAAAAAGTTATGGTCTGAGTTTAGGTCAGAGAAGGTTTTCCTGCACGGGGTCACTCCGGGTGCTGGATGGGTGTGACCAAGTCCAATGAGATTCTGGGATTTGAGTGTTCACTATGTGTTTGTGTTGGATGTTTTATAACTTCTCTGCTGATCTACTGGCTTGCAACCAGGGCAGAGTGGCCAACACTGCTGTAGATTCCTGTAGATTCCTCCTTGTAGATTCTCTGCCACATGGAGTCTGCACTGCCCCATGGAATGAACCACACTAGGATTCTGCATTGTCTGTGCTTTGTTGCGTCCCTACTGTTTCCAATTGAAACAGACCTTTTCTGGTGATCTTCAAAATTATCTTCTGCTGAAAATTTGTTGTACTTCCAATATTTGTGGCTTCTACCAGTTCAGAGCTAACTCAGAGGCTGGATTTCATAATTAGTGTGAGGGTTGTAGAGAAGGTCATAAAGAAATGTGTGTCATCTCCATCATCTTGGCTCCACCTCTAGAAGTCCTACATGTCAGTTCTTTAAAGGTTGTACCATCTAAAGAAACATATTATCAGTTCTCTCCTGCACTATGCTCCTATCTATGAGCAACCCTAAGCATTCTTTTCCACCCAGGAACTGTGATGAGGGTCCCTGTTCCTATTAGTTCTCCATCTTATTCTGGAATTGCAACCCAGAATCTTGGATGGGCAATGCAACAGAGTTCGGTACCCAATGCCAACAAAGAATCCCCTGTAATTTCCTCCTAACTAATTTTCTGACACCATTACTGCCAATAGGCTGAGAACTTCTGAAGCTCAGAAATTGCCCCACCACTTGCCAGGACATAGACTGCATTCCATGTTCACTTCAGTGAGATATACCTTTCTTGTTGTCTTGGGTTTTAAGTTGTCTTGGTTAGGAATTTGTTTAATTACATTCTTTTATTGATATTGCTTGTTTAAAATTCATTTAGATGAATTATTTTAACATTGTTTAGAAGGGAATTTGGAAGAACTTAGGTGAATCCCTGCCTTTACTCCACCATCTTGGCTTTTCCCCCTCAACATCCCTTTTAAAAATTTTACTGATGCCTTTTATTTTTATATAAGTCTTTTCCAGATATTCTCTCTATCCTCCCCCATTCACCCACCCTGGCTGTCACTACCAAACAAACCTCTTCTTGTAATAAAGAAAACTAATAAAGCCAGCTGAAACAACCACTACATCTGGAAGTATTTTAATTATTATGCAATCAAAGGTCTTCATATCTTCACTGAAAGGAGGGTGGTAATACCTCATAAAATATGAATCAATAAATATTTATTAAACACTTGCTACATGCTGGTCAGTAAATATGGAATATGGAATTATTAAGCACCTATTATTTGGCAGTCAATATACTAAGCCCTGAGAATACAAAAAGAGGCAAAAGACAGTTCTTGTCCTCAAGGAGCTTATGATCCAATCGAGGAAACACATAAACAAATAAAAACAAACAAGGTATGTATGAGATAAATAAGAAATAATTAACAGAAGGCATTTGTGTGGGGAGCCGACACTAATCTATAGGTGATAAAGCCACATTCCTAAGACTCCTCTAACCTTGAACAGACATCTAGACGCCTCCTGGAGCTTCCTACATCATCAAAGGCCTCTGGTCAACTCCTCTTTCGGCGGGAAACAAACCCTTTGTCTAGGGTCTCCGCTGTACTGAGTTTGCACGATCCCCACTCCCTCACAAACCACCATAAATACTTGTACTTTTGCCCACAATAAACGAGACTTGATCAGAAAGCCTGTCTTGTTTCCAATTCTGCGCGTCTCTTGTTCCACCCTTCCTGTTCTCTCTTCGCAGGGCCTTTTACACACACTGTCCAGCAGGTTCTGGACAATTGGCACCAAAACGTGGGGCCCAGAAGATTGTGGAGTTAGGAGCAGCCACTGCTGGATCAAAAAACCTCTGAAGAAATAGAACTGTGCAATCCCGGAGAATAAAGAGAAGAAGGTCCGCTCAGGTCCACCCGCCCCGTAGAAAGAGGCCTGGTGAGTGAGGTTTTTGATATGGGTCAGGACATTAGTGTACATAAGTTTGTTGAGGGTCTCAAAGACTCATTAAGGGCGCGTAGAATAAGGGTTAAGAAAAAAAAGACTTGTGAAATTTTTTAAGTTTTTAGAAGATGTTTGTTCATAGTTCCCGCAGGAAGGAACCATTGATATGAAAAGTGTGGGAAAGAGTTGGAGATTGCCTTAATGATTTTTATAGAACTTTCTGACCTGAAAGGTCCCTATCACAGCTTTCAATTATTGGAATTGCATAAGCGGCCTAATTTGCGGCCCTCAACAGATGAGGATGTTAACAAATGTTAACAAAGTTATTCAGGACTGTTCTTCTTTCTTAAAAGATGCCTTTAAGCGCACCAATTCTAGGCTCTAATTAAGTTCCCATAACAATGAAAAGGAGATAACAGACGGGAAAAAATCGACCCCTTCAACAACTTTAACTTCCCCAAATGACAAGCCTTTAGACCCTGCATCTAGTATACTTTGGACTGATATGAGGGACTTTGGGAATAATTGATGACTGACTGTTAAACCTTGCCTGGATCATCTATTACTGTGTGTTTAAGACTTGGGATGGGATTTGTTAAAACTGTGTAATTATTGCTGTTATGTTTGAGGGCTTTTTAGGAAATGCTACTGTATTAGTCTGTTATGTATAGGGATTTTGATTTGCTCTTGGAATTTATATGGGGAATGGTCACTTGATAATTCCTTTCCGTGAGAAAAGAAAATAATAATAAATAAAAAATAAAAGGGGAAGGAAGAGATAGAACATTGGGGAAACTGGTATTTTTTTTCAAAATACCTGAAAGAATGGGAACCCCTAGCTCCTATACACTCTTCCTTAGGCATTTCTGCCCCACCCCCTATCTCACTAGTTCAGATTGAATTTGAATGTTTTAGCTTTGGAATCCCTTATTTTGTTAAAATTGCCCTGGCAGACTCAGCTTTGGGGATTAATTTTTTTAGAAAAGTTTTAGAAATCAGACACCTGACTTGGGACTGTCAGTCTCTCTGATCTGTTTTTTGTCAGTTCTGTAACCCCAGTTCATTAATTAGTACCTCAGCATTTCAAAGGACCTTGTTTGATATCAGGCATTTAAAAAGTTTGGAGTTTGGCTGCCTTGATGGTCTTACTATGCATGATCTGCTCAGAAATCTGTATTCTAGTAGCAGCAGCTCTGGGTGGGGACCGTGAAGCTACTCCAAGCCTTACCCTTCTCCCCTGGAGTGGGTTGAGCCCTTGGGCCCTGCTGTTAGTAAAGTGCACAAATGACCACAGACCTAACTGTCCATCTCAAACTGGATTCTCTGGCTGAGGTGATGCTCCAGAATTGTAGAGGACCTGACATGCTTGCAACAAGGGAGTCTTTGTACAGCTGTTAACTCTGGGGTTATCAGGGGGAGACTTGCTCTTGCCATATGAGTCCTTACATTTTTCTAGTTTTATTTTGGGTTGGTCAAAATTATGGTGCTAAGACCTTCTGGGTGTCTAGAGGAAGGTGCTAATATTCAAAGGTTTGAATATTTAGGGGAGAGAGTATTGAATGTTATGCCACAGTTCTCTTTAACTGTCCTGACTCAGTTTCCTTGCACTAGTTTCCCTTGTCTCAGTTTCCTTAACTGTTCTGTCTCAATCTCCTAAACTGTAAAACTCTCCTCCCCCTGTGACCCATTAAGACTGAAGACTATTTGCTCGGAGGTTATAAATTAGCAAGATAAACAAGAGAGTAGACCCTTTGATTCATTTCTGGTTCTGTTCTGGTCTGTTTGCTAGCTATCTGTGGTCTCAGAATAAAACCAATGGGTTTAAAAGTTGTGAGATGGATATTTTCTGGGATGCTGGAAAATATCCTCTGGGTATGTGTTATATGTTTGTTTAATGTTGTAACTGTATAGTCTGTGTGATGTGTGTTCTATGTTCTGTGTGATTTGTCTGTCTGTTTTGTTGTTGGTTGAAAAATTTTAAAGAACAACGTTGCAACTGTGCTTAGTAAAATGGAGCTCCATGTGTGTCCCTGTGTGTCTGTGTTAAAAGTTAGCAAGCTTGTAAGAGAGAAGGATTCAGCCTCTGTGTGCAGGCTTAGAAAATATCAAGAAGCTTGAAAAATCTTTCTCTCTCCTTCTGTCTCTGGCTGACTGCAGCAGCCTGTGAGAAAAAGGGAGAAAAGGGAGAAAAAAAAAAAAAAGAAATGAATAAAAAAAAAATAGATTGATCAGAAAAAAAAAAAAAAGAAAAAAATAAATTGAAAGGGATTTGAAAGTTTGGGAAAGTTAAATATATATAGAGGAGCAGTGTGCTAACATTTAAAGAAAAGAAGTTTGAATGGAATATCTAGGCATTCTCTGTGAAGGCAGAGAAAAGCACTAAACAGGCTTGGAAGTTCACAGAAGGCCCTTTGGATTCTGGGAAAAAAAAAAAAAAAGGAATTCAAGGTGAAACAAACTTCTCTCTGGGGGTGGAGGTCCTGGAAAAAGCCCCTAGTCTGTTTGCTGATTTAAGAGCTTTGTTAAGTTTTTAAAACAATGAATAAGGAAAATTTGCTTGTGATTTTAAACTTTTTTAAGGAAAAGCTTACTAAAGAACAAAAAAATTCAAGCTTAGCCTGGCCTGGGCAATAAAAAGCTTTGGAGATAAGATGCTGATAGCTGTTAGAAGAAAGGTGGTGGAAAAGAAAAAAAAAATTTAAAAACAGCTGTTTGATTCAGTTTGTTACCATCTGAAATATATTGAGTTATTTGTTAACATAAGTCATACTTTAAATCCAGCTCTGCTGGACATGTGTGGGTTTTATGGAGGTTTGGGCTGTTCACTATAGTGTGAATCTTACAGGTTTTTGAAGGAAGGAGAAGGTTTGGAACTTGGTAGATTTGGGAAGAAACCTGATGTTGGGAAACTGATGGGCTAAATCTTGAAAAGGATCTCCATGTAGGAAATTGAGTGGGGAAGCTGAAGGAAGTTTTTTTTTTTTTTTTTTTTTTTTTCCTAGCAGGCAGGAATAGGGGAAGGGTGGCTATGTGGAATCCTCTCCTCCCCTCACCCCTCTAAGTGTGTTCCTGCCGTTTTTTTTTTCCTTATCTGTTTACGGCCAGTGCAACAAACTGATCTTTAAGGACATGCTTACTTTTGGATTAATTGATTGAATATTTGTTTTTGATACATAAAGGTTTTCTTGTTTAAGGAATAAGGTCATAAAAGTGATCCATACTTTGGTAGGAATATTTCTAAAAGTTTAATTGCTGTTTTAAGAAACTTCTTGAATTCTTTTATGTGGAATTGGGTCTTTTGTATAAGTTTAAATTGATTGTATTGGGTCATCCTGAGGTTATTTAAAGGGCCTCTGAAAATAATAGTTTTTTCCTTTATCCTTTTGAAGATGTTTCTGTTATGGACAATATGCAATTTGGGATATCTTTCTATGTATTGGGTATTTTAAAAGCAAAATGATTTGTATGTATAATGTTCACTCATGTAACATCTACCTGGATTTGATAATTGTTCTAAGTTGTGAACTTACTGAGACAAAACTTCTTTCTGTTATTACATAAGGTTATCTGCTGAAGATTGAGTTTTAACTGCTTATGTTATGTTATAGTTATGTTCTTGCATTTTTCCTTCTGTAACTGATCTCTATGATCAGAGCAATGGTCAATAGAAACTGTTAATGCAACTCAATTATGTCATGCCTTGCTATTTTCAGTCTGGTTATATATAATCATTGTATCCTAAATGCTTGGGCACCTGAGTATTTCGCCTGGTCATCTGTCTGTTACTGGATATTTGTGTTTTGTTTCTTTAAGTTTTCTACATGATAAGAGGACAATTAATAATGGTCTGTAAAGACTGCAGCTGTTTGCCTGGCCTGTAAAGCAAACTCATTTCTTCACATAGGAAACAATTTATTTTGGCCTCCTCATGTTCTGCAGCAGTCTGGTGAACTGAGTCTATCTAAGAATGATTTAATCTTTTGTTGTTAGATTTGTGTTTTTTGTTCTAGATTTTGGTCAAATTACAGATATTGGCTTGCTTCTGGGACCTGGATCAGCTTTTGATCAGCTTTGACTGTCAGCACGGCACATCCACATTTCACAGCCTGGAGCAGCAGTTTTTAAAATGAGACCATGGACTGGCACCTGCATCCAGGCCCTCTCCAGTACTATAAATGATCTTCAGGATCAGATCGATAGTTTAGCTGATGTTGTCTTGCAAAACAGACAAGGCCTGGACCTCCTCACTACAGAACAAGGAGGGATATGTTTAGCCCTCCAAGAATGCTGTTGCTTCTATGCAAACAAATCCGGTATTGTTAGGGACAAAATT
Organism: Antechinus flavipes; assembly: GCF_016432865.1. Classification (NCBI taxonomy): domain Eukaryota; kingdom Metazoa; phylum Chordata; class Mammalia; order Dasyuromorphia; family Dasyuridae; genus Antechinus; species Antechinus flavipes. The sequence continues at coordinate 182,047,927 of NC_067401.1, forward strand.
AGGAGACTCCAGGAAGATTTGATTAAGCGGCACCAAAGGCTGTTTGATAACCCTCTTTGGAGTGGGCTCCATGGGATCCTCCCTTATATTCTTCCCTTACTTGGGCCTTTAATTGACTTTCTTGTACTTTTGTCCTTTGGACCCTGGGCTTTCCAGAAAATCACATCCTTTGTAAAGTCCCAGATAGATAGTGCACTGGCAAAACCCATTCACATACATTATCATCGCCTTGAGACTGATGATGACCCTTTTGATGCTCATATGAGCAATCAAAATTTCCAAAAAACATCGAGACCTGGTTAGCCAATGATGAGTAAGATCCCTCAAGGACTAGCCAACCTAAGCCAGGAAGAGATGCTTCTGTACATCCTTCCTATGTCCATAGGGACAACCTAAGCCAGGCACAGGTCGGGAAGTGAAAAATCCTATTCTTTATATAAATACAAAAAGGGGGACCTGTGGGGAGCCGGCACTAATCTACAGGTGATAAAACCACATTCCTAAGACTCCTCTAACCTTGAACAAACAGACATCTAGACGCCTCCTGGAGCTTCCTACATCATCAAAGGCCTCTGGTCAACTCCTCTTTTGGCGGGAAACAAACCCTTTGTCTAGGGTCTCCTCTATACTGAGTTTGCACGACCCCCACTCCCTCACAAACCACCATAAATACTTGTACTTTTGTCCACAACAAATGAGACTTGATCAGAAAGCCTGTCTTGTCTCCAATTCTGTGCTTCTCTTGTCCCGCCTTTCTTCTTCTCTCTTCACAGGGCCTTTTACACACACTGTCCAGCAGGGTCTGGACAATTTGAATTGAATGGGTTGGGAAAAGCTTAGAAAAGTAAATCAGGGAAGCTGGGAGATGGAGATTAGGAAGGAGAGCTTGGGAGACAGACTAAGAAAATGTGTAGAATCAGAGATGGATTGTTTGTTTTGTAAAATAGCAAGGAAGTCAGTATTACTGAATCAAAGAATCATATGTTGGGAATAAGGTGTGAGAAGATAGGAAAGAGAGAAGGCAGGGCTAGGTTATGAAGAGCTTTGAATGCCAAATGGGATTTTGTATTTGTCCCTAAAGGTGATAAGGAGCCAGTGGATTTCAATTTTATGTGTTTTGAAGGATGGAGAGAGAGAGGGCTGTGGTAGGCATTATATGTAGGCATTGGCGGCATTGTGCAAAGCATTGGAAATATAAAGGCAAAAATCTCTGCTCTCAAGGAGTTTACAATCTAATGGAGAAGACACCATAAACAACTAGTACACATAAATGATATATAAATTGGAAATAATCAACAAAAGGAAAGCACTAGAATTAAGAGAGGTTAGGAAAGGCTCCTTGTAGAAGGTGAGATTTCAACCAGGAATTGAAAAAAGCCTGGAAAGCCATTAGGGAGGTATAAAAAGGGGGGAGCAGGTTTTGGAAGACAGCCAGTGAAAATGTAGTTAAAAGAGGTAATGCCTTGTTTGAGGAGCAAAAAAGAGGCCAGTATCTCCAGATTACATCATCTTTCAGCAGGGCAGGGAGTGGTACAAAGGAGAGGGCAGTATAAGGTACAAAAAGATTGGCAAGGTATATGTGTAGAGAAGATTATGAAAAGTTTTAAACACCATATTTTTATTTTATATTTGTTTTGAAGCCACTGAAGTTTATTGAATAGAGGGGAATGATATACCCTACTCATTAGGAAGATTGATAAAGCCTCAGAGATATTTTAATATGTATTTCTCTTATAAGTGACTTTGAATATATTTCATATGGTTGTTAATAATTCCCAATTCTTATTTTGAAAACTGTTTAAATCATTTGACAAGTTTTCTATTGTGGTCTTTATGTCAGTTCCATATATATCTTAGATATTGAACTTTTACTAGAAATACTTGATTTCTCTCAAATATTTTTTCTGCTTAACAATTTCTTCACCTAACTTAGGTTGATTTCGTTCATGCAAAACTTTTAAATTTTTATTAATTAAAATTATCACTTTCTTTTTTATGATAAACCTCTACCTCTTATTTGCCTAAGAATTCATCTCAGCCAGAGTTACTGTATATTCTATACAAAGAATTTGCTGTGGTATATAGTATATGGTGCTTATCTAAACATATTTTCTGCTAAACAACTTTTCATGCTTCCTAGCAGCTCTTGTCAAAGAGAAGGCCTTTCCTACTGATAGATTCTTGGGTATAATGAACAAGGAGTTACTAAATTCAATTGTTTCTGAAACTTGTTTATTTTGCTTCTTTTAGGGATCTACTTTTCTATTTAAAAGAAAAATGGTTGCTCTGTAAAATAGTTTGAAGTATGGAAGTGCTGAGTTGCCTTCATTCCTTTCCCTAACCCTTATTATTGTTTCATTAAATGAATTTTGTCTAGTTCTCTAAAGTAGCTTGATAAATACTGCTACTAATTCTATTAATTAAGTTAAAGGATATCTTTGTTCATCATATTGGGGTAGCTCAACCATGATAAATGAATAGCTTTCTAATTCTTTAAGACTTGTTTTATTTTATTATTTATTTATTTATTTTTGCTGAGACAATTGGGGTTAAGTGACTTGCCCAGGATCACACAGCTAGGAAGTGTTAAGTATCTGAGGTCAGATTTGAACTCAGGTCCTTCAGAGTTTAGAGATGGTACTCTATCCACTGTACTACCTAGCTGCCCCAAGACTTGCTTTATTTTTATAAAGAATATTTTGAGTGTGTCTTGGTTTGTTGATGTATGCAGTTTGTAGTTATATTGAAAGATTTTGCAATAGATTGATAGGTAGAACATTTATTAAATGCTTACTAAGTGCCCTAGGTCCTAGTGGTTCAAATACAAAAATACAAGACAGACCCATTTCTCAAGGAGCTTACTTTCTAATAGGGAAAAACAAAACATAAAGAGGAACTGAGAATTGGAGGTGGGGTGGCTGTCAGTGGTCTGTAGCGATCTAGAATGTGAATTGAATTGTTTTTCTCATATTGCTATGAGAAGAAGAAATGACCATGATATAATATAATATACATTATTATATGTACATATGCATATAGATATGCAGGTACACATACATGTATATGTACATATACATATGTACACACACATATATAAAGACTTTTCTTAATTTTTCTCTTTTTTGTTCTCTGCAGCATTTGAATACTGCTTCTTGAACATTTTATGCTTCTTGGATTTTCATGACATTGTTCTTTCCTGTTCTCCTACTGGTCCAATTCTTTAATCCATATCCAACAAGCTCCTAATCACGTGTTCTCCTTATTGAAAGGTCTGTCCTAGGCCCTCTTTTCCATATACTCTCTTTTTACTTTTTGGGGGTTCAATTATCTCTATGTAGATAATTCAAATTTATATATCAAGTCTTTTCTCCTGTGTTCCAGTCCTTCATAATCATCTTCTGCATATCTCCAATTCATCATGTCCAAAAAAGAACTCATCTTTCCCCATAAACCATTTCTCCTTCAAACTTTGCTATTTCTGTTGAAGGTACCACCACCCTTTCAATCATCTTTTGTCTTTTCCCTTTGTATCACTTCCACTATACCCATAGCTAGTTAGTTCTCAGATATTGTGGATTCTACATCCAAAATGTTACTTTTTTTCCCTCTCAGATGTATACAATCATTTTTCAGTCCTTCATTATTTACTGAAGTACTGTATCAGTATTGTAATTGAATTCCTTGCTTTCAGTCTCTCCCCATTTTAAATCACCTCCCTAAACTACCAAAATAATCTTTCTAAAGTATGTGTGACTATAGCACTACCTTGTACAATAAGCTTTAATGATTTGTTTTTGCCTTTAGGATAAAATCTTCTGTTTAATATTTTGTAAATCAGCTACAGCCTACTTTTTCCAGGTATATACTATTTTACTTTGAACACTATGGGTTGCAGTCAAACTGGCCTTTGAAATCTGAATTCCATGTCTTGCCTCTGACCAGGCAAATGTTCTATCCTTTATAACTGGCATGTACTTGCTACTCCCTTTCACCTCTTATAATCTTTAGCTTCCTTCAAGACTCAATTCATATGCTACCTACCATGAAAAGTTGGAATCTTCCTGGTTATTAATACTCTTATTCTTCATGAAATTTTTACATATATACTTAAATGTTTACATTTTATATTTCACCCCAACTGCCAAAGTAGATTGTATATTTTGAAACAGGAACTGTTTTTGTTTTGTCTTTAAATCTCCAGCACCTTGCCCAGTGCCCTACTCAGAAAATGCCTAGCAAACACTTGTTGAATTGGATTTAAATTGGAATTTAAACCTAAGAAAGTCTAGATCTAAATCCTATAATCTTATGATACAACAAAAAACATACCAATTGGCTCCACCATAAATTTATGTTATCTAATCTCAACAGACCTAATTTCTCCATAATAATAATTTTATTCTTCTCTGATGCCTGTATCTTGAAAATATTTCATTAACAAATAAAAAAACTTCATTGATGCTATTTTTTCATTTCACTGGCTCGAGTCTCCACCTCTCTTGCCCAAATAGAATTCCCCACAGTCACAAATAAGTACAGTCATGTTGAACAATAGTAAATTTAAACTGAATTCTCTCCTCCATGCAGGGGCCCCTTTTCTCTATATTCACATATGTGGTCATATTGTATTCTTTGCTGGGAGAGTCCAACCTAAAACGAGAGGAATTAAATCTTTCTCCCCTCCCCCACAATCTTTGGGTGCTTGAATCCCCACCTTAGAATTCCAGGGAAAAATTACTGGAAGAGAGAAGTGGAGCCAAGAGGGCAGAGTAAAGGACAAAGCTCACTCAGCTCACCCCCAGACTCCTCCAAATTCCTTTACATAATGACTCTAAATAAATTTTAAAGCATAAGAACCTGCAAAAAGATGAAGTGGAACATTTTTCAGCTGAAGACAACTTATAAGGTCAGAAGGAAAAGTCTGTAGCACCAGGGTGAGAGTCCAGTGCACAGTCCTGGCACAAACTACACCAGCACAGCTTTTGCCCCAAGGTGGATGGGGAAGCAGGAAAACAGCTTTGGGCCTCTGAGTCAATGGCAGTACTGGAGGTTTTCAAACCTCTTACCCCAGAGACACCAAAGACGACTTGGAACATCAGCAGGAAAGATTTGTCAGTAGAATGAGAGGAGTGGTCCAGGGCAGCAGTGGTGGTGGTGGTGGCAGCTTCAGGAAACTTGAGGTCATAGAAGGTCTCTTTACTAGCACTGAAAAAGGACTCTTGCTTTAGCATACTAAAACATACAGCCACAGAGGAAAAGGGACCCTCCTGACAGTTCAAAGGCAGAAAATAGTGCTTGTAGTCAGGATCTCTGAAAATAACTACACAAGGTATCTCTGAAAACAAGTGCACAAAACCCTTAAAGCTTGAGATAGTGCACCCTCCACTTGGAAACAGAACCTTATTTTAACAAAGAGTTAAAAGCTAAATAACAGCTTGGATAATGAGCAAAAAGCAGAACAAGATTCTGACCATAGAAAGTTACTATGGTGACAAATAAGAACAAAACACATACTCAGAAGATAACAAAGTGAAAGCTTCTATATCCAAGCCTCCAAGAAAAACAAGAATTGGGCTCCGGCCATGGAAGATCTCAAAAGGAATTTTGAAAATCAAGTAAAAGAAATAGAGGAAAAATTGGGAATTGAGAGGGGTGCAAAAGGAAATATAAAAAGCTAACAAGGCGAATAACGACCTAAAAGCAAATTTGGCCAAATGGAAAAGGGGCACAAAAGTTCACTGAGGTAAATAGTTCCTTGAAAATTAGAATTATGGAAATGGAAACTAATGATTTTATGAGAAATCAAGAAGCAATAAAATAAAACCAAAAACATAAAAAAAAACAGAAAGCAATGTGAAATATCTCAATGGAAAAACATATCTAGGAAAATAGATCTAGGAGAAATAGTTTAAAAATCATTGGTCTACCTGAAAACCATGATAAAAAAAAACCCCAACAACCCCATGAATCATCTTTCAAGAAATTATCAAGAAAAACTGTGCTTATATTTTAGAACCAGAGAGTAAAAGTGAAATTGAAAGAATCCATTGATCACCTCCTAAAAGAGATCCCAAAATAAAACCTCCCAGGAATATTATAGTCAAATTCCAGAACTCCCAGGTCAAGGAGAAAATATTGCAAGCATTTAGAATGGAACAATTCAAATATAGTGGAGTCACAGTCAGTATAACACAAGGTTTAGCCGCTTTTACATTAAAGGACCAGAGGGCTTGGAATATAATATTCCAAAGAGCTAGGATTACAATTAAGAATCACCCACCAAGCAAAACTGAGTATAATTCTTCAGGGTGAAAGGTGGTAAAATTTCAATAAAACAGAGAACTTATGAGCATTTGTGGAAAAAAAGACCAAAGCTGAATTTTTTTTTTTAATTGATTTTCAAATACAGGACTCAGGAGAAGCATAAGGAAGTAACCAGGAAAGGGATATCAAAAGGGACTTAATAAGGTTTTATCTGTTTACATTCCTACTTGGGAGGATGATACTTTTAATTCAGTAGAATTTTCTCATTATCATTGCAGTTAAAAAGAGTACATACAAACATAGGGAACAGGTGTGAGTTTAATATGAATATATAATATCTAAAAAAAATAAAATTAAGGCGTGAGAGAGTAATGTACTGGGAGAACAGAAAAGAGAAAGATGGAATGTGTAACTTATCTGCCATAAAAGGGACTAGAAAAAGCTTTTACAATAGAAAGAAGGGGAAGAGTGGGAGAATGAGTGAACCTTTTTCTCATCAGAATTGGCTTAAAGAGGAAATAACATATACACTCAATATGAGTATAGAATATTACCTTGCAGGAAAAGTAGGAGAGAAAGGGAATATGCGAAGAGGGCAGGATGATAGAAAAAATGGAATATTAGAGGGAGGGTGCTCAGTAGCAAAACACTTTTGAGGAAGGTCAGGAAGAAAGGAGAAAGAGAATAGAATAAACAAGGGAGAAATACAGTTAGTATTAGTAATTGGGAAAAATAATTTTGAAGCAAGTTTCTTTGATGAAGGCCTTATTTCTCAAATGTATAGAGAATTGAATCAAATTTATAAAAAAAAAAGAGTCATGCTCAATTGATAAATGATCAAAATATATTAATTATACCCAAAGGGATATAAAATCATGCATATCCTTTCACCTAACAATACCACTACTAGGTATGAATCCAAAAAGTGATTTTTTGTTTTAAAAAGGATCTAGCAGTTCTCTTCTCAGGCAAAGAATTGGAAACCAAGGGGATGTCTATCAATTGGGGGATGGCTGAATAAGTTGTGATATGTATGATTATGATAGAATTATTATTGTTCTAATGGAAATGATGAGCATGATCCTCTCAGAAAAACCTGGCAAAGTCCTTCATGAACTCAAGCAAAATAAAATTGTACTGTGTGCACATTATTAGCAATGTTGTGGGATGATCATCTGTGAATGACTCTGCTATTCTCAGCAATACAATGATCCAGGACTACTCTGAAGGACTTGTGATCAAAAATGCTATTCATGCCCATAGAAAGAACTAATTGTTTCTGAACACATATTCAAGCATACTCTTTTTTTTTTTTTTTTTTTTTTTTTACTTTATTTTTCTTAAGGGCTTTTTTTGGGGGGGAGGGGAATCTGTGTTTTTTTTTTCACAATATCACTTATGGAAATGTTTTGCATAATTTCACATGTGTCTTCTTAATGGAGTGTGGAGGTAGGGTATAAGGGAGAAAACCTGAAACTCAAAATTTTAAAAACATGTAAAAATTGTTTTACATGTAACTGGGAAAATAAAAATATTAAATATATAAAAAATTACTTAAAACTTAGATTTTCACTCATGTCCAAAGTAGGGAAAATATTAAATGTATAAATTATTATGTCATTAATATAGAATTTATTTTAAATGTACATATTTTAAACATAAATTATTAGATATTAATCAGACAGATACACATGGCCTACCTCAATGAATTATAAATGCAAAATATTCACAAATGTTCATTGATAAAGACTTAAAATTTATATATATTGATATAATTATTTATATTTATCATTTAAAAAATTTGTAATTACTATCACAACAAAACATTTATGAGAATATAATTATACTATTTATATTATTACATTCTCTTTGTGGCTATGCTTCTGGTTCTCCAGACTTCACCAACCATAACTCAGCTTCCTTTTCACCCTGAAACATCCATCTGTCCTGCTAGTATCCTTCTCCCTGTTTGCTCATGATTCTCTGGATTTCACTATCATACTCCTGCATTTCTTTTCTTTTTATTAGCTATCTTTTATTTTTTTTCAAGTATATCATTTATTTTCATTTCCAAATTCATTTTCCATTTTATGACTAATAAGTTGGTTTGGACTGATAGATTACTATTTGATTATTATCTATCTCTTCTGCCTCACATCTTTTTAAAATTTAATTAATTAATTAATTAATTTATTTATTAAGTAATACATTACTTAATGAATCATGTTGGGAAAGAAAAATCAGGACAAAAAGGAAAAACCATGGAAGAGAAAAAAAAAAAAAACATAAAAGAAGTATACTTAGCATGTGCTGATTTACATTCAATCTCCATGTTTCTTTTTATGGATGCAGATGACATTTTCTATCCAAAATCTATTGGGATTGCCTTGGATACAGAACCACTGAGAAGATCCAAGTCTTTCTTAATTGATCATTGCACATTTTTGCTGTTACTATGCACAATGGATTCCTGGTTCTGCTTGTTTCACTCAGTATCAGTTCATGTAAATCTTTCCAAGCCTTTCTAAAATCATCTTGTTCAACATTTTTTATAAATCAATAATATTCCATTACTTTCATATACCACAACTTATTCAGCCACTCCTTAATTGATGGGCTTTTTCTCATTTTCCAATTCTTTGCTACTGCAAAAAGAGCTGCTACAAACACTTTTGCATATGTGGATCTTTTTCCCTCCTTTATGATTTCCTTGGGAGGTAGTGATTTAAAAAAAAAAAAAGCCTAAAATATCTCCAAATATTTATAGCAGCACTTTTTCTGTATAATAGTAAAGAATTGAAATAAGTGGATAATCAGTGAATTAGAAATTTTAGCTCTCTTTTATGTATGATCTTTCCCCCATACATTGTAAGCTTCTCAAGGGCTTTATTTTTACTTTTATTTGCATTTCCAATACTTATTACTAGAACATAAATACTGCCTTTTGCCTGCTAACATTTTAGGTTTTGTAGTCCACACATTAGGGAAGATTCGATGTTACCGTATATACTCGAGTATAAGCCGAGTTTTTCTGCCCAATTTTTGGCCAGAAAATCCCCTCCTCGGCTTATACTCGAGTCACTAGATAAAACATGTGTAAATAGCCCTTTGAATGCCCCCCTGCTGTGTAGTATACAGCGCGAGTGCCGACTGTGATACTACAGGGCTGGCGTTGCTACGGTGATGCGGCTCTTCCTGTAGTATCACAGTCGGTAACCGGACTGTATACTAATGCTGGCAAGCGCTCTACATATGTATACCGGCACCCGCTCTCCTCCTCTGCGGGCACCAGTGCGCTACCTAAACCTACTGATATAATAAGTTTTCCCAGATTTTTGGGTTAAAATTAGGGGCTTTGGCTTATATTCAGGTCGGCTTATACTCGAGTATATATGGTAAATGTTAAAGCTATTTATTCAGGGAATTAAAAACTGCAAGAACAGAACAAAAGGAGTAAAAAGGAGGAAAGGCAAGGATGCCATAGCAATCACTTCTCTGGCAATATCTTGCAATGGATAGAATTGGCAAGGAAGAAATTGAGACTTCAGGCACAGCCTACATTCAAGAATCAAAAATACTTAGAACTAAATTTTATGGTGTATATTCTAAAAAAGTGCAAAAAGCTGACTTCTGACTATATATTAAAGTATAAAAAGGCTTAAGAAAGAAAAAGCAAACTCAGGCATACTGATCTAATTCAATGTGGTCTTCTGTTGTTTAGGCCCAATAGGTCATTCAACAGTTAATAAAAGGAGGTTTATTTACCTAAAGCACAGAAAGAACACTCAACAAAGATTGCACTCAGCCTCATGAAATATTCACCCTCCCCATCCCTTGTCTACTCCCAAATACTTCTGGTCAACAGAAGGATAAAGTGGGCTATATAGTTTTGTCTTGGGATAGTTGCCAAATATGACAAGCTCTCTGATGGGTTCTTTTTATGCCTTCAGATGACCAGAAAGACACATCAACACGACCAGAAAGACACATCAACACAACCAGAAACCCTGTGCCTTTGAGTCTTAGTTCTCTGGCCCAATCAAATCTTGGAGACAGTTTCTTTATTTTTTAGAGAAAGAATAGCCTAACCCACATGGTGGACAGGGGGGTTGAGGGGGAAAAGGAAGAGATGGTAAAGTTTTAAGGATCTTCTAGAGCAGTGGAATTAAATTCAGATAGAAAATGTCATTACTAAAATCCTTGTGGACTACATAGTAAATAGTTTAAAAAATGTAATATGTTTTATTGCATTTTTATTTATTATTTTGTTAACTATTCCAAATATGTGGTTTAGTCTGCTTTGGAAATTGTTGCTGGTGTATTTGAAACCTTTGTTTCTAGAGTTCCTTATACAATATAAATGGCATTAGGATAGTTACTGGATAACTTTGATAATAATGTTAGCATTTATATAGTGCTTTAAGGTTTGCAAAGTACTTTACCTTTGTTACCTCATTTGCCCCTCACAATAAGCCTGTGAAGTAGATGCTATTATTATCTTCAGTTTACAAATGAAGAAACCCAAGGTTGAGAGAGGATAAATGCATTGACCAGGATCACAACAGGTTCAATTTGAACTCAGTTCTTCCTGACTTCAAGTTAAGCACCTTCTTCATTGGACCACCTAACTGCCTATCCACCCTTAATATCAGGGATGCAATGAGCATGGCATAGACAGAAAGGTTAAGTCAAGTTATTGAGTACTTAAGCACCTAAGCACAGTGCCAAACACTGGGAATATAAAAAGCAAAAAACAATCCCTGTGAGAGCTTACAGTTTAATGGAGGAGATAACATATAAATATGTAGGATAAAATTGAAGTAATCAATAGAGGTAAGGAATTTGTATTTGTGAGGAAAAAGAAAAAGACTACACACAAAAAAATAGTGTTTAAAAAAAAAAAAACCCAAACAAACAAAATAATATCTCCCTAAAGAAATGACCAAATGTGGCAGAAAATGAAATCCAAAAATCCCAGTTTCTCTTTTAGAAGGCCTGAATCCTGTATCAATGATCTTGTCTATATTGAGTGAGGCTATAATTTTCCAATATACAGTGGATCTGCGGGTGTAAGGCAGTGTCAATAAGGAGCTACAGCAACACCAGGAACATTAGGGCCATAGTCCAGGTGATACATCTCTGGCAATTTCTTCATCATGAATCAGGCTCATCTGTCATAAGGGTAGATAAAAGGTCACTGTTTTTCATGAAGCTTGTTGTAATACCAGTGTTCATACAAAGACTTGTTCTGCATTATTCCCTTATTTTAAAAGGGCTAGAAAAGAATTTTCTCTACTATCATCCAGGAGCTCAAGTTTACCACCATGTCAATTGCAGAAATCCCTTCTTCCAAGTAAATATATATACACTATAGTTTTAGAGCAACAGTTTCTTCTCTACCATACAAAGCAAGGTACCTTCCTTGAGTTCCTCAGGCCCTTTGTGAAAAATTGTCTGAATCATGCCAGAGGAAAAAGGGTTTATGGAAGTCCCTGAGGAATTAGGAACCTTGAAGTAGGCTTCAACTCTGTGTTGGTTAAGAAGAATTATAGATGACCACTTGAAACTGTGTCCAAAAGCATTCCATTCTTGCTGGGTAAATCCTCAAAAGAAAGGTTCCAAGAAAATGAAAGACCAGAGACCTCTCCCCTTCCTAGAGTGGTTCTTGTTTGATGAAAGTGAGCAAATTTCTTACCCAAGATGAAATAAATCAGCCAGTAGAGAGCAAATTGAAGGTCATATCCATTATACAGGTGATCCATTTGGCAAAAGAATCCAGTTGGGCAAGAGTTCCAGTCTTGTCTATAGTTAAGGGAATCTTATAGTCTCACACTCAACATTATATGGCATCCCTATTGATTGACAATAGAATCAGTCCTCAAACTCTGCAGTTCTTATAATTGTTTCAACTTTGATTTAGACCATTTGCAATATATTTGGCCTTTTTAATGTCTTTAGGTGTTTAAGAAGCCACATCAATGGGACCTGAAGCCACTAGGAAACTACAACAATAGCAGTAGGACTAGAATCTTATCTTCTCTGAGCCAATCAAGTGTTAAGTTCGGTTTCATCACTTTTAAATACAAAATCAGATTAGCCTGCACGGCAAGGGGGAACCCTGGTAGATATTGCTCTTATCACAAGATCTCACCATAAGCATAATGACAGGAATTTTGTCCAGATAGCCAAACCATCTGAGGCTCTGCTTTATGTTTACAGTTACAGATGCTTTTGACTGATCTTTCTCTTTCTCCCTACTTTCTTCTGAATGAGCTCATCTTGAGGAGGAAAATAATTGATAGGTACTATGCATATCAAGAAAAAGAGTGTCGGTTAAGGGGACAAATGCCTGTTCTGACTACAGTCCTCTTCTCCATTCGAAAGTTTGCCTTGATCAACACCTGCTACAACCATTCAGAAGTGATAGTGCTGCTTGCATTCCTCAGTGTGCAGACCATGCTGTGTGTGGGGGGGGGGGGGGGGGAAGAGGAAGAGGGAAGGAGGAGAAGAAGGGAGAAGAGGGAATAACAGCAAAAACAAAAAAAATGGGGAATTGTTAAAGGACAGGTCAATTCTCCAAGAGCCTCCACAGCTGTGGATATCATCTGAGCTGCAGGGCAGCCTTTGCTGACACAGGTGTTGTGAACTGGGAATGAGATAAATTGGAGGCAGAGGAAGAGTGAAGTCAGACAATGCAATGGCCTCTCAGTCAGAGAAGTCAAAGAACAGCAACTGCCCCTCAGTCTCCTTGTATCCTCTTCTCACAAGAAGATATCCATTCTGGGTTGGATCTCCAGCAGCGACTATCAGGTGGTTCTTATGTATTCCAGCAGCTTTCCCCTGTATTCCAACAGGTATCCACTGAAATTTCCTGAGCATGCTGGTCTATGAAGGAGGCTCCTACCTCCTTGTGTGAGGTTGGTATAAATGAAAGGCAAAAGACCTACTTAGTAACAACAGGAGAGATTCACCCACTTAATGTGCCTACTGAACTGTGCATTGCACAACTGAATATTGAACTTAATTTAATAAATATTTATTAAGTACCCATGTACAAGAAGTTCATAAGTTCTGGAAACACACACCTGGCTCTCATAGACGTTACAATCTAAAAGGAAATCAGGGTAAGATATAAATGTGATATAAGAATGAGGTAAATGTCAATGAATGGTTCATGCAAAGTGCTTGTAAGATTTTTGAGGAATTACTTTCAGGGAGCTAATGGGATACCCCAGGAAATTTCAGAGAGGTGACGACACCTGAGTGATATGAACCTTGATTGAAGTTAGGAAGGGCTTATTTCTCACACAAGGGACAGTGACAGAATGAGACAGAAACAAAACTGATGTTGCAGAGTAGTCCAGTTTGATTGGAATATAGTATTAAGAGAAGCAAAATGAGAAAAGGCTGAAAACATGAGCTATGCTTAAATAATGGGGATTAGAAATATCAGAAGAGTAGGAATTGGGCAATAACACTTAATTAGTAGGCAATAAGCCACTGGAAATTTTTGAATCCAAAATTAGCATTACAGAGAGTGATACATTAGGAATGTATTTAAAATCAGTTGTACAGACTGAAAACCCCTAAGGGGACCAGTTAAGAGTCTATTATGTTAGATCCAGGCAAAATGTGACAAATATTTGAATTAGGGTTGCAATTGGTTGTTAACTTTTTGTGTCTCTAGTGCTCAGCATAGAGCCTAACATATAGTTGCTAATAAATGTTGATTATTCATCCTTATATATTCAAAGACTCTTATCTACCATAACTAAAGTATCAGCCTATTCTTGACATTGTCTTGCATTTTCCAGGTTCATCACATTTTTTTTTTTAATTTTTTTGATGGCCACATTGTAAGAATGAAATCTGATTCTTCCTCCTCTCTACCTGGCGGATATTCTTCCAGGTACCATTGTCCATCATGAAGCTTTTCTTTATGGCAATTATCTACACATATATCCCTACACACACACACACACACACACACACACACACACACACACACACAGAAAGATTTCTTTAAAAAAAAAATTTCTCTCTCCTCAAAAAGGAGATCTTTTGGATCTCTCTGTTGCCATTGATCACACTTTTTCTTGTATGATGTTTGTGTGCATGTAATATTCCTCCTATTACACCATAAGTAGCTTGAAGGCAAGGATTGTGAAGAATTTTAGCTTCACAACTTTAGAATCTAGTATCTGGCACATTCATCAGTGGCTGTTGAACTGAAGTAAGCAAGCCATTTATGCCAAGTTATTATACAGTGTAACTTAATATGCCTATCTGAATTTGTTAAATTTTATTTGTTCTGTGTGTGTCTGTTTTTCATGTGACTATCTGAACTTCACATCACAGTTCTCTTTCCTTCCCGCTCCAAAAAAGGGGAAAAAGTATCACCCACGTAACAGTTTAAGTTAACAATTTTGGGCTAGAGTGGCAGAGAGCTTCATGACAAGACTATTATTCTGGCTAATAGCTTTGGTCTGGAATAGCTATAGAGTTCGTCCAGGATGGTAGGACTTCAGATCATCTAATCAAACATCTCCAGTGTATAGAAAAGGAAACAGAAAGTCAAGCCCAAAGCCACACAAATAGTAACCATCAGAGGCAGGATTTGAACACAATCATTTTAAGTTATTGCTTTCCCTTTTACTTCAATGCATGTGAAATGGGATGTTGATGAAATAGTTAGAAAGTAATAGAGTGGTTCTGAATAACTTAACCCTTTTTTTCTTTTTATTTTCCTGAGAAACAGTGAAATATCACACTCTGATCAGTGATGGGACTAAAACAGAAGAGAAAAAGGATGAACTAGGTAATAGAGATTTCTAGAATTGGATTTTCCACTCATAAATAGCAAAGGGTTTTTGATCCTTCCCTTGATCTTGGGAAAAGATAGTTTAACTTACTACAATAATCCTGTGAGATCATGTAGTGTAAATATTATCACCCTTACTTTATAAATGAGGAAATTGAAGTTCAAAGAGATATACATGTTAGCAAATAATGGATCTGGTACTTGAACTTGGATTTTTAAATTTCAAGTCCAGTGTTCTTTCCATTATACCATGTTGCCTCTATGAATCCCGAAGCTCCAGGGCAATCTTTCAGGAGGCAGATATGTTACCCTCATATCTGACCAGAGTAGGGCCTCAACTCAGTTACTTGTAAAGACTGGACAGCCAAAAAGGGCAGAAACTAGTTGGATATTTTAATCTGTCCCAGAAGTTATCAACCTAAGACTCGCCTATCTGAATCCTGGGCCCAGTATAAAGCTTGGATGATATCTTGCTTGAGGCAGAAGGGAAACATAGCACATCAGATTTTTTTTGTTTTGTTTTGTTTTTCCTATCATTTTTGATTCTTTATATACCTTATCTTCCTGAAATAGATTCAAACTAGTACTGATCCCAAAAGCAACTGTCTGAGGAGTATCTTTCCCAGACTTTGAACCCTACGCTTGTGGGGAATTCGGACAGCACTTGGTACCCTAGCAAAACAGCAAGGCGAGAGGGGATGGGAGACTGAAGTGAGGGACAGAAACCATTTTTTCATGATACTACCTTGTGTATTTGATACAGATCAGCACATTTGGCCAACTAAATCAGATCTTGTCCTCTTTCATACCTGTTACTTACACAGGCCTATCTCCTTACCTAAAATGAACTACCTTATTCCCTCCCTTACAGACATCCTTCTCTCTTTGCAAGACATAACTCTGGTATACTTTTCTCCATAAAACTTTCCCCAACTCCACTTCCAACACATAATTGACCTTTCTTTCATTGCATTTCACTGCCTACACTTTGGTATCTTTCCTATTCATTTAATTATATCCTAATAGTGATTCTTTGTTCCCACTCCACATCAAGCTAAAACTAATTTTAGTAAAGAGTATAATTTTTAATTTTGTATAAAGGTATACTTCTTTCCTATTGAAACAGCTCTGAAACAAACTTTTAAAAAAAAGTAGTCCCTCAGAGAAAAGGCACCTACTTAAGATAAAGATAAAAGCATAGTCCTGTTTTCCAGCATCTAATTTGCATATGACTGACATGATGACTTTGAAGATAATAGTTGGGAAATCCTGTTTCCAGCTTGTTTTCATCCATTTGGGTGATATTGGGAAAAATGTATATTTCCTATCTATGGTATAAATGGCAAAAACCGGGGATTTTGGTTTATGCTCATGTGATAGAAATAAGTGATCTTAATGAAGAGACTCTGCTTTGGACCAGTAATTCAGGAAAGATTTCTAGTTGAGTCTGGGAAAAGACCTTAGAATTTGCATGGGCATTTTAGATAGAATATGAGCAGAAGTGCATATTCTCAAGAATGAGAGCAAGGACTATTTTACTTTTCCATTTCTTGCTTTACTTACTTAATCTTACTTTTCTATCCCTACTGCTTAATATAGTGCTTTTCACATAGTGTTTAATAAATGCTTTATTCATTTATTTATTTGTTCATTTCATTCATCTACTGCTTAGAAGAGCTAATTCAAAGAAGAAATGTTTTTGCTTTTGCTTTTTCCTGTACTGTTCCTTGAGGAGCAATTATGAAGAAGCTCTTTTAAGAACCCAGACTCAAGATCTCTATTTTGGTGGAAATGACATAACATAATGTGAGCCCAGAAAAGGTTTAACTCAAATGAAGCACCCATTAGTGGTGCCCCTCACTCCATCAGTGAATTGTTGTACACAACGTTCTCAAAAGAAAAAGCGCAAAGTCCAAAATTGTTAGTGGCTGCAAGCATTCCTTATACCTGTGCCTCTTTGCTATGATTGTCTTTATTTTGTGTTCATCCTGGTAGTATCCACAATATGGATAATGTGTTGTGAAATGTTCTATTATTCCTGTTTTATTTGTAGTTTAGTAAGTGTTTCTAATTAAGATTTAATGAAGTTAAATTGACTGCTTTGTTAAATGGGAAGCACGATGGTGGGGCTTGGTGGGTATAATGTATTGTAGGATTGTATTCTCCCAATCAGGGAAAACTCTCCCTCAAGATCCTTGAAGAGAATAAGCCTGTCCAGAAGGAATGCAGATTGGGTAAGTGAGACAGTCCAGGGATAGTGAGAAGGGTGGAAAGGTAAAGAGATTGTGTATCGTATTCATATCATATTCATATTTCCAGCACCAGTAGTTTCTTGCATACACTTTAATAAAGAGTGGTTGAATTAAACAGACAAAAAAAAATTACTCAAAATTAGAGAAGAAATTCTGTACCTTGCTATTATTATTCACATTATTCCTTCCTATTTTTGCCTTCCCTTCTCTTTTTTCTGCCTACAGAAACTCTACTCTCTACTTTCAAGATTTATCTCCTCAATTAAAGGATAGAATTTAATCAGAATCACCAAAGTGAAAAGGAAGTCAAATGTCATCTAATCCAACTTATACATAGGAAAGGACCTATTCAACATCATCTCTGACAAATGGTTAAATAGAATTTAGAATGAAATCCACCAGAGATATCTAAGTCCCTACCGTCCCAGGGAGTCTACTTCACTTCTGCATAGTTGTTTTTTTGTTTGTTTGTTTGTTTTGTTTTTCAAGTGGACCTGTGATCTCTTTGGTATACGCATCTCCTCTTGTGGAAATTTCCTCAATACTTGAAGACTGACAACAGTTCTACGACTTCTAGAATTCTAGAGATTGCCTGGGAGCACCAAGAGGCTAAATGACTTGCTAAGGGATCACATAGCAACATATACGAAAGGTAGGACTTGAATATAAGTCTCCCAGACTCTATCCACTATGTTATATTTCTACTATTTGTGCAGAGAAATAAAATAAACATTATTAAGTACCTATGGTATGTAAAATTCTATTAGGACACATTTTCTCAGATCATGCTAAAATTGACCTCTCAAGAACTCCTACCCATTGCTCTTAGTTCTGCTTTCCCTGGTCAAACAAAAAAACCTAACTGCTCCAACTCTTTTTCACATGATAGTCCTTCAAATACTTCTTTTCTGCTGTCTAATCATCTTGGTTTGGAATCCACTTTATACTAGGAAGGTCTATAGGGAAGGAACATAATGTATATTATGTAGACCTCTTTTGTACACAAAGAGTGATACAGTACAATAGAACCTAAATACAAAATTCCGGAATGTAGTACAGGACCTTGATATAGATGAAGCTTTAGTATAACAAAATCTTTTTTTGGTGTTTTCTAATAAATCCTCTTGGATCAGGTCAAGATGGAGTTGCTTTAGACCAAACTCCCTGCTATTATGAGTTGTTTAGAGTTAAACTGAGGTACCATTAATTCTTCATTATATTCTTAATTATTAGTATATTATTAATCTACTGTTGTACATAAAGTATGTCTCATGTATTATTTTATCTCTCCAACTACAATGTAAACTTCTTACACATCTCATGTCTTCTCCAACCTTTAAAATAATGCTAGGCTCTTGTTAGAACATGCATCTCCTCCAAGGAGAGAGTGCTAAAAAAGGCAGAGGTTGGGTTTGAATAGCCTTCTGGGACAGAATTTCCTCCCTATTTGTTCTCCATTTTCCTGCCAGCCTTTCAACTCAGGATCTGAAATGAAAGAAAAGAGGACTAGCATTCAAAGCCAAGCCACGTAACTGAACATCTAGGTTCTGAGATAAAAATCATAGATTTTAGAGCTAGATTATGTTCCAGATGTCTAAATTTAGGAAGGAGCAAGATATTTTCCATTTTATAGATAAAGAAACTAAAGCCAGAGAGAGGCTAATTGACTTACCTTACTCACTTCCTTAAGAAGTCAGAAGGGAAGATGGACTTAATTCATGTCTCCCTTACTACCCTGTTTTCCCCCTCCCATATAAAGCATACTTATATGAGAAGAAGGCAATCTCTCCCTACTGAGATAAAGGTTTCTGTTCTTTTTCCTGCTGGGGAAAAAACAAAAACAAAAATAAAACATCATCAGGATCCCATGTAAAAAATGGCTAACTTATAGTGAATTCCACCCTTTTCAAGGAGGAGCCACAATTGCCAGCCCTGGTTTTCTGGACTGAGAGGACTCTGGTTTGGCAGGTGAGAGTCCATGTTTCCTTGAGAAGTACCAAATCCAAATGAAGATGCTGTGTTATGGCAGAGCTCCACTGAAGGTCATGATGGGCAAACAGAGGAAGGAGCAGAGCTCCGGTGAGTTTTGAGGTGGCAGGAAGGAAAGTCTCTGGGATTGTGGCCAAAGGCTGCTGTTTTCAGATTTGTAGCAGGGAGAAACTTCACACCTGTTGGGGAGATCTTGGTTCAGGGAAAGATTTTACAAGAACATCCTCCAGTCCCCACCCCTCCTCTAATTCAGATCTGAGAGATGGGTCAGTTGGGGAGAAAGGAGAGATATGTAGCAGATATACCACTCTTCTCCCCCCAACACAAAGCAGTAGTTTTTTGTGGGTTTTTTTTTTTTTTTTCTGGGGCAAATTTATAGATCTCTTTCATTACCTGATTACACTCTGTAGGATTTTTCGCTCATCCTGATCCAGACAAACAGCAAAGGAGTAGCTGTTGGAGCCAATGATTTGTACCTTGTCCACTTTAATCTGTGATGTGCTGATCTGTGGAGAAGCTTTGGATCAGTGACTCAATAATCAAGCCAGAGATTCTGGTCTCTAACCGAGGACTTTCCAACAAAATAGATATTCCCTCTAGTCTACAGATCATTTTCCCACACAAGCCCCCATATTTCCCTTTCTACACATATGATTACATACATGTCTGACTTCATTTCCTTTCTCTCCCTGTTCCCAAACTTTTGCTGACCACTTTTGTATGAGAGCAAAAATGGCATTGAGACCAAGAAGATAAAGGAGGCTAATACCTGGTTATAGCTCTTCTTGGACTTAGAGTTTTGTCTCTTCACCACCTCAGTCAGGGTCAAGGTCAGAGATTCCATGTTAGAATCTAAACAAGACAGAATTCAAATCATAAGCTCAGGCTCTGGAACTTCCCTTTGCCCCCTGATCAATGTACAATAGGCCTGAAAGAGGAAGAGGGATAGGGCCCCCAAAGAACTGAGGAATTAACATCCCAGTAGCCATTGACCCCATTAAATATATGACTTTAAGCCCTTCCTTACCCCTTACAATTTCACTTACTTAGCTCCTCCAACTTCCTACAAGCCTTGTTAAGGTTGACAGAGGTACACACTTTCTCCATATTGTTCCATCGGCTCCGCCCACTAATGGCCCCCTGTAAGAACAGATAAAAGTAGCCAAGCTCAACTCCAAGAAGACACTTTAGCCTTGTTCCAAATGCACCCACTAATCACCCATTTACATGCAGAAATGTCTCTACTGGTCTATATCCCAAAAAGATCTTTAAAAAGGGGAAAGGGTTCACATGTGCAAAAATGTTCATAGCAGGAACTAGAAATTGAGTGAATGCCCATCAATTGGGAAATGGCTAAATAAGTTATGGTATATGAATATAATGGAATATTATTGTTCTATAAGAAACAATGAGCAGACTGATTTCATAAAAGCCTGGAAAGATTTACATAAACTGATACTAAGTGAAGTGAGCAGAACCAAAAGAACATTGCATACCAATAACAACAAGATTATGTGATGATCAACTGTGATGGACTTGCTTCTTTTCAATAATGAGATGATTCAAAGCAATTCCAATAGACTTGATAGAAAGTGCCATCTTAGAAAGTGCCATCCATATCCAGAGAGAGCCATGGAGACTGAATGTGGATCAAAGTACAGGATTTTCACCTTAATTGTTGCTGTTATTGTTTGTTTGCTTGTTGCTTTTTTCTTTCTCATATTTTCCCCCCATTTGATCCAATTTAGTTTTTGTTCAGCGTGATGAATATAGAAATATGTTTAGAACTGCACATGTTCAGATTGTCTTGGGGATGGGGGAGAGATAGTGATACTGACCATTATGGTGTATGTAAGCGGTTTAATCCAGTAGTGGTCCAGCACTGATATTTTTCTAACAAGACTTTCTTATCTGATGTCTCTTCACTAAGTACTTACGTAAGTATTTAGTTTGCAGTCACATATATTAATATCATTTTATAAATTTCTTAAGTTATTTTTACCTCGGTATCTAATTCTTTGATCTAATATAGCCCCTGCATTTTTAAACAGGAGAAAAATTAGATCCACCATGCAAAAAGATTTGTTTAAAGTCACATATGCAGAGAAAGAAACAGAACTTTTCTAGACTCAGGAATTAAGATCCAGAAAAAACAACAACAACAACAACAACAAGGATATGACCCAGAATAAAATCTCTGGGCAAAGAAAAGGCAGAGGGGCAGCTAGATAGAGCAGTGGATAGAACAGCCATCCTGGAGTCAGGAAGATCTGAGTTCAAATCCAGTTCTAGATACTTAATACTTACTGGCTGTGTGATCCTGGGCAAGTAATTTTAACCCCAATTACGCCACACACAAAAGAAAGAAAAAAGAAAAAAAAAAAGAAAAGCCAGAGAGGGACAGTTCCCAATTCTTGCACTGGCTCAGTATTTAGAGGGAGGACAAGATTTCAGGATCAACCCCTTACCTTGCTGTAGATAATCTGTAGTGTAAGTGGGATGGCTTCTCGGTCTCCATCAATGCCCAGCCGTTTACTGCCAGGACCTATATTATACAGATCCAAACCTTTCAATCCAAACATCTTTTTTCCTTCTCTCTACAGCCACATACAAATACCTCATGATTCTATTCACTCCTCCTTCCTTTCCTTTCTTAAGCCCCTCAATTCTAGGCCTCAATAGCCCCTTCAACTTCCTTTCTGCTATCAAGAAGTCATACCTAATGCCCAATCAAAATTTTCATTGTTTTAAGGGATTGTTCTTGATTTGCTAAATCATAATCTTCTGAAACCAGACCAGATCTACAGGTCCTTTCATTCTAGGCATTCCCTCAGAAACTCCATCACTTACCTGTATTTGGTCTTAGAATCTTACCAATCCCTGACCAGTAAGAGCAGATAATGAGAATGACCATGAGTAAAAGCCTCCAGACACAGAACCTGAAGAAAATTAGTTGGTGTCCAAATGAAATTAGGCTGGAGGCAGGAAGAACTTAATATAAGTTAAAATATGATGTCATCCTTGTAGTTTTTTTTTCCTTTATGTTTATTTATTGTGCTTGGGAAGTTCTCTGAACTTTTAATGGTTTAGGTGCTAACATTTTTTAATTTATAAATTTTATTTCAAAACATCATTCATACCCAAGCACAAAACCAATTGAATCTCTTTGAATGTACAAACTTCCAAGATAAGAGTAATTTTGGCTAATAAAATATGCAACTTTACAATCTGATAGTTCTTTATTTGTTGAAAGAAAGAGAGAGAAAAAAAGAGGTATGTTTTTTAAAGTTAGTACCAATATTTGTTTGTTTGTTTATTTTGCTGAGGCAATTGGGGTTAAGTGACTTGCCCAGAGTCACACAGCTAGGAAGTGTTAAGTGTCTGAGGCCAGATTTAAACTCAGGTCCTTCTGATTTCAGTGCTGGTGTTCTATCTGCTGTGCCACCTAGCTGCTCCCAGTACCATTATTTTTGATTCACAAAGATTTTTGATCTGAATATTGTTGCTATTTGACATTATCTTTATTTACATAATTGTGGTAATTATGTATAACATTTCTATTGATTTTATTTTACTTTGCATTACTCTCCATATACAATTCTTGTTGTGGCATCGCAACATTATTTATATACCACAATTTGGTGATTTATTCTCCAATCAGACACAGAATTTCTAATTTTTTGGTATTATAAAGAGTAATACAATAAATATTTTCACAATAGTAGATATTTCTTTGTAAGGGTCCAGAGAGGAACCTTACCTAGTATAATGAGCAAGTAAAAAGAGACTTTGATGCCTGAGGCACCTGGATGTGATCTCTACAGCTAGTAAGGGACCACCTCCTAAGCAGGAGCTCTGGCCACATAGAGAAGGCATCATCAACAGGAAGTGTCTCCTTCTCTTACTGACTATGCATGTGACCTCATAGACTCAATAAAAGTACTGGAGACCAGGAAGTAGGTGGAGTTCAGTGGGAGTGCAGGAGAGTGCAGGAGGAATGCAGGAGTGGTGCAGGAGTAGTACAGGATGTGATTGGGTGGAATAAAGTCTTGAGCTCACAAACCTCTGTGTTTGTGCTCTGTTGGACATAAGAACCACTGCTTGAAGAGTCAGTGGCCATGGATTTCTGAAGGCCTGGGATTAGATAAAACTGGCAATCAGTAATCTCTGAGGGGGAGGTTACATCTCTTTGTTGTTAATAACCTCTCAATAACCTCAAGAACAGCTGGATAAAAGGTTTTGAAATTTTGTAACTTATTTTGCAAAACTCCAAATTGTTTTACATGTGGATGCCTCAATTGGAAGTGATTTAATGTGTTTTTCCATATCTTCAACAAAATGAAATTATTTTCTCTAACAATCTTTTACATATGAAATTGGTTTAATTTCCATTTCTGTGATTATCAATTATGAGAACTTTTTTTAGATGGCTGCTGATAGATTGCTTTTCTTCTTTTGAGAAGTTTGTTTAGATCTCTTATCTACTAAAGAATCATGCAAGATAATAAATACATTCCAATTCTTTGTACATTTGAAATGTCCTACCTTTGAGAAATTGTTAAGTTTTTTCCCGCCATTCATATATTCTTTTTATTCTAGCATCATTTATTTCATTAATGTAAAAGCTTTTTATGTAGTTCAAGTGGCATTTTTAAAAATGATTTTTTATGTTGTAGTTACAAATTCATTTCCTATGTATATCTATAAATATATATCATTTCCTATTCTCTACTTTTTAATAATGTAATTTTTTAGCACTATCAATTCAAATTAAAAACTGACATTTACATGGCACTTTAAAACTTGCCTATGTTCACATATTGAGCCTCTTAACAACCCTGTGAGGTTAAGTAGATATTATTAGCCCCATTTTGCAGATGAGAAAACTGAAGCTCAGAGCCAGGAATGTGTAATAAATTATCACTTTCTTGATCAATAAGCTCCACCAACTTCCTATTGCCTCTAAGATCAAATACAAATTTTTCTATTTGTAAAACCCTTCACAAGCAGGCTCCAGTATATCTTTTCCAGTATATATAACCTGGAAAAGAAAATACATATTATTCTCCTTTATACATTTTACAATCCAGCAAAATTGATCTTTCTTGTTCTTCCCTACATAGAAATTGGCATTTCCTGTCTTTATGTCCTTTATAGACTATCTCCATGCCTGAAATGCACTTCTTACTTTTTAGAATACCTAGTTTCTTCAAAACTAAGGCCTTTTTGATTTTCTCCAGATGCTTCTACCACTCCTCCAAAATTGCCTCATTTACTTTACATATATTTTGAATTTTCTTTTATATATATACATATATATGTTGTTTTACTCCAATAGAATTTAAGTTTCCTGAAGGTGGGGGGAGGAGTAACACATCTTTGTATCTATAGTTCTAGTACTTATAACAGTGTCTGGCACATTATATGTGCTTAATTTAAAAAAAAAAATGACTACTTCACTCTTCATCAATTCATACCATTCTTTCTATTTCTCTGAATTTCTGACATGTATAATTTCTACAGAGAAATAATATTCCCAGTTGATGGGCACCTCTATAGTTTTCAATTTTTTTTCTTCAATTTATGAGACTTCCATAGGATATAGACTCACCAGTAAGGATCTCTAGGTCAATGGTATGGTCAGGTCAATAATTTTTCTATTCAAATTGTCCTTCAGGATTAGACTAATTCACAGTATTAATGTACCTATCTTTTTATTGTTCCCCCCACCAAATTCACTGTTCCCATATTTTGCCATTTTCCCCAATTTAACAGGTATGAGATGAACTCTAAGTCTTTTCAGTTTGGATTGTTTATTGGATCTGAGCGATTGGGAGCATTTTTTGAATTGATAACATTTTATATGTGTCTTGGGAATAATTTAGAGCAAAAGTATCAAACACATGACCAATGAGTGGCATGCAGTTTTGTCAACTCCCAAACATGATCAGAAACAGATTAAAATGTAATTGGGAAATGCTTAACAAATTAAATATGTTAATTAATGTTATTTCATTTAATGTTAATTAAATATAACAAAACAGATAACGTGGCATTTTATAGGTAAGTTAATATGTGGCCCTATGGACCACATATTGTGTATATGAATCAGTGGTCCCTATTTTTATTTGAGTCTGACAAGACTTATCTAGAGCCATCTTTCATATGATGATTGATACTTTGATTTCTTTGAAAACTGAAGAACTGTATACCTTCTTCTCTATCCAAATAGCATTTCTATCTCAGAAAAATAATGTTTATATCTTGCATATCATCATCCTTCTACTCATTTAGAATAACAATCTTTAAGTCAACTTTGAATTTTTATTCTCCCTTATGCTTCCACACCAAAAAATAATCCCAAGATGCTATTTTTACTGATATATATATTTTGATATTTTTGCTTACCTTTTTCTATGTATCTCAGATAAGAGTATAATTTAGAATCTCCTTTTTCCTTCCCAAATTCCTCTCTCTTCTGCCTCTGCTACAAAGCCTTGTTTTAATTTATTCAAGCCTTGAGCAACTTAGCTCCAGCATCAACTCCCCTATGATTGGGTGGCTGATTGTAGAATACCAAATTCCTCCCAATGCTTTCCTTTATAAGGACAGAAACTAAACTACTCTGTACCTGCTACTCTGCCTAGTTTCAACTCCATGGAATACGATACTCCCTGGTTTTTCAGTCCCCCAACTCCTTATCCTTCTAGTTTTTCTGTCCTATTAGAGAGTCGGCTCTTTGAGGGTGGGAACTAGCTTTCTTTTTATTAATGGTATTCTCAGCACTTAACTCAGTTCTTGGCACATGATAAGTCCTTAATAATTGTTGATTGGATTGGATTATTTGAGTAGCTTTTATTTGTGGTAAATAATTTCAAGAAAAATCATTTCATTACTCTCCTCATCCTTTCTTCTCAGTCCTTTAGATGAATATAAGCTCTTTGAGGGCAGGGATGTTATGGTTTTGTATTCTGTACTCTAGAATCCAGAACTCTTAATTTTCATGTTAATGCTTTCTTCCCTCTTAAATATGATGCCTTTTTGTTCCATTTGATTTATATTCTGTATTCTGTAGTCCTGGGTAATTTTATTCAATGATTTCCTGGAATAGACTATTTTTCACTTTGTGTTTTACTGGGGGAACAATAATTCTTGTATTAACTTCTGTTATTTTGGTTTGTAGAAGTCTAATGTCTTCCTGGTTTTTGTTATTTAAAAATTTTGTTCTCCTTTGTTTTCCTTTGTTTTGTTTGGTGTGGGGAGGCTGGTATGAACCCCTTTATTTGTAAGAGTCTGCTGCTACAAGGAGACATTTCATCATCGTTCCTATTGTGTTAATTCCCATATTTATTTATTTTTTAATTCTTCATTCAGTGATCTTATGTTCAATCTCATACATACTATTTTTTATCTCTTTTATTTTAAACCATTTTAGAAATTCTTCTAGTATATTTACTCTCTCATCTGAAAGTATAAGGCTGTCATTTTTTCTGACTACAGATTTTCCTTCATATTCTTTAATCTGAAAACTTTTATTGCTCTTAATATATTTATTGGTTGTATTAGGGTCTCTTTCTTGCTTATTCAGCTCTTCAGATTTTTGTTTGTTTTCCTGTAAGGGATTCTTTGTTTTCCCCTCTTTTGTTGTTCCTTTATGATTTTTGACATATTTGTCATGAGATCTACTTAGACATGACTCCACAATTTTGTTGAAAGTCTCAACATCATTTTTGAATGTGTGCACAAAGCTTCCTCTAGGAGTCAGTTTTTCCATGGAATGTTAGAGTGAAAAGAACTCTCTCATCATATAAAAGATTTGATTAAAATTAAATGGGTATTAAATAAATGGCAGAACAGAGACTAGAATCCAAGTCTCCTAACTTCCAGTGTGCTCTTTCCTTCTTGGACATTGGGCTTTTTGTTCTCCAGAACAGTGTGGTACACTCTCCCGAGCTAAAGACTACCTTAGCACACTGTTTTCTATGTTAGAGTGGGAAGGAAAAGACAAATTTAACACTATCATTATCATCTATCATGTCTTTCCTGGGACTCTTAAAAAGGTAATACTTACCAGAAGCCTTGATAGCACGGACAGCTGCAGAGTGACCCAGCTCCAGAGAGTGGATAAAAATTTCTGTTGTTTTCTCCCCACTGATGAAGGTCAACTATGGAAAAGAATATCTGTGATGACAGGGAGTCAAAAGATACTGTTTACATACTGTCTTCCCTTCTTCCAAGCCCTTTTGCTCTGAGGTATGTCAAAGAAGAGGAGGACATGGAAAAGAAGAAGCTAATTCCTACCAATTTTAAATTTAATAAATTTAAATTTATTCTGGTTCCCCAAGAACTCAGTTTCTCTTTATAGGCTTCAGAATATTAGGAACAGAAGGGACATTAAAAAGAAGGGACATCTAATTCTGCTTCCTTACTTTATAGATGAAGAAACTAAGGCTGACAAAAGTGAAATAATCGGCCGATGTCATTCAGTCATAATGCAGAGCTTTTGGGAGCAAGATGGTATAGTGGATAGAGTACTGGATCTAGAGTCAAGAAGATGTGAGTTCAAATCCATATTCAGATATCTACTAGCTATGTGTTCCTGGGTAATTCACCTAATCTCTGTCTGCCTCAATTTCCTCAACTATAAAATAGCTCTTACCTCACAGGGTTATTATGAGGATCAGATGAGATAATATTTGTAAAGTATCTGAGTATAATTGCTTGGTAAGAACTTAAATGCTTGTTCTCTTCTCCTTTCCCTTTCTCTACCATTTCTTCATTCAGAAAATTTTAACTATACCAGGGAGAAGCTAATTCCTACCAATTTTAAATTTAATAAATTTAAATTTATTCTGGTTCCCCAAGAACTCAGTTTCTCTTTATAGGCTTCAGAATATTAGGAACAGAAAGGACATTAAAAAGAAGGGACATCTAATTCTGCTTCCTTACTTTATAGATGAAGAAACTTCCCCCTAAAATGGTGCTAATGGCAATTTGAAAACCAAAAAAGAAGAGAAAAGAGGAGGGAAACGCTCCTTTCTAGCCTATGTCTATACCTCTGTCTGATAGACTTGCAGCAGGATTGGTCTTGTGGCAAAACGGCAGTAATAAAGCAGCATATCTGCCAGGATGGGCAACTGCTCCTGAGCACTCTCCAGTGTCCCAGCCTCCGGCTTCAAAGTCTGCTGCACAGAGAAATCCAAGAAAAAAATAATATTGGCATGAACAGTGTGAAACAGGTAACTTTAAAGGCAGAGGATGAGTTAAAGAGAAAACTTGAAGGGACATTAGATCTATGTTTTCTCACTTCTTTCCATTGTTATTCTAAGGGTTGAGGAAAGGGTAAACAGGGATGAAACATAGCTTCCAAATATCGTTTCCTGAGGTCGTAAAATAAGGCTGGAAGCAGAAAGATTATGGAAGCTGCCAGAATTGTGCCTAGTGCCTAGGACAATAGAGAATGAAAATGATAAGGCAGGAGCACCTTCAGTTATAGCTCCTGAACATAGTAGGATTTAGATTTTCCTTAATTGTCCCCACTATATCATTATTCTTTTCCACTTAATTAAACAGACAGAACTAAGGATAGGGAAAGTAAGTAGTCACCTAAAGCATAGTACACACAATAGGGTATATAGCATAGGATTATATAAATAGTAAAAATGTTTATTAAATAAATGGGGTTTTTTGAGTAACAAAATTGCATTGTGTTGTCTGTAGGCATTTATTTAGTGAAAAGTCAAGTTGTGAATGTTAAAATGAATTCTTCAGAATAGAGACGACCACATAGGGAAGAGATGCCAGTTTCAAACTTTGCCTAAGATAGACAAATGCCTTGTCCCAGATTTAAAGAGATAAGGACTAGAACTGTGGTGTCATTGATCTAGAAAACTCCTGGATGAGGAAACTACCTCGTTAGCAATGAATTTGGCACCTTTTTACAACTTATATTCTTAGGAGTGTTACCTGGATCACTGAAAGGTTGCTTAGCTCTCACAGCCAGTATGTTAGAGGTCTTCCTGGCTTCAAAAGCAGCTCTCTATGCATACTTCCTCCAGGCCTGAGAACTGTTTTTAGGACCTCAGCCCAAGTAAGGCAAAGGAATCACCAAATTTAGATCTTGAGGCAAGATCTTCCTTCCTGTTCCCCTATTTCTCTGACCTGCCTACCTGGCACAAGACATCAGTGGGCAGGTGCATCAAACCCAGCACATTGCGTTCATACCAGGGATCCAGCATTCCAAGGTAATAGGAAATGTCATTGGTGCTGTCCTCCAAGGACAGGGAAATGTCCTGTAACAGGAATAAATAGGCGATATATAGGCGTGAGGCTCAAGATTTCTAATCCAAGAGGCATCAGAATCAACATTCAGGACTCAACTAAAGGGAATCATTCCAACAATGAGATGAACTAGATAACTAAATCTAAAGCCCAAATGTTTTGTTTTTCTTTCTTTTGAGTTTCTACTATAGTTTCTAAAAATTACTCTTTATTATAATGATGTTAGAAACCAGTAAGCAACATGGAAACTACAGATGAGCAAATTATAACTTGAGTTAACTGGGGCACTGAGAATTTATATGACATATGCATTGAACATTGGACTATGATAAAGGTCTTCCTGACCTTCCAAAGCCCAGATCTCTATTCACAATGCTACACTGTCTCTCATTATTATTATTATTATTATTAATAGTATTTGCATAAGCAATAACCTCTCACATATCCATTCTGTTTTAAGGTTTACATTCATTTTCTTCACAACAAATCTGCCAGATCTCTCTTGTATAATTCTTTCAACTTTTCATATTTATACTTGTCTCCAGCTAGATTTTAAACTCTTGCATGGGCAAGGACAGTGTCTTATTTCTTTATACATCTTATAGCACCTACTAGCAGTGTCCTACACATAGTAAGACCTGAGTAAATATTGTTTACTGATCTGATAATCTCAAAAATGCACAATTCAAAAAAGAGTTTCTCCCTCTTTTCCACATTTCCATCTTTATTCTCTTCTCTCCCTATCTTACTTCTTTTTGATGTGGAGACATCCTTTAGTTAATGTTAGCAGGTAGCACTATATGTAGGCATATTGTCCAGTTTTCTCTCTAAATATTCAGCACATACCATTGGAGTAAGTTGCCTTAGGGAATCTGTGGACGTGAGGTGTGACTGGTTTGGATGATCAGGAGAGGTACTAGTTATAGGCTGATAACTTCGTTTTACTGGGATATAGAAGAACTGGAGCTTGAAGTACCGTGTCAAGAGTGGGCAACTGCTCTCCAATTTCCTGGATAAGGAATAGACAAATGATAAAATGAACATGTGGTATCCTCCCTCATCCTCATTTTCTTTGATCCTCTGGTTCTCTACTTATGGGTCCTACCCACCATATCTGGCGACAGCCCAGGATGTTTTAATGCATTAATGTGGATGAGAATATCATGCTGACTTGCCTTCCCAACTAGAAATAATCCCTTCCTCCCAGCTCCTCTGTCTCTTTGTTAACAGGGACAATCACAAGGGGTCTGAATGGGTAAGAAAGCAATATTCCTTCTCCCATCTCTCACCGGAGATTGCTGTAGGCACGGGCAACCTTTCCTGAGATTCGGTCTGAGCCAAAGACCACAACACGTAGTGTGGAGGCCTTGGAATCCTCATCACCACTAAGGAAAGGCCTCCGATGTTGATGATGGGTAGTAGTAGGATGGAGCCAGTTTGAAAGCTGGCTCTCCAGCATGTGCTGGGGAAGGGAATGAGAACGTTGGGCACAGGAAGAAGGTAGAGAAGGCATGTTCAAGGGATTGCACAGACTCCCTGTCCGTCGAAGAGAAAGTGTGGCTGAACCAGTCCCTTTCACTGGGCTCTGGGAGTCTCTCCGAAGCACCATATGGCTCTTGCTCTTTAAGAGTTTATAGAATCTATTAAACTTTCTCCTAGGTCTTTGGAGTTCTTGTTCCTCTTGGCCTTCTTTTCGTGGCCGATCAGGGGAACTTTCATCACTGTCTTCCATGTAGCCACTGTCCATGCAGTCTGAGAGGCCTGAGACAAAAGAGCTTAACAAGTGGTTTGAGAAGCCAGGGATAGAGGCTTGAAGTGAGCCTGTTGATCTGGTTAAGTGTCTGAATGCCATAGAAGTGGTAGAGAGTAGAGAATCCCGCTTAGCAAAGGATCCCTCGGCCTCAAAGTCTTCCTCCTCTTCTTCATCCTCACGGGTCCCTGGCTGGAACAACTCTCTTTCCTTAAGCAGGATCTCCTTTAGGATGTCTATAGAGAAGCAAGAAATATACTCCATAAGTGTACTTCAAATCCTAGTCAAATCCTAGCCCCAAACTCAGCATAAGGCACTGCCAGGATAACACCTCCTATTCGGCAAAGAGAACATTAACCTGCCCCCTTCTCTTATTATTTGGTGAGAAATGCCCTTCTCATGACTTCTCACCATCACATATTTCTCCCTTCCTTCCCTGGTGTCTCAGAGGAGGAGGGATCCCAAATTTTAGCCAACCTAGTCTCCCTTTCTGTGGTCTTTGAACCAGTAATCACCCTTTCTCTTTCATGCATCTTTTAATTTCTCCTCTCCTCCCCAGACCTCCCATAAACAAACAATCAATATATAAAATACCTTGTCATTGTTAGCAGTTATTGACTTATTTACCCAGTTACCTCCCCTCCTACCCTTCATGAACAAACTTCTTACTAGTAACCAACATCTATATATATGGTGCTTTAAATTTTGCAACATACTTTGCTTACCAAAGTTGAAGAGGCAGGCAATGTGAAAATTACTATTCCATTTTGAAGATAAACTGAGGCTTACAAAATGAGTTGCCTAAGATCATATATATCTAGTTAATGACAGAGCTAGAATTTAGATTTAGGCCTTCCTGATACCAAATCCAGCATTGTTTCCACTGTACTGTGCTGTCTCTTGATAAAGTTGTTTGTTTTTAACAAAGAAAAAAGGTGTTTATTTACAAAATCTTCCCTTCTCATTTCACTTTCCCTTGTACCTTGGCATTTTCCCCACACACAGGACAGTGCCTAACACATAAATTATTATTAAATGCTTGCTGATTAAGCAACTGCCACAATTCTATTAAAAAGTCTCTATAAAAGTTCTCTAATATCCTAATTGCCTATTACTCCTAACTTCTTCTCTTGATATTCTCATACTTTGACTTTTGAGGCATAAAGTTCCCTTGGTTTTTATCCTACCCATCTATTACTTCTCTATACTGGCCATCCTTTTCCTGCATCCTTAAAGTAGTTTCCCAAGGTTGTATCCTCAGTATTCTCTCTACAGTCAAATGCACTAATACCTGTAAAGCACTTGGCAAACATCAAAGTGCTATATAAAATGTTAGTTATCACTTTCCTAGTCTTATTTATTTCCTAGTCTAGATATAGAAGTGGAAGAGACTTAAGAGGTTTAATCCCTTCATATTGCAAATGAATAATTGAAGCATAGTGTACCTCAATATGACTTGTGTATCATGTATGTGAAATGTGTGAAATTGTGTGAAATGCATTACTTGCCAAAATTTAAAATGATAGTAAATGGCAATGATCGTTTGAATCCAGGTTTTCCGACCATATTGTCTCTTCCATCTCTATTCAGATATTTCCAAACAATTACAAAGCATTGTACAAATAATTAATTATTAAATTAAATTTACCCACCAGAGGACTTTCTTTTCAGAAACTCAGAAAGCTTTTTACTTTTTTCTAGCCCTTTTCAGAGGCATCCAGAATAAGTATGAACAAAGATAAAGCCCTCCAGATTATTTCATAGGAAGAGGCAAGACAGAGATGTATTTCAGGTAACATCATCTTTTAGTAAGAGGGTTGAAATCAGAGTATAAGGCTACCAACCTCTAAAACTAACCCAAACACTAGTAATTCCACTAGAACGCTGCTGATTTTAAGGGTTTTTGTGTTTCACTAGACTGAGCCTCATAGCTATCTTTGAGAGTTGATGGGAGAGTGAGAGAACTACAGATTCCAGAATAATGGCTGGTTGTTATAGAAGCCAGGAAAAAGTGGGAGGGAAATAACAGATAAAATTTATTTGGCATAAGCTAGAAATATGTCACACAGACTCCTTACCAAAGCTGTCCTGATTCCAACTACATGTGTAGCACCTGGCTACTGGAATGGGGATGGTATACAGCTTACATGGTTGAGGTGTTTCTGCAGGAATAAGAAGAAAACAATTTTAGGGCTAGAAGATAATCCTAGAGATCATCTAAATCTAAACTGCTTATTTTCCAGAAGAGAGTGAAGCTAGAGAGAAGAAACATTATTCATTTATTCAATGAAAGAGCCAGAACAGTTATTACAAAAATAATTCCTAGTGTAACTAATTTTTTTTGTAGCATACTCCTGCTAAGATAGTAGTGTTTTGTTTTGTTGTTTTTCTCATCTAGGCCCAAGGTTGTTTCCTAACAAGAAAACTCCTTTTACTAATGCAAATCAATAGCTAGCCTATAGCTTACAGTTTTGGATGACTAGATGGGGTACTATGTGTCAGAGTCACACTGCCAGAAATGCTACAGGACTTGGACATAAGTCTTCTTGACTCAAAAGTCATTCCTGTCTCTTATGCCATACTAGTTCTCTTTGGAGAATCAATTACATTTCATCCTAGTCCTCCTCCAATGGTCATCCCACCCTCCACCCCCTCCCTAGTCATTGGAATCAGTTGCTAGCTCCCCTACCTTTTTCTGCTCATATGGGCCTCTCTAGTAAAAGCTATTAATTTCCCCAATGACCCCTCTTTTTATGTAAAGATCCTACTAGGCCTCTATTGCATGAACCATTACTACAGGAACAATGAATACCCCATCCTCTAAAGTCTTATAGCACCTTTGGTATTTATTATATAGTATCTTGTATTGTTGGTTAACTTTTGAATTTCATCTATGTTCCTCCATAAAAGACCTCGCCTGATTTTTCATCATTTTCTAGAGGTCTTCCAAGGCTCTTGTCAAAGGTATATAGTCTGTCAGATTTTATTTATATCAAGCTGGAAAGGATTTGATTATGGCTCAACCACAGAATGTTTGCTATATACCAGCTTCCCTAAATATAGAGGCTCATCAGTCATAGTTTCAAAACTAAGTGATGAATTATTTGGCTACAGCAACTTATAGATAAAAATAAAAAATAGCCTCAATTCTGTGTGGTCCTTTTAGCTTCAACAGGGACTGTGGTGGGGTGGAGAAAAAAGGCTAGCCCACATACAAACATAAATGGGTGAGTTTTTCCCAAAGAAAAATGATTGATAGATTAGAGAAAATGAACCACATCTATAATAGCACTCTTTTCATAAACTAATCCAGATGAAATAGAGGTGGCAGTGAAATGAAATGATGACTCAGAAATTCTTTTAGTTGAAGTAACTAAAAAAGTTGGTAGATTTGACTTAATTGCATGTTCAAGAGTAACAAAAAGGATCATTTCATGGGATATTTGTGAGGTAATCCATATCTTCTATGTAGATTCTTTCCCTCAAGATTTGATTGGCCTAGAGGGGTAAGATTCAAGTACTATCTTCCTGGTCATCCAAGAAGATAAAAGATACACACCCATGTGAACTTCCCAAGTTTCAGACTTGGTGGATGCTCTAAATCATCATAGCTTATTCTACTGACTAGAAATATTTTTAAACAAAGACGAGGGAGGCCATGTTCATCTAAGCTAAATGTTGTACTCTTAAGTATCTTTTTTAGACTATGGCTAAGTAAACTTCCTTTTATAATTAACTGTTAAATGATCTAGGAATGTCCCATATCGTTATAATATTTGACATATAAGGAAGGAGGGGCAGGTAACACTTAGCCAGATTGTAGTGAAATTTTATAAAGAACCTTACAAGATCCTCCACAAAAAAACTCAATCTATACTTGGGCTTCCAAGTGAAAGAACAGATAAGGTTGAAAAAACTTCATACCTGTCTACCATAATTTTTTTTTCCCAAGTACACAGGTGAGGAAGGTAGTGAGCATGACCAAAATGCATCAGCATTTAGATACAAACTATCATTATACTCATACTTAGAAATTTTCCAGCTTGGAAAAACCTGTCAAATCTTGTGCTCCATTGGCATATCATTTGAGAACCTTAAGTCACCTCTCCTAGAGGAGAATGTTTGTAGAAGTATACACAGTAAGTATTTAATAAAACTTTGAAAATTTTGTTTCCTTTAAATCTGTAAGATGCATCTTCCTTGCCCCAAAGTCTTACCTGAGATATGGGGGAAGCCAGCTCTCTCTCCGATAGCCTTCAGCTTGGCTTTCAGCCACTGCCGGGCCTCCTTCGGATCTTTGATGGCAGATGCTAGTTCCTGAGCTTCTGTAGTCTCCTCAAAGATGGCTTCCAGTTCAGATAGAGTCTTGGACTAAAATACCCCCCATAAAAGAGACAAGGTTTGACAATGTACTCATGGTCTAGTAGCCTGTCATCCCTGCCCACACTCTAGTTCTTTCTATGGGTTGTTCTCAAGTCCTTCATTGTTTGATTCTTGCATTTTCAACTCACTGACCAAACATCTTCTTCCCCAGCACCTGGGTAACTCCCCCTTCCTGGTGACCTCCTGGTCATGTAGAGGAATAGGATATCTAAATTAGAAAGGATGACCTGATTTCTCAATTGATAATTGAGGGAATTGAGATTCAGAGAAAGCAAATATATGACTCATGTCATAATCTTAATTAATTAGAACAAAGACAAAAATTTAATTCTCTCAATTCCATATCCAAGGAGCCTTCCACTACACTACAATCTCTCTCTCACTCTCATTTATACACATGTAAACAACTTCAAAATATTTTAAGCATTTTGCTTTTGTTCCTACTAAACAAAATGAACCTAATAAAGACTTTGGTCATCACCCATAGTGAAAAATTCTCATCATGAAAATCTTCACCATTTTCCCCACCTTTTAGTACACCCTCCTCCCCCTATGCTTAAGTCACAGGTATTCCCTTCCTCCTTAGCCCCTGCCCCCTCAAAGCCATCAGAAGATAATAATAACTCAATTTATATATCTCTTTCACCACAATACTATGAAAGAATTATAATTGTTTTCTTTATTAGAATATCAGGAAGTTTGGAAAGGTTGTGATTGTCCATAGCTATTTGATATGATCTGATATTGATATGGTATAAGGTGTCACATGAAAAGTTACTACTCTGAGTACATAGAGAGAATGATTATGATCCATATTCTTATATCTGCCAACAGGAATGGTTTCCTATTACTTCATATTATGATCACAGAATTATAAAGATGAAAGAACCCCAGAGATCATTTAGTTTCTCTAACCCCTTCTTTCCCCAAGTGAAAAAATTCTCTCTACATTATCTCTGATCTGTTTGAGCAGAGATTTTAATTATTAGAAAATTTCTTCTCAAATCCTAAGCAGATCAGGCTCTGAGATAGGATAATATTAATATCATCTAAAAAGGCTCTTCTGCCTCCCCCAGTACTAAATATTAATGAACTGGATTGTTTGCAATTTTTCCCATTCCCCAAGTTCCAAGAGGATAGATTGATATTTATACCTGAAGCATGTGGTGTAAGCGAGCCAGGTCACAGCATACCCCAAAAGTGGCCTGGTAAGCATGTTGCAACAATGTGACATAGGCATTGTGAGGAGATGGTTCTGGGAAACTCATCTTATTGGCCACAGATAAGAATTCAGTCTGTACCTCCAGGGGATTCAAAAGTAGTACAGTGCTAGGGATAAATGAGACAATGAGTTCAAGTTTTAGGGGAAGGGCAGGAGGTAAGGTTCAGTCCAAGATACTCTCTTCCCTGGATGTTTGTTCTTTATATCTATTACTGTCTCTGCCAAAGGCATCATTAAGATGATCCAGGATACAAAATGGATTCTAAAAACATGGACTTACCCACCATATCCCACAAGTTAATCTGATGCAGCAGAGACCTAAGAGGTAACTCAAACTTACCCCAGGAGTGGGAAGAGGGTAATGAATCCTCAGGGGGCCAGAGAGGATAATCCCTGTTGTATATCCCTGTATAGTGGTATACATATACCAAAAAAATGGTATAAATCTCCTTTCCTTCTGCCTCTCAACCAGACTTGGTTTTGAGCTTCCCAGAGTTGTATTAGCATCTAAATCTTAAAGAGTCTATGAATCTATCTGCTCCCATACCTCCATTCTGAGTACTCACACAGTGGAATTTCGATGGCTTCTGATGGAAAGCCCCTGTTCTGACCTCACTAATCGCTGGTAGTTGATGCCTGAAAAAAAAAAAAAAGAAATTATTTAGCCCAAAAAAATTGCAAGAAAAGGACATCCTGTTCTTTGCCAAGGACTACTGTGTCAAATCCTCCATACCCCCAATGTATCTCAGGGCACAGAGAAAAACTCCCTTAGAAGATTAATAAGAAAATGATGGGGGGGGGGGAAAGAGAAACTTCAGTGTCAGAGAATAAAGAAAGATAAGGAGAGGCCTCACTCCTTGAAAATCCTCAGAAGAGATCCTTGATGTCAAGATGGTTCTGGGTACCACTCATCTTGCTCCTAACATTTAGAAGACAAATAAATCATGGAAAGCTAATATTGGTATCATCCACTTAATGAATCAATCAACAGCGTTTATTAAATACTGACTCTGTGTTAGGTACTGTTTAGGCCCAAAAGATTAAAAAAAAAAAAAAAATGAACTAGCTCTCGCCCTCAAGGAGCTTATTGTTCTACTGAGGGAAGTATCAGGTAAACAGATGAGTGTGTGTGTGGGGGGGGAGGAATATAAAAAGTAAATACAAAATAATATTGAAATGAGGTAAGAGGTAAGAAGAAAAGCTATAAGTGAAGAAAAGAGGTAGCCTCTGAGATTATTTCTGAAGATAATGCTTCTGAGAAGCACAGATAAGGAAGGAGTAAATTCCAGGTTATGGGGGAAGTTTGTACAAATCTGTAGAATTGAGAGATGGAATTTCAGGTGTGAGAAATAGTTTGAGATGATGCACAGCTGTTTAAACTATTGATCCAGATTTAAACCTTAGAGTATGTGATGGGAAGCAATGAATCTGGAAAGTCAGGACTAGAGCCAGATTATAAATATTTTAAGAGCCAGAGGAGTTTACATTTTATATTGGAGGCAAGAGGGAGTCACTGGAGCTTTTTCAGTGAAAGACTGACATGGTCACATCTATGCTTTAAGAATATTAATTTGGAAGCTGTGATGGCTTGTACAAGGGATTGTATAGGGAAGCTATAAGAAGAGTCATATAAAGGTGATAAGAGCCTGGACAAGAGTGACATGAGTGGAAAGAAAAGAAATGATGCAAGAGATGTGAAGGCAAATCAATAGCATTATATGATTGCTTGGATATATGGAGACATGGGAGGGGTTGGAATGTGAGTCATTAAGGATGTCTGAGATTGTGAATTTGGTTAAGCACAAAGATGATAGTATTTCTGGATCGAAATAGGGAAGTTAGGAAGAAGTGTGGGCTTCAGTGGAAATTTATTGAATTCTGTTTGGGATATATTGAGTTTTAGATACCTAGGGGATAAGTAATTCAATGGATACAGCCTTGAGTCTGGAGTCAGGAATACCCCAATTTCAAATCCAGACACACACATGTACTAACTGTGTGCCTTTGGCAAATTAGTTATCCTTTATTTACTTCAACTTGCCCAACTCTAAAATGAGAATAATGATAGCACATATTTCTTAAGGTTGTTGTGAGAAACAGGTGAGATGTTTATTAAGTACTCAGTACACTGGATGGCATATGATAGCTAAATATTCATAGTGCCTATTATTACACGTGTTCTAAGCTATTGCTAATACAGTGCTAGAGTTTAGCAGAGAGACTAAGGCTAGATATATAGATCTAGTAATCATCTGTACAGGAAAAAATCCATGTAGAAATTATAACTAAACCCACAGGAGCTGATGAGGTTACCAAGTGACAGAGTATAGAAAAAGGTGAGAAGAGGGCATAGAACAAAGCCTTGGGGTACACCCACAGTAAGAGAGAACAATATAAATGTTGATCCAGCAAAATAAGCTGAGAAGGAACAGTTAGATGATAAAGAAGAGAACCAAGAATTGAGAGAGGAAAGAATATTCAGGAGAAAAGCATGGTCAACAGTATTAAATGCTATAGAGAATGTTCAAGAAAACTGAAGATAGAGAAAGGGCAAGAGCCTTTAGTTTAATATTAAGATTAATTACATTAATCTTAATTATATATTAATTATTATACTCACATTATTAATTATTATATTGATGATTAATTATATATACCAATTATTATATAGAGTATATTAATAATATATTGTTATATATTTATTATATTATAACACATTATATTATATTTTGATTATGTATGGTTAATAATTAATATTAAGATTAATTAAATATCATCAATGGTAACTTTGTAAAAAACAGTTTAAGTTGAAAAACTGAGTTCAGAAGTCAAATTATAAGGGGAAGTCAAGTGAATAAGAGGGAAGAAATGGAGAAAATGAGTATATAAATATGTAAACATACTCATATAGAAACCACACATATACATATATGTATATACACATATATAAATACATACATCCATTATGCATATATGAATGTGTCATTTTTTAAAAAATATGTTTGGCTGTGAAATTGAATAAAGATACAGGATTATAATTTGAAAGAATGGATGGTGCAATAGTTTTTTTTGTTGTTGTTGTTGTTGTTTTTGTTTTTTTAAGGATGGGAAGATTTGGTTTTGTTTTGAAGTAGCAGGGAAAGATCTAGTAGATAGATCTTTCTAATGTCCAAATTAGGAATGGAGAAAGGATGGCTGTGGAAGCTGTTAGCCAGAGAAGATGGGAGGGAATTGGATCAAGACTACAAATGAAGAGGTTGGCTTTGTCAAGAAGAGCTACCACTTCATCAGAGACTGGAGTAAGAAGAAGAAAATGAGTCAATGGCATCAGGGATTTTGAAGTACAAAGTAAGAAAGAAGAGGTAATTCATGTTATATGACTATTTTCACAGAAAAGTAGGAAATAGGGTCTTCTTAAGAAGAGAAAAGGAAGTTCCCAATAGTCACTGTTGCTAAGTTTCCCTATACTCTGGAAGCTTAGATCATGTTTATAAAGGACTAGCTAAATCTTCTGAAGAACTTAAGGTTGAAAATTCCTCATTTTGTCCTCCATAAACTCCAAATAAAATTTGGTCTTTGCTTTATATAAATTTTAATTGTCTTCTCTGATTCACTAGATGCTAATTCCTTCTAGCTTAGAAGGCAAGGTGATACAGTGGAAAGAGCACTGGCTTGTATATCAATGCATCTGGATTTTTATTTGGCTGCTAACCAATTATAATATGTGTAGAACTCACAAAATTGATTTTTAGCCTTTTAAAATATATATTGAGTTCCAAATTTTCCCCTTCTCTTCAGTTCCCACCCACTGAGAAGGCAAGCAATAT
Source organism: Antechinus flavipes (assembly GCF_016432865.1). Classification (NCBI taxonomy): domain Eukaryota; kingdom Metazoa; phylum Chordata; class Mammalia; order Dasyuromorphia; family Dasyuridae; genus Antechinus; species Antechinus flavipes. The sequence goes on from NC_067401.1 coordinate 182,088,716, forward strand.
ATCAATTATACATGTGAAGTCATGCAAAACACATTTCCATATTCCACATTGAAAAAAAAAATCAAACAAGAAAAATAAAGAAGGTGAAACAAGTATTCTTTAATCTACACTCAGTTTATCAGCTCTCTCAGGAGGTAAATAGCATTTTTCCTCATGGAGTCTTACATCACTGCATTAATTAGAGTAGCTAAATCTTTTTATATTGATCAGTTTTACAATTACAACAATGCTATCACTGTATACATTGTACTGGTTTTGCTCATTCACTTTGCATTAGCTCATATAAATCTTCCTAGATTTTTCTGAAGCCAGGCTGCTCATCATTTCTTACAGCACAAAAGTATTTTATCATAATCACATACTACAATTTGTTCAATCATTCCCTAATTGTTGGGCATTTCATCAATTTTCAATTCTCTGTCACTACAAAAAGAGCTGTTGTGAATATTCTTGTACATGTAAGGCGGTTTCCTTTTTTATTACATCTCTTTTTGAAACAGACCTAGTAGTGATATTGTTGGGCAAATTACTTAAATTGTATTTGCCTCAGTTTTCTAATCTATAAAATTAGCTGAAGAAGGAAATGGCAAACTACTTCATTATATTTAACAAGAAAACTCCAAATGAGGTCATGAAGAGTGGGCCATGACTGAAATGGCTAAATACCAAATTGTATATCTAATCTATTCCACTGAACCACCACTCTATTTTTTAACAGTACCAGGTTGTTTTGATGATTATTGCTTTGATATATGGTACTGCTGGACCTCTTTCTTTCCCACATTTTTTTCTCTATTTCACTTGATATTTTTGACCTTTTCTCCTAGATGAATTTTGTTATTACTTTTTCTAGCTCTATAAAATACTTCTTTAGCAGTTTAATTGGCATGGGATATAATAAATAAACTAATTTACATAAAATTATCATTTTTATTATATTAGCTTAATCTACCCATGAGCAATTAATTTTTTTTCCAATTATTTAGCTCTGTCTTTATTTTTGTGAAGTGTTTTATAATTGTCTTGATTTGTTTTGGCAGATAGACTCAATATTGGAGCTTAAGCAAGAGAGCACAAAATCAAAACATGCCCATGCCTAGCGAGGCATCTGGGTGTGAGTTCTGTAGCTCCTTTCCAGGCATGGTTTCCTAAAGATAAGGAAGTTTGTATTGAGCAGGCACCTCAAGATTAGTTGGTTAGTGCTTGTTGCCAGAGGCTAACTAACATTTATCCTAATATATACATGTACAAGGGAACTGGGGGCAGAGTCAAGATGTAATCCAGACAATAAACTTCTACAAATGAACAGGGTGTTCTGGGTGTTCTGTTGGGGTATCCCACGCTAGTCGTGACTGGAGAGGTCTGAAGATCTAGAAGAAGTAAGCTTGCTGCCATTTGCCACTAGAAGGCAACAAAACAGGTATTTTATATTGTCTGCTGTTATTTTAAATGATATTTCTCTATCTCTTCCTGCTGGGTTTTGTTGGTAATATATACAAATGTTGATGATTTATGTGATTTTACTTTAAATACTGAAATAGTGTTAATTGTTTCAATTTGCTTTTTAGTTGATTCTCTTGAGTTCTTTAAGTATACCATCATATTGTATGCAAAGAGTAATAGTTTTCTTTTCCCATTATTTATTCTTATTCCTTGAATTCCCTATCTTCAGAAGCTTTAAACTTTACACAAATTTAAATCTATGTTCTGCCCCGACCTTCGGGACAGAGAGTGTGTGGGCCCTGAAAGAAAAACAAAGGGGCAAGAGACAGGAGATGCGTAGAATGGAGACAAGAGAGGCTTTCTGATCAAGTCTCCTTTATTGTGGGCAAAAGTACAAGTATTTATGGTGGGTTGTAAGGGAGTGGGGTTCCTTCGAACTCAGTACAGAGGGGGCCCTAGACAAAGGATTTGTTTCTCACCAAGACGAATTGATCAGGGGCCTTTGATGATGTAGGAAACTCCAGGAAGCGTCTAGATGTGTTTATTCAAGGTTAGAGTAATCTTAAGAATGTGGCTTTATCACCTGTAGATTTAGCACTGCTCCCCACAATGTTCCTATTTCAGGCAACTTAGAAGGGAAAAAAATTAGAAGTCAGAGCCAAGAAAGCAGAGAAATGGCAGGGATTTGCATGAGGTTTCCCAAATTACTTTCCAAACGATTTTAAATAATACCTTAAAACAAATTCTGGAATGGCAAAACCCACAAAAGGATTGGAAGAAATATTTTTTTTTTCCAGTTTAAGACAACTGAGGGGTCCAGCCAGAAAGATCTGTCTCATCAGGATGAGAGTGAAGCACAATCTAGTATAGGCTCTACCAGTGAGTGCCAGGCCCCAGCAAAACAGCAGCAGGCTTTGGGGATAACTGAATCAGCAAGAGCAGCTGCCAGAGCTCTCAATTCACAGATGGTAAGGGGGTTGGACAGTTTATTAGAAGAGGATTACAGACACTGTGAGCAGGACTCTTTTGCGTTGCTCATATGAGGATCTAGCTCTCAGCCCCCATAGGGCACAGTTCCAGGGTGGAAAAGAATGTTTATGATCAGTTCAGACTAGGGCACAGACTAGGAGAGTAGTAAACACACTTCTCCTAAAGTCAATCCTCTTTAGAAGCACTGAAAACTTACACCATCCTTCTCAACTCGTTCTCATAACTAGTTTTGAAAATAGCAGCACAAAAAACTTAAAAACTGTAACATTTAGTTAAAAGTTTGTTTTTTTTTTAAGTTGGGAAAATGAGCAATAGTTTAAAAAAATAATCTGACCATATTAAGTTAGTATGGTGACAAGAAAGATCACATAATAATATACATAAGAAAAAAAGTGAGATAAAAGCAATGACATGCAAAATCTCAAAAGAAAATAGGAATTGGTCTCAAGCCCTGGAAGAGTTGAAAAAGGATTTAAAAGATCAAATAAGAGGCAAAGGAAAATGGGGAAAAGAAATGAAAGTGACACAAAAAAAATAAAGGATCTATTGTAATCCTTTACAATAGATTAGTAAAGGAAAAAAAAATTGAAAAAGCACTATAAAAAACAGAATAAGCCAAATGTTAAAAAAGACACAAAAATCCACTGAAGAAGAGAATTCCTTAAAAAGTATAATTGGTCAAATAGAAAAGGAGTTATAAAAACTCACTAAAGAAAATAATTCCTCAAAAATCAGAATTAGGCAAGTGAAACCTAATAACTTTATGAAATATCAAGAAACAATCAAACAAAATTTAAAAAAATGAAAAAAGCAAAGGAAATGTGAACTATCTCATTGGAAAATAGACTGAGGAGAGGGAATTTAAAAGTTACTAGACTCCCTCAAAACCATATTTTAAAAGAGGCTGGATATTGTTTTTCAATAAATTATGAAGGAAAACTGCTGATATCCTGGATATCCTAGAAATAGAAGGTAAAATAGAAATTTAAAGAATCTACCAATGACTTCCTTAGAAATATACCAAAATGAAAACCCATGAGAATATTACAGTCAAATTCCAAGGCTTCCAGCTCAAGGAGAAAATACTGCAAGGAGCCAGAAAAAAATTCAAATATTATAGTGCCACAATCAGGCTAACAAAAGATTTAGTACCTTCTATATTAAAGGATCTGAGAACTTGAAATATGATATTGTGGAGGACAAAGGAGCTAGGCTTAAAACCAAGTATCACCTACCCAGCAAAACAGAGTATAATCTTTCAGGGGAAAATTATAGATTTAATAAAATAGAGGACTTTCAAATATTCCCGTTAAAAAAATAGTGCTGAATAAAAAATTTGACTTTCAAATACAAGATTCAAAATAAACAAATAAATAAACAAAATAAACAAACAAATAAACAATAAGGTAAACAAGAAAGATAAATCATAAGAGATTCAATAAGATTAAACTGTTTGCATTCCTACTTGTTAAGATGATATCTTTAACTCTTAAAACCTTTTTCTTTATTAGGGCACAGGTATAAGTTGATCATTATGGGATGTTATCTAAAATACTAAAATTAAGAGGTGAGAAAAAGGAATGCACTTGGAAAAGGGGAAAGGAAGAATCGGGTAAATTATTTCACACAAAAGAGGTGCAAAAAACTTACAGTGGAAGGGAAGATAGAGGACTTTGGAGGTATATGTGCTGGATCTTACTCTCATTGGAATTGGTTCAAAGAAAGAATAACATACACATTTGGTTGTCTGTCTTATACAGGAAAGTAGGAGGGGAAAGAGAAGAGAGAAGCATTTTTAGGAAGGAGAATGGTTTGAGGGAGGTAGTTGTCAGAAAGAATACAGTTTTGAGGAGAGACAGGGTGAAAGGAGAGAGAGAATGATAGGAAGAAAAGAGGATAGAATAAAATATAAGATGGAAGGAAATAGTAATCATAACTGCAAAAACTTTTACATAAAGTTTTTTTACATAAAAATGCATAGAAAACTGAGTCAAAACCATACAAAAATGCTCTATATCACCCTTGATTAGAGAAACACAAATTAAAACAATTGTGAACTATCCCCACTTACCAGAGTGGCTAATATAACAAAAAGGGAAATGACAAATGTTGGAGGAAAAGTGGGAAAATTGAGATACCATATACTACTGGCAGAATTGTGAACTGATTCAGCCATTCTGAAGAGCAAATTGGAACTATGTTTAAAGGGTTATAAAACTGTGAAAATATTCTTTGATTCAACAATACCACTACTAGAACTGTACATCATAGAGATAAAAAACAAAAAGGAAAAGGACGATATGTACAAAAATATTTATATTAGCTCTTCTTGTAGTTGGCAAAGAAGTGGAAATTGAAGTAATAACTATCAATTGGGAAATGCTTGAACAAGTTGTGATATATGATTATGATGGAATAAATATTATGCTATAAGAAATGACAAGCAGGATGCTCTCAAAAAAACCTGGAAAGACAAACTGATGAAAAGTGAAATGAGCAGAACCAAGAGAATATTGTCACATATTACACTCTATAATGATTAGCTATAAATGACTTAGCTATTCTCTGCAAAACAATGATCCAAGACAATTCTGAGGAACTTATGATGAAAAATACTGTCTGTCTTCAGAGAAAGAACTAATAGAGTCTGAATACTTTTTTAAACACTTTATTTTTCTTGGATTTTTTTGGTCTGTATTTTCTTTTACAAATATGACTAATATGGAAATGCACATGTATGCACATCAAATTGCTTGCCTTCTCAATGAGGGGGGACAAGAAAAAAGGAGAGAATTTGGAGCTCAAATTTTAAAAATGACTATATTAAATATACATATATATATTTATATGTGTGTGTGTGTGTGTGTATAAAAGAATATAAAGTCAAGTAAAACTAACTCCTAGACAGGATCAAAATTGTAGGAGAAGATGATAAGGAGTGTAGCTGTCTATCAACCACAAGGGATGCTATTTCCACGGTTAAAATATGAGTGTCTATGAACATTTTTATTTGGCATGCTTTCCATGTTGTTGCTCTCCACTGTAGAGCACTGACACATACATACCTGGCACCTTGAGTTCTGCATCAATAAATGTGAGAAGCTCCTGACAAATACTACAGTAAGGAACCGGCCAAGTCAGGAATCTGTGGTAGGTTCTAGCTGCCTTCAGAAGGAGGTCAGAATCTGGTGGGAAATGTGGAGTCTGTGTGAGAAAAGCAAACATAAAGTAGAGAACAAAGTGAGAAATGGAATGAGAATAATGACAAAATATAGAAGAGGAGACTTGGGTATCTTTAAGGGCTAGTTCCTCAAAAGAACAAATACACACCATCAGGAAATTTGAATGTCCTCAGAAATTGGTGCCAAGCAGTGGCAAATAAAATAAAAACTAGTAGGACACCTGTCCTGGAAGATGGTCTTCATGTAATTTATTACAAATGGTAAAATGATAGTCTAGATATAATTAATAAAGAGGCAGATAATCTAGCTGATAAAATGATAGACTTAGAAGTGAGTTTGACCTGTTTGAATTCTGCCTCCAAAATTAAATGGTATGATTATAGGCTTTTATCAGTCTGAGCTTCTTCATCAGTAAAATGGGATAATGGTCCCTACTTCACTGAGATGTTGTGACTTTCCATTGAGATAAGAAGCAAGTATTTTGCAAACTTTAAAGCTATACATAAATCTATTTTATTTTATTTTATCTTACTCAAACATATTGGAATTTAATCATCTCAGTCCTATGATGCTCTCCTGAGAAGCTAATGACCAAAAAGTTTTGCCACTCTTCAGATAGTAAGACTACTTTTTGGGAATTGTATTCTAAGCCTGCACCATATAGTGATGGGTAGGTTAAGTGTTAAAAGTTAAAAAATTTTAAGTGGTTAAGGCCACTTATCTATTAAGTCCCAGAGCTGGGATCTGAACTGAAGTCTTCTTCATATCCATATTCTTTCAATTGTGTCATATAATATATATCTCTTATTAACCCTGAAAACTAAATAAGGACAAGCACTGTGTTGTTTTTCAACTTTGGATTCTCAAAAAATTTATTTGAGTGCTTAATCATTGTTGAAGCAAATTTTCATTTTTTGAGAGTAGATCTGGTTTTTAGAAAGCTAAAATAGTTAAGACTAATAAATAAAAATAGACAACCAAGCTAGGTCAAAAGACAGGAAAGAGGTATGATTATAAATTAACAAAACTAATTTTTCCCTGTGGCTAATAAAATGAATCTAAATATGATTCCATAAAGGGAAGCATGTTTTGAGTAACAACACTGGTGAACTTATAGACTGCTTCTAAGGGATGTTCTCTGCAGGGAACCAGTCTCACTTGGACAGGTAAATTCTGATATTTGCAAAGAAATGAATAAAGAAAAAACACCTTGGTGAGATGGCATCGTTACTTTTAGCCAATCCCTATACACTACTTTCTGGCTTTTGTTCCAACATAGAATGAAAAGTTCACTAAGTTAGATAAGTAATGGCTACTCCTTAACAGAAGAGGCAGGATTTAGCAGAATTTTGGATAGACTTCAGAGGCCTTAGTCTATCCTATCTCAGAACTTACACAAAGGACAGTAGAGTAGAAAAGCAGAGCCAGAGGAGCCAGAAGATCATAGCTGCATTTCTCTTGGACCTATAGAAAACAAGAGAGAAAGAAAGTTAGCCAGACCTGTAGGGGAGGGGAAAAGAAGGGGAATTGGGGGAAGACGAAGGAGGGAAAAGAAAGAAGAAAGGAAAGGAGAAGAGGGAAGGAAAGAGCAATAATTTTCAATGTAACCCACCTTGCTCCCACAGAGATAAATCTCTTTGTTAACAAAGAATATCCCAAATACCTTTCCAGAGTAGTTGGACTAATACTTTTTTTTTTATACTACCAATGCATTTGAATGTCCATTTTTCCATAATTCCCGCAACACTATCTATTAGTATCTTTTATTATTGTTATTAATGTTGGGTATGAGATGAAATCTTATGGGAAGCCAACACTAATCTACAGGTGAAGGCCACATTCTTAAGACTACTCTAACCTTGGAAAGGCAGTCTTCTAGGCGCCGTTCACATCCTGGAGTTCCCTACCTTATCAGAGACCTAAGGTCAACTCGACCTTTGGTAGAGACTAATCCTTTGTCTAGGGCCCCCTCTGTTCGTGACCCTTACTTCCTTTCTTCTTGCTATAAATACTTGTACTTTTGCCCACAATAAATGAGACTTGATCAGAAAGCCTGTTTTGTCTCCATTCTTCGCATCTCCAGTCCCTTGCCCCTTCTCTTTTCTTTCAGGGTTCACGCTCTGGTCCTGCGGATTGTGAAATGGGGAGTAGTTATTACTGGACCGAACCTTTTTAGTGAAAAGACTGCAGTCCCCAAGAGAAACGAGAATTAGGTCGCCTCGGGCCAGCCTGTCCTGAGGAACAGAAACCTGAGGTAAGTGAGGCGTCAGTATCATGGGGCAGGACATTAGTGTTCACGATAGATTTGTTAAGGGTCTCAAAGACTCATTAAGGACTCGTAGAGTAAAGGTTAAGAAAAAAGAACTTGTAAAATTGTTTAAATTTTTAGAAGATATCTGCCCATGGTTCCCTCAAGAAGGAATCATTGATGAAAAAAAATGGAAAAGAGTGGGGGATTGTCTGAATGACTACTATAGAACTTTGGGACCTAAAAGGTCCCTATCACAGCTTTCAATTATTGGAATTATATAAACGACCTACTCATCATCAACATGATGAGGATGTTAACAAAGTTATTCAGGACAGTCCCTCTTTCTTTGCAGATGATATGATGGTATACCTAGAGAACCCCAGAGATTCTACTAAAAAGCTATTAGAAATAATTCATAATTTTAGCAAAGTAGCTGGATACAAAATAAATCCCCATAAATCCTCAGCATTTTTATACATCACCAACAAAATCCAACAGCAAGAGATACAAAGAGAAATTCCATTCAGAATAACTGTTGATAGCATAAAATATTTGGGGATCTATCTACCAAAGGAAAGTCAGGAATTATATGAGCAAAATTACAAAAAAGTTTCCACACAAATAAAGTCAGACTTAAATAATTGGAAAAATATTAAGTGCTCTTGGATAGGCCGAGCAAATATAATAAAGATGACAATACTCCCTAAACTAATCTATTTATTTAGTGCTATACCAATCAGACTTCCAAGAAAATATTTTAATGATCTAGAAAAAATAACAACAAAATTCATATGGAACAATAAAAAGTCGAGAATCTCAAGGGAATTAATGAAAAAAAAAAATCAAATGAAGGTGGCCTAGCTGTACCTGATCTAAAATTATATTATAAAGCAGCAGTCACCAAAACCATTTGGCATTGACTAAAAAATAGATTAGTTGATCAGTGGAAAAGGTTAGGTTCACAAGACAGAATAGTCAACTATAGCAATCTAGTGTTTGACAAACCCAAAGATCCTAACTTTTGGGATAAGAATTCATTATTTGATAAAAAAAAAACTGCTGGGATAACTGGAAATTAGTATGGCAGAAATTAGGCATGGACCCATACTTAACACCATATACCAAGATAAGATCAAAATGGTTCCATGACCTAGGCATAAAGAACGAGATTATAAAAAAATTAGAGGAACATAGGATAGTTTATCTCTCAGATTTGTGAAGGAAAAAGAAATTTGTGACCAAAGATGAACTAGAGACCATTACTGATCACAAAATAGAAAGTTTTGATTATATCAAATTAAAAAGCCTTTGTACAAACAAGACTAATGCAAACAAGATTAGAAGGGAAGCAACAAACTGGGAAAACATCTTCACAGTTAAAGGTTCTGATAAAGGCCTCATTTCCAAAATATAGAGAGAACTGACTCAAATTTATAAGAAATCACACCATTCTCCAATTGATAAATGGTCAAAGGATATGAACAGACAATTTTCAGATGATGAAATTGAAACTATTCTCACTCATATGAAATAGTGTTCCAAATCATTATTGATTAGAGAAATGCAAATTAAGACAATTCTGAGATACCACTACACACCTGTCAGATTGGCTAAGATGACAGGAAAAAATAATGAAGAATGTTGGAGGGAATGTGGGAAAACTGGGACACTGATGCATTGTTGGTGGAGTTGTGAACGAATCCAACCATTCTGGAGAGCAATCTGGGATTATGCCCAAAAAGTTATCAAATTGTGCATACCCTTTGATCCAGCAGTGTTTCTATTGGGCTTATATCCCAAAGAAATACTAAAGAAGGGAAAGGGACCTGTATGTGCCAAAATGTTTGTGGCAGCCCTGTTTGTAGTGGCTAGAAACTGGAAATTGAATGGATGCCCATCAATTGGAGAATGGCTGGGTAAATTGTGGTATATGAATGTTATGGAATATTATTGTTCTGTAAGAAATGACCAGCAGGATGAATACAAAGAGGACTGGCGAGACTTACATGAACTGATGCTAAGTGAAATGAGCAGAACCAGGAGATCACTTTACACTTCGACAACGATATTGTATGAGGATGTATTCTGATGGAATGGATTTCTGTGACAAAGACTCAGTTTCAATTGATAAATGATGGACAGAAGCAGCTACACTCAAAGAAAGAACACTGGGAAAAGAATGTGAACTATTTGCATTTTTGTTTTTCTTTCCAAGTTGTTTTTACCTTCTGAATCCAATTCTCCCTGTGCAACAAGAGAACTGCTTGGTTCTGCAAACATATATTGTATCTAGGATATACTGCAACATATCTAACATATATAGGACTGCTTGCCATTTAGGGGAGGGGGAGGGAATTACCCTGGCATGAATTCTGTTAATATAAAGTTATTATAAAATAAAATAAAATATTAAAAAAAAAAGGTGCCCTTAAGCACACCAATTCTAGGCTGGAATTAGGCTTCCATAATAATGAAAAGGAGATAACAGAAGAAGGAGATAACAGAAGTAATTGATACAATTGTATCAATTACTATTCCCTTAGATAAGATTTTGAATGGCCCTCTTCCCAAAGCTGCTTATAAAAAAAAATCTACCCCCTCAACAGCTTTTTGGGCATTTGGGAGAGTAAATCTGTCTGGGTACCTTTTGGGGTACCATCTGGTTCTGGTTCTGGTTATTTTGGTTCTGTTCTGGTCTGTTTGCTAGCAATCTGTAGTCTCAGAATAAATACCAACGGGTTTAAAAGTTCGGAGATGGGTATTTTCTGGGACACTGGAAAATATCCTCTGGGTATGTGTTATATGTTCATTTAATGTTGTAACTGTGTAAGTCTGTGTGATGTGTGTTCTATGTTTTGTGTGATTCGTCTGACTGTTTTGTTGTTAGTTGGAAAATTTTTAAGAACAACGTTGCAACTGTGCTTAGTAAAATGGAGCTCCAAGTGTGTCTGTGTGTGTCTGTGTTAAAAGTTAGCAAGCTTGTAAGAGATAAGAATTCAGCTTCTGTATTGCAGGCTTAGAAAATATCAAGAAGTTTGAAAAATCTTTCTCTCTCCCTCTGTCTCTGGCTGACTATAGCAGTCTTTTGGAAGAAAGGGAGAGAAGGGAAGAAATAAAAAAAAGAAAGAAAGGAAAAAAAATAGATTGAAAGGGATTTGAAAGTTTGGAAAGTTAAATATATATATATATATATATATATATATATATATATATATATATATATATATTCCCTTAGATAAGATTTTGAATGGCCCTCTTCCCAAAGCTGCTTATAAAAAAAAATCTACCCCCTCAACAGCTTTTTGGGCATTTGGGAGAGTAAATCTGTCTGGGTACCTTTTGGGGTACCATCTGGTTCTGGTTCTGGTTATTTTGGTTCTGTATATATATAGAGAGAGAAGAGCAGTGTGCTAACATTTAAAGGAAAGAAGTTTGAATGGAATATCTAGGCATTCTCTGTGAAAGCAGAGAAAAGCACTAAAGGGGCTTGGAAATTCACAGAAGCCCTTTTGGATTCTGGAAGGGAAAAAGGGAATTCAAGGTGAAACAAACTTCTCTCCCGGGGTGGAGGTCCTGGAAAAAGCCCCTAGTCTGTTTTTGCTGATGCAAAAGCTTTGTTAAGTTTTAAGAACAATGATTAAGAAATTTGGGAATTGGTTCTTTGAAAATTTGCTTGTGATTTTAAATTTTTTTAACTTGATGTACTAATTTGTAAGTAAGGAAAAGCCTACTAGAGTAAAGAGCAATGAAATTCAAGCTTAGCCTGGCCTAGCCAATAAAAAGCTCTGGAGATAAGATGCTAATAGCTGTTAGAGAAGAAATGGGGTGGGAAAAAAAACAACTTAAAAACAACTGTATTTAATTTGATTCAGTTTGTTAACTTCTGAAATATTTTGAGTTATTTGTTAACATAAGTTATACTTTAAATCTAGCTCTGCTGGACATGGGTGGGTTTTGTGGAGTTTTTAATTAGTCATTATATAGTGTGAATCTTACAGGTTTTTGAAGGAAAGAGAAGGTTTGGAACTTGGTAGATTTGGGAAGAAAGTAAATAAACTGATAGGCTAAATCTTGAAAAGGATCCCCATATAGGAAATTGAGTGGGGAACCCGAGGGAAGTATTTTTCTTCCTACAGGGCCAGGAGTGGGGGGAAGGGTGGCCACTTGGAATCCTCTCCTCCCTTCTCCTCTCTAAGTATGTTCCTGCCATTTTTTTTTCTTATCTGATTACGGCCAGTGCAGCAAACAGTGATTTTTTTAAAGGACATGCTTACTTTTAGGTTAATAGATTGAATATTTGTTTCTTGATACACAAAGGTTTTTTTGGTTGAGGAATATGGTCATAAATGTGATCCATACTTTGGTAGGAATATTTCTAAAAGTTTAATTGCTATTTTTAAGAAACTTCTTGAATTCTTTTATGTGGAATTGGGTCTTTTGTATATGTTTAAATTGATTGTACTGGGTCATCCTAAGGTTATTTAAAGGGCCTCTGAACATAATAGTTTTTTTCTTTGTCCATTTGAAAATGTTTCTGTCATGGACAATATGCAATTTGGGATATTTTTCTATGTATTGGGTATTTTTAAAGCAAAATGATTTGTATGTATAATGTTCACTTATGTAACATCTACCTAGATATGACAATTGTTCTAAGTTATGAACTAACTGAAAAATTTCTTTCTGTTATTACTACAAGGTTATGATAAATATTTGTTTAAGATTTATCAGAAATTTGATTAATGGCATCTGTTATTAGAAGTAAAATTTCTTGGGCTTAGAATTAATTAGATAATGCTATTTGGGAGTTTTAAAGCTCCACCCTCTGATAGTTACTGAGACGATTGATTGGAATTAAACTGGATTAATGCTATTTTATTCTGTATGTGCTGAAGGTTGGGTTTTAACTGCTTATGTTATGTTATAGTTATGTTCTTGCATTTTTCCTTCTGTAACTGATCTGTCTGATCAGAGCAATGGTCAATAGAAACTGTTGATGCAATTCAATTATGTCATGCCTTACTATTTTCAGTCTGGTCATATGTAATCATTGCGTCCTAAATACTTGGGCAACTGAGTATTTCGCCTAGTCATCTGTCTGTTACTGGATAATTGTGTTTTGTTTCTTTAAGTTTTCTACATGATAAGAGGACAATTAATAACGATCTGTAAGACTGCAGCTGTTTGCCTGGCCTGTAAAGCAAACTCATCTCTTCACATAGGAAACAGTTTATTTTGGCCTCCTCATGTTTTGCAGCAGTCTGGTGAACTGAGTCTTTCTATCTGACACTGATCTAATCTTTCTTTGTTAGATTTGTGTTTTTGTTCTAGATTTTGGTCAAATTACAGATATTGGCTTGCTTCTGGAACCTGGATCAGCTTTGATCACCTTTGACTGTCAGCATGGCACACCCACATTTCACAGCATGGAGCAGCAATTTTTAAAATGAGACCATGGATTGGCACCTGCATCCAGGCCACTGTCTTCCTTGGCATTGACATCATTTCAGGGGATGAACCAGTCCCCCTCCCAAGCCTTGATTACATAAGAGGCCGAAGAAAGAGGGCCTTTTTGTACCACTACTTGTTGGTCTTGGCATAGTGGAGACAAGTAGGGTCAGCAGGCCTGGGGGTCACTATTCATTTCTATGTCAAACTCTCTAACCAACTCATTGATGATGTCCGGGCCCTCTCCAGTACTATAAATGATCTTCAGAATCAGATCGCTAGTTTAGCTGAAGTTGTCTTGCAAAACAGACGAGGCCTGGACCTCCTCACTGCAGAGCAAGGATGGATATGTTTAGCCCTCCAAGAATGCTGTTGTTTCTATGCAAACAAATCCAGTATTATAAGGGACAAAATTAGGAGGCTCCAGGAAGATTTGATTAAGAACCATTTGATAATCCTCTTTGGAGTGGACTCCATGGGACCCCCCCTTATATTGTTTCCTTACTTGGGCCTTTAATTGGCTTTCTCTTACTTTTGTCTTTTGGACCCTGGGCCTTCTGGAAAGTTACATCCTTTGTAAAATCCCCAATAGATAGTGCACTGGCAAAACCCATCCACATACACTATCACTGCCTTGAGACTGGTGATGACCCCCTTGATGCTCATATGAGCAACAAAATTTTTCAAAAAACATCGAGACCTGGTTAGCCAATGACAAGTAAGATTCCTCAAGGACCAGCCAATCTAAGCCAGGAAGAGATGTTTCTGTACATCCTTCCTATGACGGGTAATCCTATGACAACCTAAGCCAGGCACAGCTCAGGAAATGAAAAATTCTATATTTGATTCTTTTTATAAATACAAAAAGGGGGACCTGTGGGAAGCCAATACTAATTTCCGGATGAAGGCCACATTCCTAAGACCACTCTAACCTTGGATGGGCAGACTTCTAGGTGCCTTCTAATAACATTCTGAAGTTCCCTACATTATCAGAAACCAACGGTCAACTCGCCCTTTGGTGGGAGACTAATCCTTTGTCTAGGGCCCCCTCTGTACTGAATTTGCACGACCCCTACTTCCTTTCTTCTTGCTATAAATACTTGTACTTTTGCCCACAAATACTTGATCAGAAAGCCTGTCTTGTCTCCATTCTTTGCGCCTCCTGTCCCTTACCCCTTCTCTTTTCTTTCAGGGTCCATGCTCTGGTCCCATGGGTCAGGACAAAATCTAAGAATTGTTTTGATTTACTTTCTCCTTTTTAAAAATAATATTTTATTTTCTCTCAAAATACATGTAAAAATAATTTTTAACATTTGTGATTTTTTTAAAGTTTTGGGTTCCAAATTCTACTTCTTCCTTCCTCCCTGACACAATAAGCAATCTGATATATAGACTATACATATGCATTCATGTAAAACATTTCCATATCAGTAATTTTGTGCAAGAAGAATAGGAGGGGCGTAGAGGGACACAAGAGGGGCATGGAGGATTCATTCTGTATTCAAACAATATCAGTTATTTTTCTAGAAGCAGATAACATTTTTCATCATTAGTTCTTTGGCACTATTTCAGATCTTTGTATTCTTGGGCATAACCAAGTCATTCACAGTTTTTCATCATTCAAAATTGTGGTTTCTGGGTACAATATCTTCCTGGTTATGCTCATTCATTCTGTATCAGTTCATGTAAGTTTTTCCAGATTGTTCTGAAAGCAGCCTGCTTCTTTTTTATAGCACAGTAATGTTCCATTACATTTATAGACAACATCTTGTTCAACTATTCCCCAATTGATAAGCATCCCCTCAATTTCCAATCTTTATTCACCACAAAAAGAAATACTATAAATATTTTTGTACAAATGGGTTCTTCTCCTTTTTCTAATCTCCTTAGGAGACCTAGCAGTGGTATTGCTGGATCAAAGGATATGGCACAATTTTATGTACTCTGGGGCATAGTTTCAACTTGATCTCCAGAATGGTTGGGATCAGTTCAATTTGCATTCTTCTTATTAGTAGTAATATAAAACATTCTTTCATGTAGTTATTAATTGTTTACATTCAAAAGGCAAAATGAAGCATAGCTTTTGAAAATAATAGAATATTATTGTACTGAAAGAAATAATATATGAGAAGCTTAGAGAAACATGAGAAGTGTGTAGGAACTGATACATAAGGAAGAAGGCAGAACCAAAGAAACTAATGCAATATTACAAAAACATTGTAAATGAAAACATTAAAAAAAATCTGAAATTATATTAAGTTCAATGATCAATATTTCAGAGGACCAGTAATAAAACATTTTCTGCCTTTTAGTAGAAAGGAGGTGGGGACTTTCAGGGGCGGAGCCAAGATGGCAAAGCAGGCACACACGACTCTCTAAGCACCTCTCATTCCCCTCATACCCAACTATTTAATCCAGCCTCAAAAATAACTCTTCGCTGCTTAAATTCATGAAGATTAGAAGCACTACAACTTACCAGCTGAAGTCAATCTGGAAGATCACCAAGAAAGGTTTGTCCTGAGGGACCAGGAACAGACTAGCACAGGCAGCAAGAGGTTAGCATCCTGAGAAGACCAGGAGCTGGGGTGATCTCTGTGGCTAGAGAAGTTATAAGGACCACTCTGCTATAGACTAACTGCTCTGCCTTGATTACAAAGGAGTAAACTGGCAGACAAATTAAAGCCTTAAATAGAGGGTCCTCTAAAAAACGCCAGAACCTAACAAGATCTAGCTGTAACCCCTCAAACCCGGAAGTGACTCAGGCAGACTTTACGGCAGCCCTGCGGCCACATCCTGCAGCTCGGGGCTTTTGCAGGGGCAGTTACTAATCTGCACAGCAAGGGGGCACAGCCCATGCAGCCTCTAATCGGCAGAGTGGGGGGCTCGGCCTGGGGCAATAGAACCTCCCCAGCTGACTACACTTCCTGGGCAGACACTTCTGGTCCCTGCAAATCCATTCACTGCTCACCTGCTAACACCCACAGCCCCAAGGCAGGCTTTGGCTTGGGAAGTGAAACTCTCACTGCTCAGCCTCTAGCCCCAGGGCAGTAGTTATCTCACACAGCTGGGGTTCTTTGAAGGGCACTTTCCCAGCTCAGCCCTGCAGGCCTGAGCTACTTTCTGTTGGGGAACTCTTTCCCAGAACACTCCAGTACCTCGCTGTTTTTTGTAGCTGGTTGGCAGGACAGCTACCCGTCCATATACTTTTCACTGCTCTTCAGAGGAAGCTGGTAACCTCCTGGCTCTGAAGACAGACCTTACAAGCTTTAACAAAATGAGTAAAAAAATCAAAAGAACGATTGATAGTTTCTATACAGAAAGAGAACAACTTTTCAACCCTAGAGAGACTAATAGTAGACAGTCTCCAGACAATTGTTGGTCTCCAATACAAAAGGCTCTCCTAGAATAAGCTATTAAAAACCTTAAAAGAGAGCTAGAAGAGAAATGGGGAAAGGAAAGAGAAGCTATGCAAGAGAGTACAGAAAAGGCACATAACTCACTAAAAGAAAAATTTGATAAAGTGGAAAAAGAAAACAACTTCCTGAAATGTGAATTGGAAAAGGAAAAAACTCCCAAGAAGTGCAGGGAAACAGAATTTGTGAATTGGAAAAAGAAAATAACTCACTAACAAAAAAAAAAAAAATTAGTGAAATGGAAAAAAATTCCATAGAGAAAAACAACTCAATTGGGCATATACAAAAAGAAGTAAAAAAAAAAAAAAAAAAAAGCTAATGAAGAAAATAACTCACTAAAAATCAGAACTGAATAAATAGAAATGACTGATTCATTGAGACATCAAGAATCAGTCAAGTAAAACCAAAAAAATGAAAGATTGGAAAAAAATGTCAAATATTTACTTGGAAAAACAACAGACCTGGAAAATAGATCTAGGAGAGATAACCTGAGGATCATTGGACTACCAGAAAATTATGATAAAAAAAAAGAGCCTCGATACTATTTTACAGGAAATCATCAAAGAGAACTGTCCAGAAGTAATAGAACCAGAAGGGAAAATAGGCATTGAAAGAATTCATCGAACACCTTCTGGAAAAGACCCTAAAATAAAGACTCTGAGGAATATTGTGGCCAAACTTCAGAATTTTCAGACTAAAGAAAAAAATTTTACAAGCAGCCAGGAAAAAACAGTTACTGAGATGCCACAATAAGGGTCACGCAAGATCTGGCTGCCTCAACATGAAAGGATCGAAGGGCCTGGCATCAGATATTCCAAAAGGCAAAAGAACTTGGAATGCAGCCAAGAATAAACTACCCAGCTAAGTTGAGTATTTTTTTCCACGGAAGAAGATGGACATTTAATGAAATAGAGGAATTGCATCTGTTTCTAAGGAAAAAACCAGACTAAAACAAAAAATCTGATCTCCAACAACAGGACTCAAGAGAAGTAGAAAAAGGTAAAAGGAACTCTTGAGAACTGTATTTCTGTTGTGGATATACATAAAAACCATATGTATAATTTGATTTTACCGATATAACATAAAAAAGGGAAGTAGAAATGGAAAGGGGATAGTGTCAGAAAAAGGGAAGAGGGGAGATAAAAAGAGGGAAAATACATGCAACAATGAGGCAAAGGAAACCTATCATATATGAGGGAACTTAGAGAGGGGGAGGAACATTGTGTGAATCCTACTCTCATCAGAATTGGCTCAAAGAGGAAACAATTGACATATTTGTTTTACAGAGATCCTTCTCTCACTTCATTAAAAAGTGGGAGAGGAAAAGGGAGAAGGAAAAAGAGTAATAAGGGAAGGGTGCAAGAAAGGGGAAGGGATTCAAAGGGAGGAGAGAGGGATACTAAAGAGGGAGAGCTGCGTAACACAAGTGGGACCAATAAGTTTAATACTAGGGAAGAAGAGAAGGAGGGCAAGAAAAAGAAAAGTATAATCTGGGGATATTAGGATGGCAGGAAATACATAATTGGTTATTTTAACCATAAATGTGAATGGGATGAACTCTCCCATAAAAAGGAATCAGATAGCAGACTGGATCAAAAGTCAGAACCCTACAATCTGTTGTTTACAGGAAACATATTTAAAACAGGGAGATACATACAGAGTAAAGGTAAAAGGCTGGAGCAGAATCTATTATGCTTCAGGTGAAGTAAAAAAAGCAGGGGTAGCCATCCTTATCTCAGATCAAGCAAAAGCAAAGATTGATCTAATTAAAAGAGATAAGGAAGGAAACTATATCTTGCTTAAGAGTACTATAAACAATGAAGCAATATCAGTATTAAACATATATGCACCAAATGGTATAGCATCTAACTTCCTTAAAGAGAAGTTAAGAGAGTTACGATAAGAAATAGACAACAAAACTATAATAGTGGGAGATCTCAATCTTGCAATCTCAGATTTAGATAAATCAAATCACAAAACAAATAAGAAAGAAATTAAAGAGGTAAATAGAATATGAGAAAAATTAGGTATGATAGATCTCTGGAGAAAACTGAATGGTGACAGAAAGAAGTATACTTTCTTCTCAACAGATCATGGAACCTACACAAAAATTGACCATATATTAGGACATAAAGACCTCAAAATTAAATGCAGGAAGGCAGAAATAGTAAATGCTTTCTTTTCAGATCACAATGCAATAAAATCTACAACAAAAAGTTAGGTGTAAATAGACCAAAAAGTAATTGGAAACTAAATAATCTCATCTTAAAGAATGATGGGGTGAAATAGCAAATTATAGACACAATTAATAATTTCACTCAAGATAATGACAATGATGAGACATCATATCACAATTTATGGGATGCAGCCAAACAGTAATAAGGGGAAATTTTATATCCTTAGAGGCTTACTTGAATAAAATAGAAAAAGAGAAGATCAATGAATTGGGCCTGCAATTTAAAAAGTTAGAAAAAGACAAAATTAAAAACCCCCAATCAATTACTAAACTTGAAATTCTAAAATTAAAAGGAGAAAATAATAATATAGAAAGTAAAAAAAAAAAAAACTATTGAACTAATAAATAAAATTAAGAGTTGGTTTTATGAAAAAACCAATAAAATTGATAAACCTTTGGTAAATCTGATTAGAAAAAGGAGAGAGGGAAATCAAATTAGCAGTCTTAAAAATGAAAAAGAAGAACTTTCCACTGATGAAGAGGAAATTAAAGAAATAATAAGAGGTTACTTTGCCCAACTTTATGCCAATAAATTTGACAACCTAAGTGAAATGGATGACTTCCTCCAAAAATATAGGCTTCCCAGATTATCAGAGGAGGAAGTAAATTGCTTAAATAGTCCCATTTCAGAAAAAGAAATAGAACAAGCTATTAATCAACTCCCTAAAAAAAAATCCCTGGGACCAGATGCATTTACATGTGAATTCTACCAAACATTCAAAGAACAATTAGCTCCAATGCTTTATAAACTATTTGAAAAAATAGGGAATGAAGGAGTCCTACCAAACTCCTTTTATGACACAGACATGGTACTGATACCTAAACCAAGTAGGTTGAAAACAGAGAAAGAAAATTATAAACCAATCTCCCTAGTGAATATTGATGCTAAAATCTTAAATAAGATATTAGCAAAAAGACTACAGAAAATCATCCCCAGATGTGGGAAAACTGGGACACTAATGCATTGTTGGTGGAGTTGTGAACGAATCCAACCATTCTAGAGAGCAATCTGGAATTATGCCCAAAAAATTATCAAATTGTGCATACCCCTTGATCCAGCAGTGTTTCTATTGGGCTTATATCCCAAAGAAATACTAAAGAAGGGAAAGGGACCTGTATGTGCCAAAATGTTTGTAGCAGCCCTATTTGTAGTGGCTAGAAACTGGAAAATGAATGGATGCCCATCAATTGGAGAATGGCTGGGTAAATTGTGGTATATGAATGTTATGGAATATTATTGTTCTGTAAGAAATGACCAGAAGGATGAATACAGAGAGGACTGGCGAGACTTACATGAACTGATGCTAAGTGAAATGAGCAGAACCAGGAGATCATTATACACTTCGACAACGATATTGTATGAGGACATATTTTGATGGAATGGATTTCTTTGACAAAGAGACCTAACTGAGTTTCAATTGATAAATGACGGACAAAAGCAGCTACACCCAAAGAAAGAACACTGGGAAACAAATGTGAACTATCTGCATTTTTGTTTTCCTTCCCGGGTTATTTATACCTTCTGAATCCAATTCTCCCTATGCAACAAGAGAACTGTTCGGTTCTGCAAACATATATTGTATCTAGGATATACTGCAGCATATCCAACATATAAAGGACTGCTTGCCATCTAGGGGAGGGGCTGGAGGGAGGGAGGGGAAAAAAATTGGAACAGAAACGAGTGCAAAGGATAATGTTGTAAAAAAAAAAAAAATTACCCTGGCATGGATTCTGTCAATATAAAGTAATTATTAAATAAAAATTAAAAGAAAAAAAAAAAGAAAAAAGAAAAAGAAAATCATCCCCAGGATAATATACCACGATCAAGTAGGATTTATACCAGGAATGCAGGGCTGGTTCAATATTAGGAAAACTATCAGTATAATTAGCCATATTAATAATCAAATTAATAAGAACCATATGATCATCTCAATAGATGCAGAAAAAGCATTTGATAAACTCCAACATCCATTCCTATTAAAAACTCTTGAGAGTATAGGAATAAATGGACTTTTCCTTAAAATAATCAGTAGCATCTATTTAAAACCAGCAGTAAGCATCATATGTAAAGGGGACAAACTGCAACCATTCCCAGTAAGATCAGGAGTGAAACAAGGTTGCCCACTATCACCGTTACTATTTAATATTGTATTAGAAATGCTAGCTTTGGCAATAAGAGTTGAGAACGAGATTAAAGGAATAAGAATAGGCAATGAGGAAACCAAATTATCACTCTTTGCTGATGATATGATGGTATACTTAGAGAACCCCAGAGACTCTACTCAAAAGTTATTAGAAACAATCCACACCTTTAACAAAGTTGCAGGATACAAAATAAACCCACATAAGTCATCAGCATTCTTATATATCACAAACAAAACCCATCAGTTAGAATTACAAAAAGAAATTCCATTTAAAATACCTACTGATTGTATAAAATATTTAGGAATCTATCTGCCAAGGGAAAATCAGAAACTTTATGAGCAAAACTACAAAATACTTTCCACACAAATTTAGTCTGATCTATCCAACTGGAAAAATATTAAATGCTCTTGGATTGGGTGAGCAAATATAATAAAGATAACAATACTATCTAAATTAATCTATTTATTTAGCACTATATCAATGAGACTCCCAAAAAAACTACTTTGATGAACTAAAAAAAAAAAAAAAAAAAAAACAATAAAATTCATATGGAAAAACAAAAGGTCAAGAATTTCAAGGGAATTAATGAAAAAAAAAATCAAATGAAGGTGGCCTAGCTGTACCAGATCTAAAATTATATTATAAAGCAGCAGTTACTAAAACCATCTGGTATTGGCTAAGAAATAGACTAGTTGATCAATGGAATAGGTTAGCTTCAAAGGACAAAACAGCCAATAACTTTAATAATCTTGTGTTTGACAAACCCAAAGACCCCAGTTTCTGGGAGAAGAATGCATTATTTGACAAAAATTGCTGGGAAAATTGGAAATTAGTATGACAGAAACTAGGCATTGACTCACACTTAACACCGTACACCAAGATAAGGTCAAAATGGGTTCATGACCTAGGCATAAAGAATGAGATTATAAATAAAGTGGAAGAGCATAGGATAGTTTACCTCTCAGATCTGTGGAAGAGGGAGGAATTTATGACCACAGAAGAACTAGAGATCACTATTGACCACAAAATAGAAAATTTTGATTATATCAAATTGAAAAATTTTTGTACAAACAAAACAAATGCAGACAAGATTAGAAGGGAAACAATAAACTGGGAAAACATTTTTACAATCAAAGGTTCTGATAAAGGCCTCATTTCCAACATATATAGAGAATTGACTCTAATTTATAAGAAATCAAACCATTCTCCAATTGATAAATGGTCAAAGGATATGAACAGACAATTCTCAGATGAAGAAATTGAAACTATTTATAGCCATATGAAAATATGCTCCAAATCATTATTAATCAGAGAAATGCAAATTAAGACAACTCTGAGATACTACTACACACCTGTCAGATTGGCTAGAGTGATAGGGAAAGATAATGTGGAATGTTGGAGGGGATGTGGGAAAACAGGGACACTGATACATTGTTGGTGGAATTGTGAACACATCCAGACATTCTGGAGAGCAATTTGGAATTGTGCTCACAAAGTTGTCAAACTGTGCATACCCTTTAATCCAGCAGTGTTTCTACTGGGCTTATACCCCAAAGAGATACTAAAGAAGGGAAAGGGATCTGTATGTGCCAAAATGTTTGTGGCAGCCCTGTTTGTAGTGGCTAGAAGCTGGAAAATGAATGGATGCCCATCAATTGGAGAATGGTTGAGTAAATTGTGGTATATGAACGTTATGGAATATTATTGTTCTGTAAGAAATGACCAGCGGGATGAATACAGAGAGGACTGGCGAGATTTACATGAACAGATGCTAAGTGAAATGAGCATATACCTCAACAATGATACTGTTTGAGGATGTATTCTGATGGAAGTGGATCTCTTTGATAAAGAGAGCTAACTCAGTTTCAATTGATCAAAGATGGCCAGAAGCAGCTACACCCAAAAAAAGAACACTGGGAAATGAATATAAACTGCTTGCATTTTTGTTTTTCTTCCTGGGTTATTTATACCTTCTGAATTCAATTCTCCCTGTGCAACAAGAGAACTGTTCGGTTCTGCACACATATATTGTATCTAGGATATACTCTAACCTATTCAACATGTAAAGGACTGCTTGCCATCTGGGGGAGGGGGTAAAGGGAGGGAGAGGAAAAATCGGAACAGAAGTGAATGCAAGGGATAATGTTGTAAAAAATTACCCTGGCCTGGGTTCTATCAATAAAAAGTTAGTTAAAAAAAAAAAGAAAGAAAGAAAAAAAGGAGGTGGGTTACAGATACAGAGTGTTCCAAAAGGATCCTGTCTTGAGAAGATTACTAATATGGGCACATATGATAATTTTGTGTTGTGGAAATCTGTTTTCTTCATTATCTACGTGTGAAGCTTCTTTCTCTGGCAATTTTTCTACTGGCAAAACTTTGTGAGGGAAAATTTCCAGGTTTTTTGTAGTTTTGTTTTAACTCCTCAAACAATGGCTCTCAGATCAATTTCTACATCCTATCTTCTACTGGAATTTTTTGGTGATTAAGAGAGTCTGGTAATTCACAAAATAATAACAGAGCAGTTTCGGTTTTATGCTGCTAGTTATCATTTTATATTACCCCAATTCTTTTTCATTTCATTTAAATAATCTTATAATGTCCTCATTCCTAACACTTAGAATTTATTCCTAAAAATCACTTATTAAACATGTCAATCTCATTTTTTTCAATTACTATAAAGTAAGATCATATTTAGCAAGCTAATAATTAAACATTGAATATACAGCATATACAGGAATAAACATTAAAACAATACTTAACATAATTACTATGTATTTAATAAAACAAGAGGTAAAATACCTATAGGAAAGGGAAAAGATGTTTCCCAGCTGTAGCTTTTCTTGGAATGGACCATGTGCCCTAAATAACAATATCAACCTTTACCTCTCTCTACCTACTATTGACTATTTTATTATTTTCTATCCTGTGTTCTAAAACAAGCAAGGTGTATGTCCTGAAGATATTTCTTCAAAAAGTAATAGAAATGCATAACCTTTCTCATTAATTAATTATTTTTGAGTTCCCACTCTATTTTATAAATACAAGAAAACCTCTTTTCCATAAATTTTCTCTGTTCATATGTCTTGAAGCATTTGTAACTTGATATATGTCTGACTTGATTTCTTCAGGTTGATTGAATTGTAACCAAATCTCTGTTATGCTTTTATAAAATATAATATTCTTTACAATTATGTTCTTCCAAATCTATTGTTCGCCAGAAACTCTTTCCATTTACTACTCCTGATACCCATTTTGCCTCTTCACTATTATGACCCCATTTTATAGTTAAGGAAACTAAGACTAATTAATTTGGTTACACAGCTAAGAACTGTTTGCAATGAACTCTCAGGACTTCCTGATTGCAGTTTCAGCTCTAAATCCATACCGCCATCCAGTGGCTTCACTTACTACTGAAAACTGATTCTGCTTAAAAAATGAAATAAAATAAAAAATACATACATACATATATATACATACATACATATACATACTATTTAACTTTCCATGTTTCTACTCAGTAGAAAATATGCTTCTTGAGGGCAGGGACGACTTTCTTTTCTTTTTTTTTTTAATTCTTAGTACCTAGTAGATGTCTATCATAGTGGTAAGTACCTAAAAAATGATTTCTGAGCTGAATTGAATGGTCTCAGAGGTCTCCAAGTCTGAGGTTTAAATGATTCATATGAACATCCTAGCTTCACTCCCTAGATTCTTTACACCTCTTCTTTCAACTCACCTCATTTCTGTTTTGTTTTTTTAATCCCACTAGGCAAGGACTCACCTCCGTGGTTTTCTGCAGGATCTGCTCCAGAAGGATAAGAAAGTTGTCTGGATCCCTACTGACTAGCTCTTGCAGGCTCCAACAGTTTAAACACAGCCCAGCTAGAAAAAGAACAAGAGGGAAAAAAGTCAGCTACATGTCTCTTCTAAGTGATGAATGGGGGAAAAAAGCTAGGGACTCCTATACAAATTTTGAAGAAAAGCTTCAGATATCCCAAGTCCAATGGAATATACAGCTGGAAATCAAAAGATCTGAGTTCCAGTTCTGGCACCGGCACTTAATAATTATGGAGTCCTAAAGCTAATTATTTACTCTATGGAGCGTGAGCTTCCTCATCTGCAAAGCAGAGATAAAGAAAATAACATCTACCATATAAGAGTGTTCTGAGGATCAAATAATAGTGACTTTTTAAAAATAAAATGAATGCACTGTACCAAAGCTTCTTAAACTGTGTGTCATGACCCCATAACTGAATGCAGGGATCACAGAATTATGATTTATTATCAGCAAATATTTGATTTGTACATGTATTTTATATACTGATATACCCAAGGTCACATAAAAATTTCTCAGGTAAAAAGGGGTCCCATTAAGAAGTACTGCATTATATAGAAGATCTAAGTTGGAAATAATTCACATTTATTGTTTTTGTTAAGTTTTTTCAATTATGTTTGAGACTCTGTGATCCCATTTGGGATTGTCTAGACAAAGATACTAGAGTGGTTTACCATTTCTTTCTGCAGTTCATTTTATAGATGAGAAAACTGAGGCAAACAGGACTGGGTGACTTTACTACCTGAAAAAGGAGCACAACAATCCCGGGGGTACCCAGACTCTATACTGGAGAAGAATGAGGTCAGTAGTTCTGGCTAATCCATTTCCCTCCTTCTACTCTGGTCATTTACGATGCATATATGCTCAAAAATGCACTTGTCTTTTCACCTATTACATGGCGCAGTCTTGGATATTCTGTACCTAATCTGAGATCAAAAGGCAGGGGAAATAAGACCTGCATATGACAAATAATGTTTTATGGAAAGCAACATGCAAATTCTGTTTGCAACAAGCACTAAGGGAGGCTGACTTTTCTCTGTACAAAAATAAGCTGCTGACACTAACAGCCCACAATCCCTTCTTTTGTCATATCTATATATTTGCTGAACCAAGACAATGAATGTTCTCCAAATAAATGTATCCTTGGGATCAAACAAGCTTCTGGATCCTTATTACTTCCTTGGCTTTTCAACAGACATTTTACCAGATATTTTGTTGCTAAAGCTTTCAGTATTCTCAACCCTCATTATAGGGTATGATCTCTTTCCTGAGGATTTCTTTGTCCAGAAAAAGCCCTATAAAAGCAGTTCAGAATAAAGCAGGAAAATGTGGAAGGAAATAAGAATGAAAAGAACATTTCCAGGTTCAATTCCTGATTTGGCCTAGCCCCTCACTCAAAGTAGGGAAGAGATCTCATGTACGAATCAAGGCAAGGCCAGGCTCCCACTTTTTGCTTGGCCTCTTTCCTCATACATAGAGATTACCTGTCCAGGTAGTGGTACCCCGGCTGACATTGAGCCCATGCAAACACCGTTCTAAAGCATGCTGGATCCTGTCCTCTGTGCACGTTGTGGCCATTGATTGCATTCTGAATCATTGCCTAAATTGAAAAATAAAAGAGAAATATAATTAGAAGTTCTTCCTTCCTGGAGACTTTTGTTGGGAGGGTGCTGGAGACCCTACCAACCAAGCTTCCTAAGGCATCAAAAGATATAAAGGACACAAGCAATGAATTCCATTTAAGTCTGTGTTTTGAAGATCAGAGTTTATAAATTTCTTTGCAACAGATACTTAGAATATGCCCAACCATTGGGTAATGATGGAAAAAAATGGTGGCATAAAAATGTAATGGAATTCTATTGTGCTGTGACTTTCATAATTCCCATTACCCACACTTTCACTCTTAACTCAGGAACAAACCCTATCATCCCATCATGCACAAGTATTCCATTTCCTTGATCAAGATCTCTGATATTTCATTTTCTGAACCTATTCCTTCCATTTCTCACTGCTCCTTCTTTCCCAATAATGACCTTATATTTTAACTACTCTCTGTCCTCTGCCCTTGAACTCTTGTCTTATTGTTTCTCATTCCTTGCCAAAACCTTAACCTGGATTATTTACTCCCTCCCCACCATCCCTCTTTCTTGACTTCTATTTATGTGATTCTCTATAATACTGGAAGCAAGTGATGGAGCTGTGTTGCTTGTATTTGAAGATAACATATAAATTTATGTTCTCTAATCTCAACTAATCTCAGCTGAAGCAAGGCAATCCTTTTATTCTTCTCTAATTGAATGTCTACCAGTCTCCAAGTAAAATATCTCCAATTCATTCTACTTATCTGTACATAGTAGTTTACCTGCTATCTCCTTCATTAGCCCTCTTTGAGAACAATGACTTTATTTCATCTTTCTTTGAATCATATAGCATATAGCAACTAGCATATAGTAGGTGCTTAATGAATATTTACGGATTGACTAATTGACTAAAGAGCTTATAGAGTTTGTTGGCAGAGACTCACCCCTCCTTAACCTCTTCATGATCTTCAACATGACCTCCAATAGTCTACTTCTCTCTAGTCTTCTAATATATCACAATTGCTCTGACTTCCCTTCCCTTTTTTCTTTCCATTGATAATAGCAACAGTCTACAGCTGACCAGTTTAATCATTATGCCTTCAATACATTGTCCTCTCATCCTATTTTCTGTCACTTTTAATTAAATCTTAACCCTATATTTCTCCAAACACTTGCCTTCTCTTTTTCTATTCCACACTGCTGAATGTTCCTAAGGAAAGTTACACAAAAATAATGATTATGTTCAATAAAAAGTTTTATTATCTAATCTCCATTAGTCTCTCCCTTCTGAACAATGATCCTTTTATTTTCTTTTGGTTGACTCTCTAACACACTCTTCCAAATTTTCTCTCAGCCTTCTTACATCATCTCCTCCCCCTTCTCACTTAGTTTTTATTGAGAAAAAAAAGAGGCCATTTATATATTCTCTCCTCTTTAGAAAGTGAGCTCCTCTTTCATGACCTCATTTGGGGTTTTCTTATCAAAGACTGTTTTTGCAAGCAGAATCAGGAAAACATTGTACATAGCAACAGCGAGATTGTGCAATGACCTATTATGACAGAGTTGGTTCTTAGCGGTTCAATGATCCAAGGCAATCCAAATAAACTTTAGATGGAAAATACTATCTGCATCTAAAGAGAGAACTATGAAGACTGAATGTAAATCCACATATGCTATATTTAGTTTTTAAAATTTGTCTTTTTTCTTGTGTTTTTTTCCTTTTGTTCTGATTTTTCTCTCCTAAAATGATTCATATGGGAATATGTAAATAAATGAATGTACTGGGGCAGCTAGGTGGCCACAGTGGTTAGAGCACCAACCCTGAAGTTAGGAGGACCTGAGTTCAAATCTGGTCTCAGATACTTAACACTTCCTAGCTATGTGACCCTGGGTAAGTCACTTAACCCCATTTACCTCAGGGATAAAAAAAGAATGTACATGTATAACAAAGAAAAATATTGTTCTACATGTAACTGGGGAAAATAAAAAATTTTAGAAATGGCAGGGGGGAAGATACTTTTATCATTTCCTTCTCCAGTTCATTTTACAGAGAAGAAACTAAGGTAAACAGAGGTAAGTGACTTGCCCACAGTCACACAATTAAGTGCCTGAGGCCAGATTTTGAACTCAGTCTTCCTGACTTTAGGTCTAGCACTCTATCTACTATATCACCTACCACTGTACCTACCCAAGGAAAGCAGATAGAGCTTTATTTTTTCTATTTATATTCCTAAAACTTAGCCTGGTGTTTTGCACTTTGCATAGTAAACCTGTAATAAATGCTTCACTCATTCAAAGGTAACATTCTTCATATGATCATCTTTGAATAGCACTGGTCCCTAGTACACTATAGGGACACTGCAAGTTTCCTATAAATAGGTCCACAATTACTCAAAAGAAAATGTCTTAGTAAAACTTCTAGAAAAACCAAGTAGATGAATAATATAGATCAGCAAGTAACACATCTAAATTAAATCATCAGGATTGGCAATGTGGAGGTCCTCCAGATGGGCCTTGGTCTTAGCAGGATAGTCACCATGAGGATGGTCAGGAACAGAGTCTAAAGTCTTTATTATGCCTTTCACCAGTCTGTGTCTGTCACAATTTGTGTCTGCCACAGTCTGATTTCTTCACAATCTGTTCACTCTGACTGATTGACTGTCCCCAGTTCTCTCAGCTCTTAAATATTCTTAAATACAATTATATCATTATAGTATACTGAGTATATGTGAACTAGAGAACCATTACATCATCATACTAAATACTAGGTATATGTGAACTAGAGAATCATCATCTCATCAATTTCACTGAGTTAACACCTTGTTGTAAGTATCCTTGTTTCAAGTATACTTCTCCAGAGTTCCATCCCTCTATATAGAAGGAAAGCAAATTAGATCATATTTAGAAAATTACAGAATATTTTCAATGATCCCAAACTGCTTACTATTTTAAAAGTTCATATTTTTAAAAGCCAATATTCTTCTAGTTGAACTGCAACAAATCTTGGAACAATAGAATCTCAGAAGAATCCAATTTGCACTGGACCCAAATGGAAATGGAAAATACAAGATATGTATAAGTAGGTTTTTTAATCTATTGCCAGTTATGACTTGCTAAAAAGAAAGTGAGTTAAAGATATTGCCAAGGACATGTATGACTAGAAAGAGGAGAGCTGGCTATGCTCTTCAATACCAATGACGACTTTCAGGCTGTTACACAAACAAGATAATGGAATGCCTTTTGGCTCTGGGAATATTTCTTAGCTTTTCCCTATGCCTGGAATGCTCTCCCCTCCTTCACTCTACCTATTGATCTCCTTAGCTTCCAATAAGTTAAAATTCTTTGTTTTACTGGAAATCTTCTCTATTCCTTCTTAATTCCAGTACCTTTTCTCTATTAGTTATTTTCTATTTATCTTGTATTGTTTTATATATATTTGTTCATATATTGTTTTCCCAGCGATTTATACAGTGTAGTTAAGTACATTTGTTTTTGTTGAGCTATTCCAATTGTGTCCCCATTTAGAATTTTCTTGGCAAAGATAATAAGATGATTTGCCATTTGCTTCTCCAGCACAGTTTACAGATGAGAAACTGAAACAAACAGGGTTAAGTGATTTCCCCAGCTAGTAATATCTGAGGCCAGATTTGAACTCACAAAGACAAGTTTTCCTAACTCTAGATACCCAACTGTGTACTGGGTGCTTAATACATAAATACTGATTTACTGAAAGAGTGCCAGACATGGAATTAGGAGAAGTGAGTTGGAATCTTAGCTCTGACAGCAGTTTGATGATCCCATGCAAGTCATTGTACCTCTAGGAGCTCAGTTTCTTATATGTAAAATAGGAATAATAATATTAGGATTATGAGAATAATATCATAGAATATAGACTTGGAAAATCAAAATAATTTACTTCAGCTTCACTATTTTATAGGTAAGAAAAATTGAAGCCCAGAAGACTCAAACTGAGGCTCAATACCATACACCTACTAAGTAGAAAAGCTAACTCTCAAACACTTGCCTGACAATGCTATTTATGAGATAAGTGCATTGTAAATCTTAAGAGCTGAGTTAAATGTAAGTAATAGTTCTTATCTTGAAAAAGGAAGGAATTGATCTATTCATGTCATGCTTTAGAACATAGACAATACAGTGAATTATACATATGCATTTATCTGCCATACATGGAGATGGGTGTTATATATCTTTCTCTAGTCCAACCACATAAATTTATGCAAAAGAATGCAAATTAGTATTCTGAATCAACTATTGTGTCTCCACTTTTTTTCTTTCAGTTTCTGTGGATAATGATGAGCAGAAACTGCTCCCAACTCTTCCCCTAAAACTAGTTCTACCAGCATTTATTTCCTTCCTAAATTCCTCTGTTCCTCTTTTGTCTCACAGTGTCTCAGTTTTTTCCATTTATTAAATGGAGATAATCATGTACATCTTTTCAAAAGGATTTTAAGTCTTTAAGGTGCAGAGGAAGATAGATAGTTTGCACTGTCTGTGACTATGAAATTTCAGTCACCTAGTATTGTAAACCTGAATAGTCAACGTAGTTTTCTGTGCCCTGTGGGTAACAACGAATGTTCTAGTCCCTAAAGAGACAGGGTAGTCTCCTCATGCTGATTTCTATTTAAAACAAACAAACATATACTTCAAGACTCATCAGCAATTGCCACCATATATGTAACCTGACACAAACGACCACATGCCAGCAAGAACCTTCGACTGTTCAGAAGTTGGAAAAGAAGGCAAGTACTCTATAAAATGAGACACTCTATAAAGAAAGATTAAGGCAGGACATGGGGGGGGGGGGGGGAGAGGAGAGGGGAAATAGCACCATTTCTAGACAATCCAGAGTATATTTCTGACTTCTGGGTTTCTCTCTGCCTTTTCTGTGTCCTCCCCAGTCTAGAGATGAGGAACGATTATGAAACTCAGAATGCCTGATAGGAATGCCTTTGCCTCTCCCTTTGGGATCTGAGCAATGTCAAAATCACCTAAGCATGGGGAATGCCTGGGGCCTTGGAGTTCCTCTTCTGGGCAAATATGTACAAGCCTACACCAAAATGGCACTTACCCAGACTAGGAAATGCCTCAGGAAAGGGTGAATGATAGGGGACTGGAAAGAGGAGGAAGGAAAAAGGAAATTAAAACTCAATGTTTTTTTCTGGGCACAAAGTAAGTAGTCTGAATCCCTTTTGTTCTTTAGAGGTCAGTTTGTCATCAAAAGTTCTAAGGAAGTTATACGTATTCCCAAAACAGCAAAATGAAGGGGCAAGGATTCATAGAATTTTGAGATGAAAGAAATTTTGAGATCAAAGGACTTTGAAAGATTACCTAATCTATTTCACTCATCTTATAAATGAGAAGGAGAGGCTGACGTACCTTCCTTAAGTTCATATAGATACAAAGGACCTGAGTGAAAATTCAGACTCTGACATTATCTGTCTCAGAATTTGTTGTTCATGTCACTAACTTTCACCAAGGAAAAAAATCCCAATGTGGCATATGTGAAATAATGAGTTCTTCAAGTTTTATTTTTTAAGTATACTTGCATTTCCAACACATAAGGAACTGTTTCCTTGAGGATGATTGATTTTTTTCATGTTTTTTATTTGCATTTTTTTAAGGCATAAAGATTAGATGCTAAATAGTATGGAGAGGAGGGACAAGAGAATAACAACAACAACAAAAAAAAAAACACACCACAGAATGTTTTTCTAGAGATCATAGGATCATAGGAGGTGGGCGGGACTTCAAAGATCATCACGTCTCACCCTCTTGACTTTAATAATGAGGAAAATGAAAATCATTTTCTTAAGGTCATGAAGGTAGTATAATGGACAAATTAAATGTAAATAAATGACCAGAAAGTGCTGCTCATCCAAGTATGTAAAAAAACCTGAAATGAATTTGTCTTAAAATTTATCATATTCAATAGTCACTTTGTTGAAAAACTGATTGATTGCCCATACAAATATCATCCAAAATTATGAAGTTTCTTTAAAGGAAAGGAGGGCCTTCATAATAGATAAGAGTAAACATTGTCCTGGATAGGCTAGAGTATTATTCCCAGAAAATGATATTATGTCCTGGACAGAGTTATTTGTGTATATAAATAAAGCTATGAATAAGTGGAAAAGGTAGATTTCACTTATTTATTCTTTCAAATATTTTACATCAAAAGGTATTTGCAAAAATGTGAATCACCATAGTGATTCAGTATTGCGATATTTAAGGACTGAACAATGCCTGAACAATGAAATAAAGTAATAAAAGAATTTAATAGTGACCTGAGTTTTACTGTTAATAACAATAATATTAATTACTTGAAACTATGTAACTATATAATATATATTTGGATAATTGCTTAATGTACAATAATTAATTATATGCTTCATTTGAAAAAAATTCATATCTGCCTCACAAGTCTTGAGTTAAGAAGAGAGTAGGCACAATTTAACCATTTATAAAATATTCTGAATGGGAATTACACAGTGAACACGTCAATTTTAGAAATGTAGCATGAGAAATGGCCCCACATGTATAGTGAAGTCCATTTGTGACAAGGAGCTGTCCTTGTGTGATACAAAAGGAGGCAGAATAGAGATCTCTCTCTAGCCCTTTTCTTCCCCTACACATTTTCTAAGGGAGTTTTGCCAAGATGGTAAGAAGATTGGAGCCAGAGGTTACAACTCTGTTCTCCTCAGAAAGAGGGGTGAATGGTGGGACTAAACTATATCTATGTACTCCCTTTAAATATTGTTCATCTAGGGGATATGATCAGGTTTCATTCAGCTTATGACTGTTTTGGCATTTTTGAGAGGAAAAAGAAGGGGGAAAAGAGGAGACCTTACCATTCTATATTCAAGACTTGACTCCTTTTTTCACCTAATAACAATTCTACAATAAACATATAATAGAGAATAGCAAAGAAACCCATTTATCCAAATCATAGCAAAGTAATAATCAGAAAATATATATCAGATAATACAGAATGAAAAAGTTCAACCATTAGGAGCACAATAACCTAGCTGAACCAAAAAGAAATGCCCTAGAACAGGAATTGGATCAATGGAATCAGGGAAACTCCTTGAAGTCTCTTGAGTACCAATCTGGAGATAGGGACATGGAGACTGCCAGCTTCTGTCATATCTTCTCAAAGACTTTTTCTTCATCTGTCTGAAATGGAGTTGGCTTTTTCCACCTTCAGTCTCAAAGCTGGAAGCCACCTGATGCTATGCTTGAAGAAGACTTTCTTGGAGAGTCCCAAAGGGGACTCCTGGCCAAGTCTCTTACCAACATTGCCATTCTTCTTATGAATGGCAGGGCATTCCTCACCATCATTAAGGAGAAATGCCCATATCAATGGACCTTGGGACAAGGGTTATACAAATCATACTAAGATTCTCTAAGAAGTATAATAATACCCTCACCTTCCATGTTTACAGTCCTATTGTCCTCCACAATATCTCCCATGCCCATCTCCTTCTGTCCACTCATATGACTACAATCCTACTCTCACTTAGGCTATTGTCAATATAGCCTTCAAATTGTTCTCCCTGTTCCTAGTCTCTCTCTATCCAATTCTTCATTCTATTGCCATGATAATATTCCTAATGCATAAATCTATTGCCACTCCTCTGCTTAAGAATCTTCATTGTTGTCTAGGAAAATTCTTCAGCACACATATTTAAAAAATCTTCTCTCTAAGACTTATTTAACAGTACTTTGTTTTATATATTTTATTCTCCAAGCAATCTGGTCTACCTGCTATCTCCCAAAGTGAATAGTCTAGTTCCTCTCTCTTGTCTTGCCCAGGTCAAAGGATACCATACCTGAAAATAATCCCCTCTTCATCTCCATTTGAGAAACTTCACTTTCCTTCAAGATTCAACCTCATATGCCAATTTCCATAGGAAGTCTTTCCTGATTCCCCCTGATTCAGAGGTTCCTAACCTATAGGGGTATGAAAAGCTTTTCAAGGGGTTATAGCTGGTAAATATCCTTATTATGCTAATTAAAATATTCTTTAAAAATAGCAATGTTAGCTAAAAATGTTGAAGAGGCAGGGGGCAAAGTGGGAAAGGGAGTGAGAGTTATAATACATTTAGGAAATCTGAGTCAGTTGAAGGAATAATTCTTATTATCCAAAACAAAATGAATGAGGTCTGAATATGAACCGATTTTATACTGAGCTAGGAAAAAAAATCAACAAGAATAACCCAGAGAAGGACAAGTCAAGGCATACAAGGATGAAATAAGGTTGGGAATTTGTGTCCTCAAGGTTAACCTTTCCTTTCATCCTAAAAATTTCTTGGATTTACTTATTTATTTACATAGAACATATCTGTCTGACTTTGCACTCCCCAGCATTTAGTTCCTTATGCATTGTAAACAATTAGTATGGATAGAAATATGGCAGGTAGCTTTATCTGAGGTAAGCATTCAGCAATTAATTAAAGGAAAAAATAATCTAAACTATAAAAAGACACTCCAAAGAAAAATTGTGTCATCTAGCTAGACATTTTCTTTTTCTTTTTCTTTTTATCATTTAAACAGATTTTTATTTTATAGACATTTTCCAGTCATTTTCCCCCTGACCTTCTACATATTTTTCTTTTTGTAAAACATTCAATCTTTTCATTCAATGTCTTCCACTTCTTTTCCCTATTCAATCCCCTTTGGTCAATTCATCTTTTTTTTTTTTTTTTAAATAACATTTTATTGAGAAAACCCATGCCAGGGTAATTTTTTACATTATCCCATGCACTCACTTCTGTTCCGATTTTTCCCCTCCCTACTTCCACCCCCTCCCCCAAATGGCAACCAGTCCTATATATGTTAAACATATTGAAGTATATCCTAGATACAATATGTGTGTGCAGAACTGAACAGTTTTCTTGTTGCACAGGGAGAATTGGATTCACAAGGTAGAAATAACCCAGGAAGAAAAACAAAAATACAAACAGTTTGCATTCATTTCCCAGTGTTCTTTCTTTGGGTGTAGCTGCTTCTGTCCATCATTGATCAGTTGAAACTGAGTTAGATCTCTTTGTCAAAGAAATGTACTTCCATCAGAATACATCCTCATACAGTATCGTTGTTGAAGTATATAATGATCTTCTGGCTCATTTTACTAAGCATAAGTTCATGTAAGTCTCTCCAAACCTCTCTGTATTCATCCTGCTGGTCATTTCTTACAGAACAGTAATATTCCATAACATTCATATACCACAATTTACCCAACCATTCTCCAATTGATGGGCATCCATTCATTTTCCAGTTTCTAGCCACTACAAACAGGGCTGCCACAAACATTTTGGCACATACAGGTCCCTTTCTCTTCTTTAGCATCTCTTTGGGGTATAAGCCCAGTAGTAGCACTGTTGGATCAAAAGGTATGTACAGTTTGATAACTTTTTGGGGCATAATTCCAGATTGCTCTCCAGAATGTGGTTGGATTCATTCACAGCTCCACCAACAATGCATCAGTGTTCCAGTTTTCCCACTTCCCCTCCAACATTCATCATTATTTTTTCCTGTCATCTTAGGCAATCTGACAGGTGTGTAGTGGTATCTCAGAGTTGTCTTAATTTGCATTTCTCTGATCAATAGTGATTTGGAACACTCTTTCATATGAGTGGAAATAGTTTCAATTTCATCATCTGAAAATTGTCTGTTCATATCCTTTGACCATTTATCAATTGGAGAATGGCTTGATGTCTTATAAATTAGAATCAATTCTCTATATATTTTGGAAATGAGGCCTTTATCAGAACCTTTAACTGTGAAGATGTTTTCCCAATTTGTTCTAGCTAGATGTTTTCTTTTGGTTTCATTTAGTAGTGAGAATATCATATTTGTTATCTACTTCTTTTATAACATCTTTCAGTTGTCCCACTTAAAAGACAGAATCTAAACTAAGGTTTATAAATACTTTAAATAACTATGTGATTCACATTTTAGCTATACTAGATTACTTGCTGTCTAAAGGAGGGGAAAGGTGGGGAGAGAGGGAGAAAAATTTAGAACACAAGGTTTTGCAAGGGTGAATGTTGAATAATATCTTTGCATGTATTTTGAAAAATAAAAAAAAAACTATTATTATAAAAAATCAGGATTGTTAATAGTACCTACTTCCTAGGGTTGTTGGGAGAATAAAATGAGGTAATGTGCTTATCACAGTTCCTTACACAATAGATGTATAATAAATACTGATTCCCAAATTATACTGATGTACCACAATTTATTTAGCCATCCCCCAAGTAAGGAAGGCTACTGCCTTAATTTCTAATTCTTTGCTTCATCAAATAAGTACTACACCCACATATTTAACATGAGGGTTCCTTTCTCTGTAAATTTGATGTCTTTTGGAAATTTACCTAATAAGAGTTATTATTGGGTCAGTGAGTATTTATAATGTAGTGACTTTGGGAGTATAGTTACAATTTTTTTTTTCAGAATGGCAAGACCAATTTACAGAGACAATAACAGTATATTAGTATCATGGAGTTATATTATTGACCTTGATTATTCCTTCAATCTCTTTTTTTGGTTTTATTGTAAGAGCTAGCATTTCAACTTCATATAAAAACAAACAACAATAGTGTAGATAATAGATGCTTTTGCAATGGATACCCATGATCTTATTGGGAAAACCACTATCATTCTCCATTAAGTATAATTCTATCCTTGATTTTCCATGTTAAGGAAAGGTCCACTTTTTCCAAATTTTTTTTTTTTTTTTTTTACAGAAACAGGAACTGTATTTTGTCAAAAATTTGCTGCGTCTAGATAAAATGCTGTGATTTTATTGCTTTGAATATTATTATAGTCTTTTGTGTTCATAGATTTTTAAATATTGAACTAATGGGCTAGGTGGCATAGTAGAAAGAACACACACTGATGTCAGGTAGACCCGAGTTCAAATCTGACCTCATTCATTTAACACTTCCTAGCTGTGTGATTCTGGGCAAGTCACTTAACTCCAATTGCCTCAGCAAATAAATAAATAAATATTGAACTAATTCTATATCTTTGGACTTAATTAAACCTAGACATAATACATGCTTCTGTATTCTCTTTGGAAGTATTTTACTTAATATTTTTACATTGAGATTCAATAAGAAGATTAGTCTATAATTTTATTTTTCCATTTTGTTGTTCTGTGATTATTATGTTTGTATCATTAATGAAATTTGATAGAATGTTTTTATTTCTTATTTTGGAAAACAATTTATGTTAAATTGAATTTTTTTTTTAAATCTGGAAGAAATCATTTGATATACATCTTGTTCTGGGTTTTTTGTTTGCTTTTTGTCTCTTTTGGAATTCACTTATGATTGGTAAATTTTCCCCCTCCCCTGAAATTTGGCTATTTAAAGTATCTATTTCTTATTCTGTTAATCTGGACATTGTATATTTTCTGTAAACAATTATCAATGTTACTTATTGAGAGACAGAGTCAAGATAGTGAAATGAAAGGAAACATTTCTGCCTTATTTTCCCACTATATTTTCTCCACAATGACCTAGAAAACATTCCAGACTGAATTTTGATCAGCAAAACCAAGAAAAAGTCAAAGTGAGATATTTTTCTAATCCAGGACAGTTTAGGAAGCAAATAGAGAAGTCTGTGGGCACTGGATATAAAGGAATTGATGAATAAGATACAGTGGCAGTAGCAGGAAACATTCCAGCATCCAGGGATACACAGCAGCCAAAGGGGAGAACTAGGGTAGAAAGAATCAGGGCAAAAAGAGATCCCAAGGGTCCCCAAACAACACTGGGTGTGAGAATGAGCAACATCTGGTAGCTTTGTTATCTTTTATCCAGTTCTGGGTCAAGATTCAGGCCATAAAGGATGGAGCATAAGACAGCTAGATTTGTATTAAGCAAGAAACAAGTTCCAAAAATATAGCTGTGTGGCTCTCAGCCTCAGAGCAAAATGGTAACTGAGTTCTAGCTATTAATACAGCATATAAAAACTGTGTGGCAAAAATCCCAGATCAAAGGCAAGATAGTGATTAGCTCTGAACTTGTAGAAATTCTCAAGGTTAAGAAATGGAGAACAGCAACAAACTACTGAAACCCCCCACCACAGGCAAGCCTGGATCAGGAATTTGCAGAGTTCCTTCCTCCAGGAGGGCAAGGAACAGACTTCTCATCATACCGCATCACTTTCAGAGCACTGAAAATTTGTAGGTTCCTAGATTGAGCTGTTCCTAGATTGAGCTGTGATGATGGCAGCAGAAGGATGTAAAAGAATGAAAGATCAATATGGACATCCTCTCCAGGAATTCATAGAATTCAGAATTAACAAAGTCTAAAATAATCTGGATGAATAAGCAAACAAAAAAAGAACCTGACCATAAAGAGCTACTAAAGGGACAGGGTGGTTCAGGACACCAATTCAAGAAAAGAATGATTTTAAAATATCTAAAAGAAAAGCCTCAAAAAATCCTACAAATTAGACAAGATTCACAGAAGAATTAAGCAGTTTTGTTTTTTTAAGAGCAAAAAAAAAAAATTAAAACAAAGAGCAGTAAAAGGAAAATGGAAAAAGAAATGAGAGTTGTAGAAGAAAGCTTTAAAAAGAATTAACATCTTAGAATGAGAGGTACAAAGCCTTACTACAGAAAATAGTACTACAGAAATATGTACAGAGGTACAAAGCCTTACTACAGAAAATAGTACTACAGAAATATGTACAGAGGTACAAAACCTTACTACAGAAAATCCCTTAAAAATTATAATTGGTCAAATAGAAGCTAATGGCTTCACAAAATATTTTTTTAAAAAAAGACTAAAAAAAAAGAAAAGAAAATTTGTGATATCTCATTTTAAAAAACTGATTTAGAAAACAGACCAAGAAGAGAAAACTTTAAAATGACTGGACTATCTGAAAGCCATAAAAAAAAAAAAAAGAATTTAGATAACATATTCAAAAATTCATAACAGAAATTCCATACCAGAAACTCCCAATTACAATGAAATCACAAGTTTAGTTCTTGTCCTTTACTTTGCATATATTAGATGTGTCCATTTTGTCTCTCCAAAAAGAATATAACTTTATTGAGGATAAGGAATATCTTTTTTTCATGTATTTCCAGCATATGCCTTAATAAGTGCCATAATAAACACATTAAATTCTTACTAATTGTTTGTTCTTATTTTGTTTGTTTTTACTTATTTTAGGTTTCCATTCTCTGTTAACTATTTTTGTCCTTACCTGATAAAAATCACTTTCTTAGGCAGAATTAAAAATAAGTGTTATAAGAACTAATTCATGATCTCACCTGTTTTATGACCTAACTGATCTCCCAGCTTCTAGTCTCTCTTAGTCATTCTTCTACACAAATGCCAAACTGATGTTCTCATAGTGGAGAGGAGAGAATTTGGTATCCATCCCAATATCCAATTCACTTCACATCACAGATCATAGATGATAAAGTGTCAAGGTTAACATATTAGCACCTCATAATCCCTTTATAAAAGATGAACTCCTTTCTTTTTTATGAATCAGAAGGGGCAACCCAGATTGATTAGGCCAAAAGTTGCCATTCTCTTAGAGGTCTTAAGTAGCTAAGCCTTGGAAATAGTCAATACTTCATAAGTTCAGCAGTTCAGAAAAGCCAGGGAAAACCAGCAATAAAGAAATAAACTAAATCTTCATCTTGAAATAAATAATTATTTTTTCTCTTATATTAATAACCAATTATTAAAACTGGGGAGATCCCAGCTTTTTTCCCTGTCCTATTTCCTTGTTCAGTCTCTTAAAGATAGAACATTCTCCTCATTCTGGGTATTGCTATTCCACCCAGCTAGTTCAGGCATGAGTAGAGGATATAGATTCTTTGTCTAAAATGCCCAAGATATGGGGAGTGAGAATGGAGGAGTGCTGGGTCTATGTATATTCTCTCTGTCCAAGACTGATATGATGTCATTCTCAGTCCTTCACTGGAATGAGCTCACTTCTCTTTGTAAAATCTCCTTAATTGTTAACTAAAAAGAATTGATTGCCACTCTCAGGAACATTTCTCTTCCAAAGGGAACATAAGCTATGAGCCCACTGCCATGATGACCTATGACATTCAAGAGTACTATCAGCCTTTTTATTAAAATGTTGGCATTATTAATAAAATTATTAAATTACCCAGAAATCATGTCTCTAGAACTTTTAAAATGACACACTCTCTTTAGGAGAGAAAGGGAATATTTTCCCCTCCTTCCCCAATGGCCAAATTGTCTAACATCAGAACTAGATATTCTATCCAGCCTGAAGGAGTTACTGTATTCAGCAGTTGAAGGGCCAGTTTAAGAGAGTGTGAGGCACAATTAAGAGAGTACAGACATGTACTACAGAAAGGCAGCCACAAAAGGCCAGAAGCAGCTTCTAAAAGTGGGACTTCTAGCAACAAAGAGAACCAAAAAAAAAAAAAAAAATGCTAGCCTTAGACAATGGAAAGTTGAACTTCAAAAAGGTTTGCATTAAGAGAGAAGGGAGTTAAAGCTTTGTAATACTGGGATAATAACTAGCTTGGGTCACTTATGTGTCTCTAACAATCTTTTCTTAGTCTGTGTTCATTTTCCTTACTAATGCTATGTATATTAGTGAAAGACTGTACTCCAGGTTTAGGGGAAGAAGGTTTTTTTAGTTGATATTTTCTTCCTAAACTACATTAGGAATAGCTAGATGATCCAGTGGATGGAGCACTGGGCTTGGAGTTTGAAAACCCCAAGTTTAAATCTTGCTTTGGGCACTTAAGAGGGATATAATCCTGGGCAAGTCACTTTACCTTGTTTGCCTCCATTTTCTTATCTGTAAAATGAGCTGAAAAAGGAAATGACAAACTACTTAATAACTTTGTCAAGAAAATCCCAAATGGGGTCACAAAAATTCAGAAAAAAACAAAAATAACAACAACCTCAGACAATTCTTTTGCTTTGAATCAATCAGGTCTATTGGCTGAAGGTGAAGTTTTCTGAACTTAGTGTGTTAGGAGGGTAGAATAACAGGATAT
This sequence comes from Antechinus flavipes, assembly GCF_016432865.1. Lineage (NCBI taxonomy): Eukaryota > Metazoa > Chordata > Mammalia > Dasyuromorphia > Dasyuridae > Antechinus > Antechinus flavipes. The sequence goes on from NC_067401.1 coordinate 182,130,276, forward strand.
TCTAAAAGCCAAGGTTGTTACTACCCTCTGGGAAGCCAACCTATTTATGCAAATTGACAAAGAATTCTAAAAAGGAATCTACACTGAAATATATCTGAACAGAACCCTCTCCTACTTAAAAAATCTTCAGTGATTTAGGTTTAGGATAAAACACAATATCCTCTCCAGAGGATTTAAAGCATTGTACAACATGGCTTCACCTTTCAAAAGTTACCTTATGTTATTACTCTTCAACAAAACTTCTGTTCTGGTGAAACTAGTCTCTGAGCCATTTCCATAGCTAAAATTCTGTCTATTGTTTCTTTGTCTTCAGATAGATGATACCCAGTTTTTGGTAAGTATTCCCTCCTTACCTCCTCTTTCCAGAATGCCTAGCTATCTTCAAAGCACAATTCAGATGCTTTTCTTGACCCTCTTAGTTATGTTAGTTCTCTCCTCTTGAAATTCTTTTATATTACATTTATATATTTAGTATTTGCTTATTTGGGTACATCTTCTATTCCACCCAATAAAATGTTAGACAAAAACAAGTATATGTACCAAAACATTTCTAGCAATTCTCCTTGTGGTATCAAAAAACTAGAAATAAAATGGAAGATTAAAAAAATCTTTGATGCGTAAATTTAATGAATAATTATCATGCAGTCTGAAATAACAAACATGAGGAGAAACATTGGAAAGTACATAAAATAATACACATTTAAATATACTGAATGAAACAAAAGAACAATATATTTAATAAACTATACCAATGACTGTTGTGCCACAGTTCCCTAATTGTCCTGCCTCAGTTTCCCTGAATTGTTCTGCCTTAATCCCCCTGGTTTACAATCCTCCTCCTGATCACTAGAACTGATATAACTTAGGGCTAGTTACTCTAAGGTGATAAATTGTAAATATGTAAACTCAAGATAAGGGGGAGTTCAGACTTCCTGGTTCCTAACTCCTCCTAAGTCATCAAGAATTTATGGTCCTACCCTCCAACCTGTCAGAACCGGATTGATGGTCCCTGCCTGGAGACTCCCACTCACCAGAGTTTGGACTTCACCCTCCTTTGTGTACCTGAGCTTGGAGCTTGTATATATTTCATTGAGAACTCACATTTGCTGCTAGATGCTGTGGACATCAGCCCTGGGGATATCATGCCCCAACACAATCTCTCCCTCTCAGAAATCCAAATAAAATATTAAAAACTCTAATCTCGATCTTGCCTCAGTTTCTCAGGCATTACATGACTATATCATTGATAAAAAAAAAATCATTAATAAGAAGCCCAGATGAATAACTAAAAAAAATTGATGCAAGTCCCAAGAACAAATAATAAAAGATATCTCCTTCCTCAAAGCTGAGAGATGAAAGATTACTAAAGCAGAATATTGTATATTTTTGTCAGATGTGATCACTATAACAGAAATTGGGGAAGAAAGTACGAGGGGTAGTACAATCTGAAAGAATAAGATTTCTTTCTTTCTTACTTTCTTTCTTTCTTTTTTAATGCAGAAATGAATGTTACATAAAGACAAGTATCAATTTAAAAAAAATTAATGTCCCCAAGAAAGAGTTTAGGAAGTTTCTAATTTCTCACATTGAATTTTTCATATGACTTCAAAAAGGCAACACTATGGTAGCTCCCCTTAAGAAAGGAGGGAAAACCTCAAACCAGAGGTTGTGGTTATTGCACTGAATGAATCTCTTCTTCTCTTCCTTCTCTGCACCCCAATATTACTTATGCCCAGAGGCATCTATCTCTGTGATCCTAGAGTCAGTTCAGCTTTAGCTTCAGAAAAATTTTGGAGACTTTAAGGACTCTAGATGTACTAAACAGGAAACACTATGAATTTCTAGAATAGAGATTGTAGAAATGACCTTCATTGAGAATCTAACTAATAAAACAAATACAATCACATATCCAGTCCTAAAAGCCAGCTATCACTAAATATTTCTTCCTCTTGCCATGAAAAAAATAAGACAGTGGGGGACAATATAATATCTCATTGGATTTCAATATTAGCATTCTTAAAATGTAAAGAGAACAATAGAATTTGAATGGCATTGAGAATAGATAAAGCATCAAGACTACCAGCTGTGCCCTAGTCAGACTATATGGGAATATCATGCCTTGTTAAAAGCATCATATTTTAATAAGAACATTGATGAAACAGAGCAGATATAGAGAAGCTTAACCAAAACTTTGAGGCAGACTGGAAATACTGCTATATCAGGATCAATTAAAGCAAAACTTTTTAAACTGTGGGACACAATCCCATGTGGAGCTGCGTAACTAAATGTGGTAGACAACAATAAAAGATACCAAATATTCAGCCAAGATATAATTCTTTATATAAAAATGAACAAGCAAAATAAAAATTAGCTTAGTATGCAAATTTGCTTTCATCTTTAATAAATGATAAAATTATATGATACTTAAGAATTGTTTTAAAAATAAATTTCTTTATGATTTATTATCAGTGTTTGATTTGTATACCTATTTTATATAAAAATTTCTTGGATGAAAAGGGATTGCAAGTAAAAAAAGTTTTAAAAGCCCTTATTTAAAGCAACTAGACATGTAGTCTATGGAAGAAAAGAATAATGGAAGATAGGAGAAAATGAGGAGTCAAGAGATCTTCAAGTATCTGAAGTGTCATTATGAAGAAGAGGGATTAGACTTACTGGACTTCAATTCAGAGGGTAGAAGGAGAATGAATAGATTAAAATAAAGGTATATTTTTGCCTAATATAAGGCAAAGTTTTCTAGCAATTATAGCTATCCAGAATATTTACCTTGGTAGGTAGAAGCTTCTCAAATATGGTGTGGATTTCACAAAATGATTTTTATGGCCTCTTCTAACTCCAGGCTCTTACAATTCTATGATGAGAATTACTATCTTCATTTTACAAGTTAGGAAACTGAGACTCCAAGAGGTTAAGTGGTTCATGGTGATTCAGAAAAAAGTCAAAATGCATTACAGAAGAGACCTCAAAAGTTATCCAGTCTAACCCTCTCATTTTATAGATGAGAAAATTAAGTCTTAGAGGTTAAATGATTTGCCTGATATCATAAAATTAGGGCTAGAACTCAAGTCTTCTTGTTACTCCTTTATTGTATTTTATGCCTATATTTATCCTTACCTGAGCAAAAGAGAAGAAATTTTTAAAAAGGAAACAAAGTTTTGTGATTTTTCTTCCCTGGATTGTAGGTCTGTTCTCCAAATCATAAACATTCCTCAGCAGTAGAATAGAGGCATGCATCCCTTTTATTGTATGTACCACTCTCCTTCCCAGAATCTTGACCTCTTCTGCTTTACTAATCCCATTGGTAAATAAGAAACATTCAACAGACTTAAAATTATAAAAATTATTATCAGTACCTAATGGCCAGGTCCCCCCTTCCAGTTCTGAAGAATAAAGAGGGAATGGAAGGAATCATGCAAGAAGAAAGGGAAAAGAAAGGAAAGGAGAGGCAGAAAGGGGACAAATCTGCCCTGAGCAACTCAGGTTTCAAATAGTTAAAAAAAAATCAAAATGAGCATTGAGAGCCCAATATTTCCTGTTGTTCTAACAAATTACTAGTGATTTCCAAGAAAAGAAAACTGTGCTATACTCAAACCCATACATTGCCACTGAATTTGCACATCTGGCTTTTGTTTGTAGAAAGCTTGCCATGCTCTGCAGAGAAACAGGATGTGGCAGTAAACAACCTGAAGATTGTTTAAATAGACATTTAGATTCTTAGAAGGATTCTTCAAAGGTTATCCAGGCAGCTTCTTTCTTAGCCATCCCCAATAAGTGGATAACTTGCCTCCTTTAATCCAAGTAAAGAGAAATTACATGACCACCAGAATCAGCTGAAATGGAATCTGAGAACTAGAGTTTGAGTTCAGGGTTTGCTATTTACTATACCTATATGACCTGAAGAAAACCACTTTTCTTCTCTGTCTCAGTTTCCTTATTTGTAAAACTAAGATGTAGAACTAGGTGATCTATATGCTCCCCTTTACTTCTAAATTTTATGAAGCAATAATCCTGAGATGATTTTGCTTTTTTTTTTTTTTTTTTTTTTTTTAAATTTAGGTAGTAGTGGAAAGGCTACCCAATGTGATGGAAGGAAAACTGACTTCTAATTTTGCCTCTGCCTCTAAGTTATTGTATTACTTTGGCCAAGACTCTTTCCCTTTCTAAATTTTCATTTTCTCAGCAGTAAAATGAGTTGATAACATTTTATTTCAGTCTTTATATGAGATTTTTATTTCAAAACTGAGACTTTCTAATTCAATATTGTTTCTTCTGTAGAAATGGAACTGTTATCTACAATATACCACTACCAAATTAGGAAATAAACTCAGACTTCCCACCTCCAAAGAGGTTCCAGTAATTTACATATATGACCAAAATAATTACCATCAAAACTATTTAGCAGATAAAGTAGGAAAAGGGTTCTTCAAGTTTTAAATTTCAATTATGATCTCCTATGTAAACATTTCAGAAATAACTCTCTTTGGCTCTTCAAAATAAAAGAAATCAGTTACGGATCAGAGTTATTAATTGTATCGAGGAATACTGGGATGTTATTAAATGATTTTGGTTGTTCCTAAGACTCTTTTTATGAGTCTTCTTGAAGGTATGAGAAGCTTTAGGTAACATTTATATCAATGGACTTCCTTATTTTTTGTTTTCTCATTTAGATTCTCTGATGATTTCTAGTAAGACTTCAACAAAAATAAATGATGCAAAAGCTATTTCTACCACCAGAGTGGGTTTTCTCCCATAGTGCTCTCTGGCCCTAAGAGCTTTAAGGGAGGTGTGAATTCACCAAGTTACAACGTTTACTTTGTGAATCTGGCATACTTGTGAACTCCGATGAGTAAAGGTGTAAACACAAGCATTGTACTAATTAGTTCTACTTAGTACCTTGTTTCAGGTTCTGGCCCAAAACATCTTCTTGTAAGATCAGATCAACAATCTATCAACTCTAATGAGTTAGCAGTTTGTAAGGATTCCAACATCTCCCCCTTTCTTTTGTTTTAGAACATAGGATGGTCATGACCTCCCTGATTTCTCAAGGAGGTGAGAACTCCCCAAAAAAGGTGATCACGCCTTCCCTGACACCTCAGGAAGGGAGATGAAAACACCAAAGGAAATAGGAAGTCAAATCAGATTAGTGGGTTTCTGAAGGGGCTCACTTGAAACAGGTACACATAAATCCATCAATATGGGCCAGAACTTTGAAACAGATATACATGGTATACGTAAATCCATCAATATGGGAGGCCTGTTTCAATCAGCAGAAAATTAAGCTAAAAGAAGAAATGGGAGGACAAAGGAGGCAACCAACAAGGATAAAAGAAGGCTCCAAGAAGTTTTCAAGAACTCATCTCAGGTCCTAGGCCTCTAACTTTAACACTTCCTGCTTAAGGTAACTCCCTATTGCTACTTCTTATCCCTCTCCTTAATCCTACTAACTAGTAACCTCTCACCCCACAGCCTTCGTAGGAAATCCCATCATTATACATCTACACCCTACCCCTCCCTTACTCCCTGCTCAAGTGAGCCCTCCAACATTTGCCCTATTCAAGTTCTACCCTAAAAATATATGTACACAAATAAACACATTCAGTCCCTGTGAGAAATGTTACCATCTTCCTCCAGAGAAAAAGAGAAACCAATATAAACAAAAAAAGTCAGTGTATAAGTGAACAAAAAAACCACTAACGCTTTTCACTCTGGAAGTTTACTATGCCTTTCACCTTCTCATCCTAGAATTACTCCTTTCTTTATAGCATCCATTTTAAGCAAAATTGGCAAACCAGCCATGTCTTCATTATTTTCTAAGCTCCACTCCCTATTCCCTGGATTTTTTTCACCATGTCTCCATATAAATACTCTTTCCCCATTACTCATCCTTTCTTTTATGTGGAGTAAGATTAAAATTTAAGACCTTTCATGGGCTTTCTTTCTCTTCTATTTATAGTTTTCCATGCTTATACATGGCACAATGTTAGTACTTCATAAATGCTTGCTAACTTGAACCTCTAAGTCAGGAGACTTAGGTTCTGCAAACCAATACAAGTTGCATCACCGAAGGCAAGTCATTCTCTTTCTGTGAGCCTCTGTTTTGATATCTATAAAATGAGGGGGATGAATTCTTTTAAAATCCTTTTCATTTCTGACATCTTATTTTACTTGGTATCTCATATGTCCCCAATATTCATATCTTAAGGGCAACCTTCAAAGACTGAAAAATAACCAGACATAATGTATCCATTTACTTACTTTCAACTCACTTCTCACTTCCTTGCAATTTGGCTCTTGATCTTACCATTTCACAGCTTTTTCTAATATATCTTATTTGTCAAATACAATCACTTTTTCTCAGTTATCTTTCTTGACCAACCCACTCCCTTTTTTTTTTTAATCACCACCCATCTCTTTAACCTGAATATATTTTTTTTCTTAAACTTTTATGACACTTTTTTCACTTGGTTCTTTTTCTACCAGCTAACCATTCCTTCTGAATGTTCTTTTCTAAATTATTCTCATTATATCGCCTCAAAAGTGTCTCCTCAAAATTTTCTCTTTGGCTCTTTCCTCTTCTCTCTCTACATCATCTTTCTTAGAGACCTTATCAGCTTCCATGAATTCAATTATCAACTCTATGCAGATAACTCTGAAATTCGTATCTCTAATCCCTCAATCTTCCCTGTTTCATATCACATACTACATGTTATACATCTCTGCCTGGATCTCAAATTGAACATATAAAAAACAGAACTCACATTCTTTCTGCCTTGCCCCACTAATTCCACCCTTTGTTCATACTTCACTATTTCTGATAAGGGTAATAACAACCTTTATAATCACGCAAGTTCCCAGTCTCAGTCATCTTCAATTTCTTCTTCTCCAATAAGTAGAAAAAAATAAGTCTTTTATTTCTAATTCCACAACATCTCTTGCATCCATCATCTTAACTTTACTCATATGACAAACAAACAACAACTTTGTTCAGGATCAAATTCTCATCATTTCTCATCTAAATAATAAACATTTGCCTCCTCATTGGTGTCTCTGATTCCGGTTTCTCCCTTTCCAATACAACTTGTATCATTCAAAATAATCTTCCAAAAATACAAATGTGTTCCATTTTCCTACCTATTCTGGGATAAAATATAAACTACTCAATTTGTGATTGAAAGCCTCTCATAATCTGGCTCTGACTTACACTTTCAGATTTATTCACATCACTTCCCTTCAAATAACTTATATTTCAGACAAATTGGCCTATTTGTTATTCTGTAAACCGGACAGTCCATCTTCTCCCTTTTTAACTTTGCATTGTTGGTCCCTAACTGGAATATTCTTCACATCTACCTTAGCTTCCTTCTAGGTGGAATCACCCTGGATACATAACAAAGTACAATCTGCTACTTCTTCATAAGGTAAACATCTATACTTCATCTTCATGAACCAGCTCAACAATTTCCTGCTTTGAAATTAACAACTAGACAAGTGCCAAAGTTTAAATAAATATATACACTTGAGAAAAATAGCACATGAAAGTGGCTGCAGAAATCCCTCTACTCCCTATCCCTGGTCCTTATCCTAATGCAGGCCTAACTGCAAAAGTTAGAGCAAAACATGCCTTATATCAATCAATTTTAGTCAAATAATTAATCAATTAATTAGCTGATCAGTTGACTCTTTATTAAGCCTACTATATGCCAAGTAATAGGGATTACAAATACAACAAATGGTATAACCATTACTCTCAAAGGACTTCAATTCTGTGTTACACTAAAAACCATACACTCTGGAAAGAGAACTAATCAACAATACACTGGCACACCATTATCTGTAAGCTCCATTGTATCAAGGATTATGTATTATCTAACTTTATTTTATATCCTGACCAGCCCATCTTGTTTTCCTATCATGCTATTCCTTTACTCCTGTTCTTCTTCTTTTGTAATATGTTGTACACCCACCATGACATTGCCTTCTGAGTGACAATCATCTTTAATTCTTTGCAGGAAGTAGAATTCTGCATCTTGCTGCCATATAGTTATAGTGACAAAATGTATGTAGTGAAAAAGTGGGGCTTTTCTTTCTTAAGAAGTTTCACTATTTCTCAGAAGTAATTCAGTTTATTATCTTCTATTTCTCAATTCTAGGTCTGGCTCACTATCCATTTGTAATTTCTGTTCTAGATTTATATACTACTGGATAAGATCTATAATTGTCCATTCAAATGCATGTTAAAATTTGGGCAACAGATATTCTTTCCTTTATGGTTGGACAGGCCAAACTCCTTTGAATTATTTCACATTTCATCTGAAGTTTTTCAATGGCTTAATACAATTAACATAATATTATCGACAAACAAGAATATCTGGAGTACCTCACTATACACAGGATCTATCACAACAAATACATTAATTTCTCAGTTTTATGCCCCACCTCAATCTTTGTTGTCATATCTTCAAAAAGTCCTAAATGATCTTAATATATGACTGAAAGACATTTTGCTATCAAAGAGCCTATAAAGTGGCATTTTGTTCTATTAAATCAAATGTTTTTGGTTTTTTGTAATTAACAATCTTTCAGTTATTCTGAGATGGTAAAGACACATTCTATTATTGAATACTGCTTCTAAAAAAACCAGTTTTGCCCCAATGCCTTGATTTCATTTACACATTAAATCTTATACATATTTTACATATTTGTAACATATTAGGCCTGTGGTTGGTTGGTTGTTGTTCTTCGTTCTTGAAGAGAACCAAAATGACATCACTCTGTTAGAATCAAGTTATGACTGACTGTGATTGATCAGACCAGTACAAGTTCAAAATGCTCTACCACCGGTTGGACTCAAATAGTCCATATGAATATTTGGGGAAGCTTCTCTAATTTTGTGCATTTTGTGTTTCTTTTGGACTAATTCAATTCTGCTTTGCTGAGAGAGTATAGAATCTTCTCTGATGAGAGCACAGCATGTTGAGCAGTCCTGTGCTAATATCTCCCATGTCATATAATCAACTTAAGATTAAAAAGTGTTCTTGTGTTGCTTTTTCTGACCACTTTGTGAGTCAGGAAAAGTCTCGTCTTGTATGAGTTCTCCACAGAATAATTATTTGGCAAGCTTACATTTTGGCATTCAAACAATGTGGTAGCCCAACAACTCTCTGCAGTAGAGTTGTAATGCTTGGCAGTTTAATGTGAGAAAGGACCTCAATGTCCAATATCTTATCCTGCCAAGTGATCTTTAGAATCTTCCTAAGATGATTCAAATGGGAAAGATTCATGGCGCTGGGCATACTGTCCAGATTTCACAGGCATACAATAATGAAGTCAGCACAATGGCTCTGTAGAACTTAAGTTTGGTGGTCAGTCTAATATCTCTCCTCTCCCACACATTTCTATGGAGCCTCCCAAGCACTGAGCTAGCTCTGGCAATGCATGTGTCAATCTCATTATCAATATGGACATCCCTGAAAAGTATACTGCCAAGGTAAGTGAACTTATCCACAGCATTCAAAACTTCACTATTTCCTGTAATTGATGGTTTCATAAAGGATGGTGTCTGATGAAGAACTTGTGTTTTCTTGATGTTAATTGTTAGACCAAAATTAGCACAAGCAGCAGAAAATTAATCCATACTTTATTGAATCTCAGCTTCATAGGTTGCATTGAGTGCAGAGTCATTTGCAAATAAAAAATCATGCATCCACACTCTCTCCACTTTAGTTTTAGTTTATAGCCTTCTCAAGTTGAAGGATTTACCATCAATACGGTAGCTAACTTTGATTCCATATTTGTCCTCATTGAAGAAATTGGACAACATAGTAGAAAACATGCTAAAAAGCATAGGAGCAAACCCATAGCCTTGTTTCACTCCTTTGGTGACTGCGAAAGTTTGAGAGCACTGCCTATTATCCAGAATCTGGACAAGCATGTCAAAATGAAATTGACGTATTGTGCTGATAAACTTAGGCCTTTAATTGTTGATGTTTTTTCATTCATTTTTTTTTTTTTTCAGTACAAGATCTGAGATTTTTTAAAAATATTTTTGGCATCTTTCCCTTCTTCAGAGTCTCTTTGTGTATTTGTCTCTCAGTGCCTTCACAGTTTTATCACAACCAGCACAGATCACCTTTTTATACTTGGTCCTTCTCTCTACTTCTTTTAAACTCTAAGGAAATTTTTGTCCATTCTTTTATCTTTAAATATCATCTCCAAAAGAGCAAGAGCTGAAGATTCAAATCCAAAGGTGTATTCCAGCTCTAAAATGCTATGGGGTTCAGTGAGAATAGAATCAGAAACAGACAGGTACACTATATGAGGGAGATGGACCATAGACAATGGTTATTTAGTTTAGCATGGTGATTAATAGTTCTCTAAATTCAGTATGATTGATTTAATCTTACAACAAATAATCAATATATAGTGATATAATGATTGGCTTATACTCAGTGTAGAGCATATAAACTGGGACTCAGACTCAAAGTTAGATTCATTCACTTCATCTCACAGCACTGTTGCTGGCCTGGCCTCCTACACTTCCCCCACTGAGATCAAGGTCTGTCAGAGCCAGAGACAGACTCAGAAAGGCTTGGAGAGAGACTCAAAGGGTCCAGACACAGACTAGAAAGGGACCCAGAGACACATTCATTCCATTGTCCACCTTTATGGTGGTTGGAGGCTGAAGCATAAGCCCTCGGACTCAGAAAGATTCATTCCATTTCCATCGGCCTCGAAGTGGCTGGCCTGTTCTGTTGCTCTCTACACTGAAACCAAGACTCTGGAAAGCCTCTAAGAAAGCTAGCCCGGGCCCCAGGCAAGGAAATTAGATTGTAAAGGAGACAATAAAAGATTTGAACTTTGGGGAGTTGGATATTGTTGTAGTGATTAATCTACTGAAAAGAAGGCTGCTCCCAGACCTCCAGAAGACCCACCAAGAACCTTACATTAGATAAATTTTTGTCTATAATTGCTGTCAGCTATAAGTTTGGTGTTTCTGAGCCAAGATTCAAAAAATCTACAAAACATATTTATGATACTGTAGATTTCTTGTGATATAAAAATCAATATTGTCTGAAATTCATTTTTATTTGAGATAGCACAAAAGATCACAAAATTCTAGGGAATTACTTAATGAGAAAAATGTTTTGCAGGTTACCAATTTAATTCTGTGTATTGCATTTTATAAATTATATGATGGTTATTGTGTTAGAAAAAGTACATATCAGAATTAATATTTTATTACATAGAATTGTAGGCAGAAAAGTGTATTTTCAGCAATCTCCAGCAAAAGATTACAGTTTTTGGTGAGAATTTAACCCAACATTCATTTACTGCTGTTTTCTAGAAACATAGTCACCACTTAAGTTGAGGATTCACTGTATAAACAATTTCAGGATATATTCACTGTATAAACAATCACATGAATGTTACAATAAGGTATTTTTACTATTTTGGAAGGAATTCTTCAGTAGAGTATCCAAAATATCTTGATATCTGACAAGTAAACATTTTCATATCTTGCTTATAACGTGCTTATCAAACTGGCATAATTACACAAAGGTGAAAGGATTAATTAACACAACAGATGATAAAGTATGGATCCAAAAAAGATTATTATGGGCTGGTGAACTGGGTTGTCTCTAATAAAATAAAATCCAATAGAAATAAAATTAAGCTCCACAATTTAGCTTAAAAAAAAGGCTTACCTGAATCGTCTTTATAAGGGAGGCATGATTACAGAACAGTTTGTTTGAAAAAGATCTGAGGATTTTAATAGTAACAAGCACTTAAGAACTTAACTTTCTGCCAGATCCTAGGCAAAGATACAAACAGAAGAAAAAAGACAGTCTTGCTCCTCAAAGGGTTTACATTCCAGTAGGGAATGATATCATAAAAAGGAGGCTGAAGAGGAGGATTAGGAATATTTGGGCAAGGCCATCCTGGGCCTGCCCCCAAAATGGAGGCCTGAAAGGAATTCATCATTGGAAAAAGGGAACTGTTATCTTGGAGGGATATTTCAAGGAGAGAAGGACCCAAGAGCTAAGAAAAATTCTATAGTGAAAGAGCAGCTGAGTTATAGAGGCAAAGTCCTTAACTGAATGCAAGCTCAGAATGAGTCATTAGTTTGATATAGCAACCAGAACAAAAAAACTAACATGATCTTAGATGACAAAAAGAAATGCATAGCTTCCAGAAATAAAGAGATAATAATATCTACATATTCTGTCCTTGTCAGTACTGACTAGCATTGTTTAGCAAAGATATGTAAACTGGAGATCAACTAAAAGTTTCAAAAACCCTTGAGTCCATGTCACATGAGGATCCATTGAAAGACCTAAGAATATTTAGCATGAAGAAAGAGAAGAGTCAACAGGGATATGATACCTGTGTTCAAGTTTTTAGAAGAGGAAACCATCCTATTCTGTTCAGCCCCAAAGGACAGAACCATAAAGAATGGATTGAAAATGCAAAGAAGCAAATTTAGTTTGGGTATCAGAAAAACTGATATAATTCTATTGAGTAAACTGCCTCAATAAGTAGTGGGCTCCTCCTTCATTGGAGGTCTTCAGTCAAAGGCTATATATGACCAATTGTTTGGGGTGCTGAAGTATGAATTACTTTTCAGGTTTGAGTTAGAATAGACAGATGGCTGTTCAAGTCCCCTCCAACTATGTAATTTTATGATCCTATGATTCATTTACACACAAAACTCTTACCTGAGCAAAGGATTGAATTCTACGACTTCTGAGATCCATTCTAATTCTAGGATATCATGATTTTTTTCAGCCTTAAGCTGCCACCTCCACACACACCAAAAATGCTACAACTCACTAGCACTCATAGTACAATTAACATCTCCTACCAACTTCACATGAATACAAAGATATTTTCAGTTTCCTCTACCCTGTACTAATATAGACCAAGGTAGCCTATGATTTGATGAAGATAAAAAGCCAGAATCTTGTACAGTGAAAAATCACTTTGGAGGCAAAGGACCTAATTTGAAATCATGCCTTTATCACTTATTTCCTAGGTTACCATCAGCAATTCATTTAACTTTTCTGGATCTCAGTTTCTTGTTGAATTAGATGACATCTGAAATCCCTTCCAAATCTAAATCTATCATTTCCCTTCTTCCCCACCCTCATCCCACACCCAATCCATAAATACATCAATCATAAACTTTGCTACACATTCAGGCAGAACCAGATTGCCCCACAGTCCATTTGGAGAACAAGATAGGAAGCCTTTATAAACAGGTTTTGTAAGCAGGCACTTTCCCAAACATATGAATTACTGTCACCAGCAAAAGTAATAGTTTATTTAGAGAGAAATGGGATTTTCCCTGCAGATTACACAGAATTAGCCATAAAGTATGCTCATTAAAAGCAGATTCTAGAAGATCTTAAATAAAGCTAGAAAAGCATTGAATACTGGCCCAAGAAAGAACTGTATCTGCTAGACAAAGACTAATCTAAATAAAGAAAAAAAGGTTCAAAACCAGAAGACTTTGCCTATGTGATGAAGTTCTTGGCCATCATGACCATGAAACAACTAAATATGCAAATCAGATGTAGAACCTGATGTAGAAGGGGACCACTTTTTTACTTCTGCAGAACCAGTAGCAAAATGGCATAAAAACAGAAATTATGCTAAGAATTTCAGCTTTTACACTTTTACAACCATTAATTTAACTGCTAGTATTCATAATGTATATCTTTGACCAATAGTGGATGATTAACAACATGATAGGAGTAACTGAGTTACATATATAATGGTGTTCTTACTATAACTGAAATAAAACTGCAAAAATATATATTTCAGCTAAATGGAGGGGGTATTTACAGGTCTTCCCTGGAAATGCAATTACAAAAAGGAGTTGGTTTCATTGTCACAAGAAACATAACTCCATAGGACACTTGGTCTTTTTACCTGGTAGCACTCATAAAGAACGTAAGCTAACAGATCTCTAGAAAATGGCAAATTAAGTGGCAACACCTGCTGCAAAGAGTTACAAAATAGAGAAATTCTACAAAAATTTGGTAATATCCTCCAAATAGAAATTATTTTTACCCTTGATATTCAATTGATTCAATGCTAAGTGGGCATAAGTATATTGAAACTCATGGCTTGACTGGAGAAAAATATAAATATACTAAATAAATAGGGGGTGGAGGTGAGGGAAACACATGGTTTGAAATTACAAAATGAAAGCCAAAGGAGTGTCAATCTGCAAAAGTCTCATGTTATTGGAAAACATGAATTATCAAAACACAAAAATTATTAAATTTGGACTATCTTAGACAAATTACTAAATTTGGACTATCTCAGACAAGAAATAAATAATAATCAGTGTGGAAATTATTTCACAGTTAGCTGCTTCACAATTAGCAAATTATCAACTTGTCAAAAAGTAAAAATCAATACGAATTAAGATGAATATAAGATACAGTGTGTGATTACAAGGAAAACAAGAATTTACCAAATGTTTACTATGTGACATATAAATATTAACTCACATTGTATTAATAACTCTAATTCAAACTTCTTAAAGAAATTGTTGAGTCAAAAAAGTGTAAAATGAATAAAAGTAAAGGCATTAACTATTATTTAAGAATTTAAACAGACACAAAATATTACCTACAATCAGGAGACACAATGAGTCCAGAAACTACCTCCTCTAGGCAAACACACTCCCTTCCTTGTGTAAAGACACAGAGACTAATGTCAACAATAGTTTAGATTATAAGCTCATAAAAACATAATTAGGGAGACAGACAATTATACAGGGAATCCTCTACAACAGAGAAAAATTTTTGAGAGATAATCACCTTATCATGGTGAACTTGATGTGAAACTTAGATACAAATATCCTATATTTGTAGATGAAACTGGAAGGAAAAATACAAAGAGTATGAGACAGAACAAATATTTGTTATCAGTAGCAATAGTGGTGGAAACATCATATATTGATTCCACCATCAAATTACTTGGAGTCAGGAAATATCAATGGCACTTAAGAATAAAAAAATAAAGAAACATGTTTGGACCTGACCAAACATATTCACACAACACAATTTTAAAATCACTCAGAAGATCAATTTTTAAGACATCACAATGAAGTAGTAAAAAGAATGGAAAAGATCATGGCTATTATTTAAGGACATTTAATACAGAAAGATCGAAGTAGATTCAAAATAAAGTATTTAAAATAAAACTTTATCATCCTACTTCTCTTTCTGCTAAATAATGATTAGAAAAAAATCTCAATTATACTGTCATACAAAAATTCAGCCCTTAGTTATTTACTAGCTAGCTGTATGATCATGGGCAAATCATTTACCTTCTGTCATGCTGTTTCTTCATCTGTAAAATGAGAATAAAACATCTACATTCCAGAACTGTTAGAAGAATCAAGTGAAATATTTTACAAACCTTAAATTATTAAAATTATAAAGCACTTTAAAGTGCTATATAAATGCTAGGTATTTCTGTAACTATTAAGGTATAGGCAGAATGTATTTAAAATTTTAATGTGAGGATGTCGGTTTTCAATACATATGTATTTAATAATTCTGTAGCAAAACTCTTAAAGGAAATCCTCAAAATCTTAAAATAATGCATCTATACTTAAATGATACATAATTCTAAGATTAACATCACACATTTCCCAATGGAACAAAGGTCAAAGAACAGACGATGCATGTGAAATACAATTAATATCTCAATGAAAAGATTCACAACTTTGTTCCTAAAAGAAATATGAATCAAGACAACCTTAAAATGCAATATTTGCAGTGATATGATTTTTCCACTTACTGCTTTGGCTGCATTGCAGACATTTTAACATGTTGTTTCATCATTATCATTTTGCTTCACTTAATTACTGCTTATATGGTTTATTCTTTGATCTTTTTAAAGATTTCATTGTTAAATCTCCTTTTGACTCTGTGACTTTTGTTTGTGATCCCTGAACCAAAGACTATTTTTATTGCATTTTGGCTTATAAATGACATATTAACCATGTCTGCCTTTTTAAAAATTTGTTTAAATATCTCTGTACCCTAATATATGGTCAATTTTTGCAAAACTTTCATGTGGTGCTGAGAAATATGTATATTTTTTGCCATCTCACTTAGAAAATTCCATAACACTATTATGTTACTGCCTATATATAACTGTAAATTTCTTTATGAATTTGGAAAAGCATTTGAAACATATAAGTTTATTAATGATATTGATAGTTGACTATGGTTCCTTTCACTATAATGAGTTTCCTTTGTTTATCCATTTTTAATTTTTTAAATGTTTGGTTTTTCCTATGTCAACATGATTACAACTCCTTTTTAAAAATTCATTTGACACAGAGAAAATTTTGTTCATTCCCTCAACTTTATTTTGTACATGTCTTTATTTTTTTAATGTATTTCTTGGAAATGACGGATTGTAGGGTTTTGTTTTCTCATCCAATCTATTACTCTTTTTCATTTTATTGAATTGTTTAAACCACTCACATATAAAGTTTTGAATAATGTTTACATTTTCCTCCATTAGTCTCTAATAATAAGTATTTTCAAGTTATGATTGCCCCCCCTTCTGTAAACACAACACTATGTTACTTTGGGTGATTCTTTTTTTTTAAGGAAGCACTATTCCCATTGCCTCTCTTCTTCTTATGTCCAATCCCCATCTCTCAGTGGTTACCAATTTTTTATTGGGTTTTTGATTATTAGTTCCTTTTCTTTCTGTTTTTATTTGGTAATTTAATTCTCCCCATTTTTCCCCCTTCAATTTTCCCCTTTAGCTTCAACTAGTCTTGGTCATTAGTTTTGGGGATTGTTGTCGTTGTTGCATTTTTGTACTCCTTTCTTGAAAGAGTTTCTTTTTCTCTCTTCATTACTGATTTTCTATTTCCATTCTAGACTCGCATCTAGACCACTGCAGATTCCAATTTTTCTATGCTGAAATTATTTTTATTATATGGGCCATAAATTTTGCTCTCATAATTCTCATTCTTCTTTTAAACTACTCAGAAACAGCATATTGTGACTCCAATGTTCTTCTAAAATTCCAGAGTTCTCTGTCTCATCAAATGTCAGATTGTTTTCCTTTGTTTGGTAGCATTTATTCAAACATGTTTGAACCAGACAGAAATAAAGAGGTCATATTTCTTTCTTCTCTTTATGCTTTATTTGTTGATTTATCTGCTTATATTCAAGGTCTTTAAATTCAAATTCAAGGTCTTCTTTCTGAGATTTCAGATGCATCCTATTTTCTCCTATTCACTGTCTGATGCACTTTTCTAATGGGAGTTTCCTTGAGGACTGGATCTCAAAGAGTCTCAGCCTTCTCCCATACTAAGAAATTCACAGTTTACCAAATTAGGTCTCTGTCATAATTAATTTCTGAAAGGACAGAACTGGCTCCAGTTGGATGCTGAGCTCAGGCTTATCAGAGTACCATATAGCACCTCTCCCTGCCCATACACACAATGTCTTCTGCTCCCTCTATTCCTCACTTCTCTGGTCTGGCACCAGCAATTCAAATAGTGCTATGGAGTTAATTTATGTAGTTTGGATCTCTAAGACTCTGAAAGAAGGGTGAAATGAGTGGGGTTTTGAGCTTTCCTTCACACTCAGAAATGTGTCCAGCCTCCTTCCTTCTGTTCTTGGCTCTCTTGCAGAGATCTTTTATAATGCAGACTCCTTCCACCAACCAAACTACTACCCCTGGAGCACTGCCATAATACTGGGCAATAGCAATCCAAGCAAAATTTCACTCCTGGGGCTGAGATCTCCAAGGCCCTAAAGAAAGGTAGGAGGGAACTGGGTTTAGGTTTGAGTTCTGTTACAAGCCCAATGTCAACCCTTTGGGTTAGCTAAGTGCAGCCTTGCTGAAAGTACCATGGATAGTGGAGGAGAAGTACTAAGTAAGCTCAGTATAGAAATCAGTTCATGGATTGGGTTGGGGGTGGGGTAGAATTTTTTGTTTTTAACCTTCTTTTGGATTTCAAGTGTCCTAAGTCATGGAAACAGTTGAAGTTGCTTTATTTTTGCTTCAAAATTTCTCTTTTGGACAAGTTTTGGCATTTTGCCATCAGAGTCCTCCATCTTGTTAATCATGTGACCAGGAAGTCTCAATTAAGCATTTATCAAATATCTACTATATACCAGGACTATTGTTCTAGGTGAGAATAGAAATGCCAAAATGCACCTGCCCTTACAATGCTTATATTTAATTGGGAGGGGAAATATAGCTTGTTCATAGATAAGTAATATAGGATATATGCAAAATAAATACAAAATGATTTGGAAATTTACTTTTAGGTATTTTACTATTAGGTAAATTAAGACAGGTGATTAACCTGTCACCTCTATATCCAACTGATGAATTGACATTTCTACTTGGATATTCTACCATCCAACTAAAACTCAATATGGTCAGCATGTAATTCTTCTCAAGTACCTGATACCCCACATATTCTCCTTGATTTTCATATGCTTTTCTCCCACTTGATGGCATCAATATGTTAAGAGTTTGAAAGGCTTCAGAGACCATCTGGTTCAACCAATCTATGAACAAGAGTCCTTTCTATAATAAACTAAAAATAAGACATTCACTTTTTGCTTAAAGAGCTTAATATCTCCCAAGCTAATCAATTCTTCTTTGGGATAGTTTTAATTGTTAGTATGTTTTCTTCTTTTAAATCAAGCCTAAATTTACCTCTTAACAACTTCTATTCATTGCTACTACTTCTATCTTCTCAAGTCAAGAAGTTCATGTCTAATACCTTTTTCATGTTTCAATCCATCATATACTTAAAGACATCATGCAAAATAACTTCTTCAGAATCATGTAAAATAACAGTTTGTGATCTAGGAGGAGTCTGTGAGGAGACTGGCAATATAACTTGTATCCAATAGTGCTTTAATTGTCACAACCCCAGAGAGAACTGAGATCTTATTTCCTAAAATACTGAGATTTAATTTTAAAAAAGAAAGAGTATGAAGAAACATCTTCTGGGTAAATTAAGTTTAATACATCTGTAGTGAAATGTGGAACAAATTCTTGAGAATATTTTAACTTGTATTTTGAGAAACTGAAGGCTGGGGAAGGATTTCCAAAATTGAACAGATGTAAAGGATATCAGTAACAATTAAACAGTGCTCTGGCTACAATGTTTCTCATACTTGATATATTATGAATAGTCATTTTTTGTTTCTTTTTTATCGTTTGCTATGCTGTACAGTTATCGACTCTGATGTTTTATTTAAGCCTAAAATTTAGACACAGCTGAAAGTTTAAAGGAAAAGAGATTTCTCTAGTTTAGTAAACTGGAGTAGAGGGATTAGATTAAATTAGAGAGGTGCTGCAATTTTATTAATTTGTGAGGATTATCAGAATACACAACTAGATTGCCTTACCAGCACCATCATTATCATCACCATCCAGTTACTTAGCAATTATATAGCACTTTAAGCTTTGCATAGTACTTTATCAATATTTCAGTTTGCCAGATAGGGGTTAAGTAACTTGCTTAGAGTCACATAGCTAAAGTATTAAGTCTTCCTGACTACAGGCCCAGTGTTCTAGCTACTGTATCTAATTGCTGCCTTAAAACCCAGGATGAGAATTAATAAGGTAATGAGCAAACTGAAAGAAGAGGGTTTCATGTGGCTGCAGTGTACCACATACACCTCTTGACTCTACATCAATAACATATTGAACCCTAAAACCTATTACACACAGCAAGCCTATTTCCTCTTGCTTTTAACTAGAGATCTATGCAAACAATAAAATATTTAGATACATTAAGGTTTCTTCTATGTTACTCTTTGACCTGAGAATACAAACATAAAGGAAGAATGGGAGGTTTTTTCTCTTCTCAATTTATAATCTTACTTAATAGCCTCATCCCAACTATCATCCCAACATAGATTTTGTAAAATTGCAAATTAGAAATGACTTCTGAATCTATCTCTGCAGGTACAACTAGTGACTTGTCCAGCCCTGCAGCTCCAGTCTCCTATCTCCAACTGCCTGTTGGAAATCTTCATCTGGATGTCCCACCAGAGCCTTGAAATCAACATCCCTTAAAGCAAATTCATCATCTTTCCCCCATAGTTACTCTTAACTAGTTCATTTGGGGGAAAAGAAAGAAATAACATTGAATAATAATAGTAAAATTATGTAAGTGACTTGAAGGAATTTGTTGTGAAGCTGCTCAGAGATTGAATTCCTTGAATTCAGGGAGAAGAAAGTTGGCCAAGTTCAAGATGAAAAGTAGAAAATTTGAATAACTATTTAGGACCAGAAACAGGTTCAGATTCTACTTCTGAGTTATAAAATAAAGCAAATGGAGGAAAATTAGAGGGGCTGGGAAAATGACTAAGGAAGATTAATAGTAGAAACTAAAGAAACAGACTCAAGAAGGATAAAGAGTAGGTAGTTGGCAAGATGAGGTAAGGTAAATGGAACCATTTGAGGGTTAAATAAATTGACTAAGTGTGTTGGAGGGTGGAGCAAATATACAGGAAATTGGTGTAAGGCTGAAGAGGAGGTGAGTATAACTGTGACTGTGGAGTTGTTGAAACAAGGAAAAAAAATTGAATAACTGTTATCAGGTGATCAAGAAGTCTTAATTGGCTGTTAAAAAATTAGTTTAGGGTTGTGATAAAAACATCCATAAGGAGTTTCAAGAAACAAGGTTTAAAAACTCAACCATTACAAAAAATAAGGGAAACTCTCTGTCTTCGTTTGAGTGAGCAATGTTTGTATTTCTGCTAGGATCAAGAGACTATTATCAATGTTCCAAATAAGGCTGATTTCTCTCCTAGAGGATAAAGTGAGGGGGTCTTCAAGTATATCTCTCCATGCTCCAGTTTTTTTGGGAGAAAGGGAGAATATAAAGCAAAAAGAAGCAAGACTTCATGGAAGAAGAGAAAAGGAAATACCAAATCTGAGGTAGAAGAAGGGACATTTGGCCTAGTTATGATAATAGATAACAGAGTTACACAGAGAGGAAAGGGAAGGAAAAGGATACTTGTATAATTAGAGCTTAAGAACAGATTTGGGGCTTTTCCTGAAAAAAGGGTTAGATTTTCTAAGAAAAAAGAAGTTTCTTATCCTCCAAAGAATGATAAAGTAGAGCTACTAAATGAAAGATCAGTCAATAAGGGGAAGAAAAAGAAGGGAAGAGGAGGGGAAATTGGTGTTTTCTTAATTAAAGGTACTGAGATCTGATTAACATTAGAGATGCCTATTGTCTTTCTGAAGCATTTATCCAGGATATAACATATAATCTCAACACTTATTAAAACAGATGACATATCCCCACTTCTGATGATTCACATAGGCACAAATTACCCTTGCAGAAGGAAAATAAAAAATTTTCCCAATGTTTATTTTTTAAAAATGAAGACCACAGAGGAAGGCAGAGGTTATGTTATTCTAATTCACTGAAAGAAAAAGGTGCAGAAAAGAAAAATTTATTTAGGAAGCAAATGATTGACCAAGAAGGTGGTATCTGAGAATGGGAGGGATCACATTTTAAAACACAGAGTTGGCAGATCACTGGCCAGAGATGGAGTACATAATTCACTAACCTCTAAAAATTACCTAACCTCCACTAGCTTTTTCCTTATCTGAAAAATGTAGGAATAGGATTAAGTAATCTCTAAGATTCTTTCTAGTTATGAAGATCTAGTATATGAACAATGGCCACCACTAAATAAAGCTAGTTTTTTTTTTCTTTTTGAAATATTCAATCATTCCTCTCCATTCCTGATACCATCACCCTTGTAAGAGTGTAGTATGGTATCGTGGATAATGTCAGGCCTGCCTCTCATAGCTATTAATTATGCAACATTGGAAAAGTAATTAAACCTCTCTAAACTTCAATTTCCTTTTTTTTTCCTTTTATTTTCTTTCCTTTTTTTGAAATTGGGAATGATAATTAATATCTATGGTACCTATCACATAGTGTTGTTTTGAAGATCAAATGAAATCATGCTTATAAAACACTTTTTAAAGTATAGATGGGATTTTTTTTTATTATTTCCTTATTGTTTCAACTTAGATTATTTGAACACTGCCATTTTCCTTCTCACCTTCTTTTTCCTTTACTTCAAAGCCATGCAATGTACTACATATTTCCTTTCATTCAATTTCTTGGAGCCACATTATTGCCTGAGTATAACGTTTCAGAGTCCTGGACAATATTTGAGAAAGAAACTCTAACTCTATACCTTGGAACCAGGGCTATTAACCGGTGAGGGAGTGGGGAGGAAGTGAATCTAAGTCTTCACTATGGAGACATACAGAGTTTTCTTCAAGTGTGAAAGTGAATCTACAGAGAAACACAATAAAACTCTATAAAGAATATTGACTTTTATGTCAGAGGGCCTAGGCTGGAATTCTAGTTTCATAATTTTCTTTGTTGCTGGTCATTCAGTCATTTCAGCTATGTCCAAATCTTCATAACTCATAATTCCACTGGGGTTTTCTTAGCAAAGACACTGGAGCAGTTTGTCATTTCCTTCTTCAGCTCATTTTACAGATAAGGAAACTGAGGCAAATAGGGTTAAGTAATTTGCTCAAGGTCACACACAGCTAATAAATATGTGAGGCCAAATTTAAACTTGACTCTAAGCCCGGGACTCTATGCACTGTGCTACCTAACTGCCCTCTGTAATTCCCTAATACTGTGAAAAAAATTATTCTAGCTCTCTAGACCTCAGCAAATAAAAAATTACAGCTATACAGCTTTAAAATTTGCAAAATGCTTTATAGATATTATTATCCTATGTGATCTTCACAACCTGTGAAGTACTATGATTATCATTATTCTTTTTATAAATGGGAAAAATTAGAACTAGACAGGTTAAGTCACTTGCCCATGGCCACAAAACTGCTAATAATCAGCAACAGGATTAAAATTCAATTGTTTCCCAACAAGCCCAATGTTCTTAGCATTACACTGTCTCAGTTTGCTTGTCAGTTTCAAAGAAGCTTCATGCCAAAAACATGAAGGGAGTTTTAAGGGTTTATGAATTACCTCCCAAAACTCTTTAAAAAGGTCTCAGCCCTTCTGCTTTTCTGTAACAAGCTGTACCATCTCAGTCACCTGGTCTGTGGCTGAGTCACGGGACAAATGCTGGCTTTCATAATATTTAACTACCTCTCTCACCCCCATCCCCCACAAGGAAATAATATTTGCTTAGATCTACAACAAGCCTCTTCAGAACTGAAAAATGCAAAATACAAATTGCCACTGCTGTCTCTTTATTCTATCTCCGATTATCCAATAATTTGTAGGTGCTCTTATTGATTCAGTGACATGACCAAAAAAAAAAAAAAAGTCAGAGACTCAAGGAACTTCTGAGTCATCTAGTTCAGCTCTCATTTTACAGTCAGAAACAATGACTCCTTAGAGGGGAAGTGACCCACTCAAAGTTACCCAAGTTATCTATGACAGAGATGGGGTTTGAGTCCAGTTTTCCTGAATTCTTCTGTGATAATGCGGTTTATGGCTCAGCACTGATAAATAGCACAACCACCATGACACAAAAGAGCAATTGAATACAGCAGAGACGGCCAAGAATGAGTGGGGAGAAAGCTTTGTTTTTTAAAGGGTCTCCCATGAAGGAAAAATGAAGTAAATTGATAAACTGAATGCATCACCAAATAACAATCACAGCACCTTGAAGTGGCTCACTGCCTGTCCTGCTACTCTTCATTCATTTAACAAATAAATAGTAAGGACCTACTATGACTGCCTACTAGGTGTGATAAAGAATTCCCATAACACATGACCCTTGCCTTCTATGAGACTTTCTAATTAGTTGAAGGATAAGTCACCAATCAAGTTATCATTACTTTCAATTTTAATCTCCTTGAGGATAAAGATTATCTTTTGCCTCTTTTTATATCCCAGGCACTTAGTAGAGTGTCTGTCACACAGTAGGCATTTTTAATAAATGTTTGTTTGATTGGCTGATTGCATGACAAGTATTTTATAGAGATGAAAACCAAGTGCTTGGTGAGTCTGGAGAATAAATATCCAACTGGACCGATCAGACTTTAAAGTTTGGGTGAAAATTCAACAGAATGGTGGACTAAGGATATTACAACATATATAGTATAATAAATGATACGAGCAAAATGCAAACTATATTGGGGAATAGAAGGTTGCACAGATGGTCTGCAATAGGTTATATTGAAGCAAGTAATATGAAAAGGTGGGAAAGAAGGTATGCCAAATACTAGAAGACGCTGATAATACCAGGCAAAGTCTTTTAATAATAATCTTTTTTTTTTTTTTTTTTTGTAATTTAAATTTACTTTCCAGGCAACAAGGATTCACTTGATGATTTTTTAAGCAGGAGAGTGATATATGTCCACATTCAATAGGTCTTACAGGCTTTCCAAGGACCTCAGAACCAGGATTAACCACTAGAATCTCATAGCCATTTAAATCTTCCTTAAATCATAGCTCAGAATATTATGATGATTTCAATGGAAAGCTACAACTCCTTGGGGAAAGAAGTTCTCCAAGATCAGCCACATTCCTCTCTAATTAGCAGCATAATCTTTGATTTAACTCTGTTATTCAATATAACTTTATAAAGTCATCACTTATCCTATGAGATGCTTATTGGCAATACAGCCAACCACCTAGAAAGAAATTTAAAATTAGATCCAATGACTCTTTAAGCATAGAAACAATTTATATTTCCTATTGAAAAAAAATTCATGTTTTCATATTTTACACTTACATGTCACACATTTATTTGACACAATTAACATCTATACTAAATAGCATTCAAGATACAATAACAAAATATGAACTAAGCCCTTCCATCAACAAACATATATTCTATTGTTGTTCACAGTAAAAGAGTAAGAAAAATTAATTTGAAGAGAATGAGTGCACAACAACTGAGGGAATCAGGAAAGGCTTCACTTAGAAGGCGGCATCTAAGTTAAATTTTGAAGGACACTAAGAATTCTAAGATACAAATGCAAAAAGAAGTACATTCCAAGTGTGGAGTCTGTGTGTCAAAAGGCATAGGGACTGGAAATAGACTTTGGACAACTGCAGGTAAATCAATTTATATGAAACATCAAGTATACGTGAATCCTAAAAAGAGAATAAAATGAAAGGTAACTTGGGATGAAATTCTCCCTCACCAGCCCAAATAAATAAGAAAAAAAAAAAAAATAAGGCCAAAATAGCAACAATATGAAGAAAAAATTGGAAGGCCAACCCTTCTGCTTATGTTCTTGATGTCCCCTTTTTCTACTTCAGATGATTGCTTTTATTATTATCTCCCCTCCAATCTTTGGTCTTCACCTATCTACTGGTTCCTTCCTTTCTATTTATAAACATGCCCCCATCTCCATTTTTGAAAACTTACACACACACACACACACACACACACACACACTTTTTCTCCTGAAGTTCAGTCTTGCATTACAAATTACCTATTGAAGGCAACTAAGTGGTGCAAAGTCAGGAGGACCTAATTTCAAATCTAGTCTTACACACTTAATACTTCCTCTCTGTGTCACTGGGCAAGTCACTTAACCCCAATTTTTTCAATTTTAAAAAAAAGATAACTACAAATTATCTATTGGATATTTCAAAGTAGATAAATCATAAGTGTTTCATAGTTAACATGTCCAAAACATTCACACAAAAACACATATCCCTCTTTCCAATTCCCTATTTCTGTCAAGGACTTCATCATCTTTCTAGCTTTTGTAATTTACTACTTTAATATTATCCTCTATTTCTTGTTCTTTTTCACCCCATATATTCAAATAGTTATTTAATTTTATTTTTTCTTAGTTTCACAATCTCTATCAAATATATTCCCTTCTTTCCACATGTCACCCAAATACTACCCTAGTTCACTCCTTCATTGTTTCTCAATTGTTATAACAGCCTCCTGATAGTCTAGGATCATAGATTTAGAATTGGAAAGAATTGTAGATGCCAACAAATCCAACTACCTCATCACACACACACACACACACACACACACACACACACACACACACACACTTCTATTTAGCATTTAAAACTCTTTACAATTTATTCTCTTCCTATCTTTCCAGTTTTCAAATCTTATTGTCCATTCATTTTAAGATAATACTATTCTATTTGCTGTTTTCACAAACAATACTCTTATTTCCCATCTCCATGCTTTTCTATTGGCTGTCACCTATCCCTGCAAAGTTCTTATTTATTTCCAAATCTAGTTTCCTTCAAAATTCAGCTGAGGCAACACCTCTTGTAGGTAGGTGGCTTTACTCATTCTCCCAGTTTCCAGTATCTTTCTCCTTAAAATTACCTTGCATCTACTTGTATGATGTATCCTTCATTAGAATAAAATTACTTCAAGGCAAAGTTGTTTTTTTAATACCCCTAGTGATTGACACAGTGCCTAACACATAGTAAGAATTTATTAAATGCTTGTGGATTAACTGAAATCAGCTCTCTTACCTGCCTTTATTGTCCCCAACTTCCCCCTTCTCTGACATCACAGCCTACAGCCATAGTAGGGGCCTTCTTGACTCTTTTGACAACTGCAGTTTTAGGTGTGGCTTTCAATATTAATTCTTTGATAGGGTCCTGAGAGAGCTCATTCCTATGAAGAAGGGAAGACTGTAATTCAGAACTATTTCAAAGTTCTACTAGAAAGGAAAGATGAGTGAGTGGGAAGAAGAGGAGTGCTTTATATCAAAAAAACCATAGACAAATCAACAGAATGATGGGTAAAGACAGATAAAAGCTAACCAGGAGAAATGAACAAACAATAATAATTTTTTAAAAGGAGTCATATCAACAAACAAGTATTTTGCAACAAAGAAAATGGAGTCAAATTTCCCATGAAGCTATTATTTATTTATTTACAATAAATTCTGCAGTCTTCTTAAATGAGAGTACAGCAAATCCAAGAATCTCCAGAATGAGGTGGAGAAGAATAATCAAAATTTAATTGGTGGGAATGTGTGGAAATCATATAAAGAAAGGAAGGTAGGGATTAAAGCTAAGGAAAAACTCAAAAAGACTAACAAAAAACTAGAAAATTCAGAACAAAAACTGGACATTTTCAATAACTGGAGATTCTCTGAAAATAAGAATGCTATGATGAAAAGATACAGAAGTAGAAGAAAAAAAATACAAAAAGCAATTTCAAAAACATGATCATATGAACAATTAAAAGCAAACAATTAAAAAATAAAATTATAAGAAAATATGAATTCTACAAACTATAATACTGAACAATAAGATTCAACTGGGCAGTCTAAGAAATATGTCTTCCAAAGGGAAAAAAAAAAACATCATTAAATACTGGGGGAACCAGGTATATCAACTGGTGAAAAAATTGGGCTTGATCCTTTGAGATATTGTTAAATTCTAGTACTAAAGAAAACCACACTTCAAGGAATCATGCATGAAAATGATCCAAAAATTTAGGAAGCAGATGGCAAAATACAGATAGATTCTATACAAGAAAGAACCCCAAGTTTAACTCAACAAGAAATACCAATCAAACTTCAGAATTACAGCATTAGATAAATTATATAGGAATCAAGAAAAAAATCTTACATGTTCCAAGATTTAGTGTTTACAAGGAATCAAAGGATTAACTCGAATGTGATATTCTAAAAAGCAAAGTTTAGTTGGCACCTCAAAATAGCACACTTTGCAGAGCTGAGCCTGGACATCATAGAGAATGAGTGAATGTTGAAACACAGAAGTAAGTGATTCAACATGCAAAGGACCCAAACAGGAGAAAACAAAATACTTCAGAAAGTAATAAAAACTTAATAAATGAAATGTTTGTTTCCAAGTGGTTAGAGACAATTAGATGGCATAGCAGATAGAACTTGGGGTGTGAAGTCAGAAAGACCTGAGTTTAAATCTGGCCTTACACACCCTGGGCAAGTCATTTAACCCTGTTTAGCAGGATTTTCTTGTCTGTCAAATAAGCAGAAGAAAGAAATCGCAAACCACTCCAGTATCTTTGCCAAAAAAACAACAACAACAACAACAACAACAACAACACCAAAACAAATAAACAAAAACACAAATTGAGTCATAAAGACGCAAATGTGACTGAAATGACTAAACAACAAAAAAGAAACAAACAAGACCACAAAGGGTAGAGGAATTCCACTCTTCATAGTTTGATTCAAATCACTTTGCACATTGAGAGGCATTGAGAAGAAAGCAATAGAAAAAGAAATAGGGGAGAAGTTAGTAGAATACATGGATTAATACTGAAGGAGTAAAATTTCATTCCCTCATTAGTAAACAAACATGTTAAGATAATACAAAGGAACTCTACCTGGTTAGGGAGAAGAGAGAAATGGATAAGGGGAATGGAAATATCTAGGAAAAAGCTGTTCAAGACCCAAGAGCAGAGATGGAATAAAAGCACTGTGTGATAATGGAAAGATCTTGTGTCTAGGAAGACCAGCCTCTAACACATGTTTATATATCACCCTGGGCAAGTCACTTAACTTCTCAGTGTTCTTGGCATTGGTAAGACAATCTTTTTCAGAAAGAGGAGAGTGGGGAGGAAGGGGGAAGAAACAAACATTTATTCAGCACCTAACATGTTCCAGGCACTGTACTAAGCACTTTGCAAATACTATCTTATTTGATCCTCACATCAAGCCTGGAATGAGCTTCCTTCACCAAGGGAAATCAAAGGTTCAGTGCTCAGCTTCCCTCAATGAAGGAATGAAATATTACTGTGCATTAAGAAATGGTGAATATCAAAAATTCAAAAAAATGAGGAAATATTTGTATGAAGTGATACATAGGGAAATAAGTAAAACCAACTGAACTAATAAGTATTTTCTATTAAATAATATTGAACAAAAAGAGGAAGTTAAATTAATAAAACAAAAAAAATTACTAAGAGCTCACTGTGTGATAGTTTTTGGTCACACACATATACATTTGTGCTAATTTTTGTACATATCTTAGACACCAAATCCTTATTAGAAATATATACAAAAATTCTTACAAAGACTTTTTCCCATTTGACTGTTTCTCCCTTTATTCTAGGTGAATTAATTTTGTTTTTCATATAAAGTTACATATTTTATCTTATGTCTTTGCCTTTATCCTTTGGCTAAGACTAATTTCCATAGCTGTAAAGATGTGTGATTTGCTTATCTTCTAATTTTATAGCATTATCTTTAATATTAAGGTCATGTAACCATTTAGAATATATTATAAAAGAATTTCATATAGGAAGTCAGACAACATGATATGGCAGTGGTGGCCAGGGAACATCACTTCAGCAATAGGGATTAGCAGTAGATATCAGGCACAATAGTAGAATTAATTTGATTATGATTCCAGAACTGGAGAGCATGGAATCTGGTAAGAAGAGTACTTCAAAGATTTGTGTTAGTCCTGTGCTATAAATTTTTTTCAAAATATTAAGATATTAAGTATAGAGAAATTTCAAAACACCATATGGCTTAATCAGGATCCAAAAAAGATTCTAACAGAATATAGAGCAGGTAGGTGGCTTAGTGGATAGAGCAATAGGCCTAGAGTCAAGAAGACCTGAGTTCAAATCTAACTTCTTATACTTAGTATGTGACTCTGATCATGTCACTCAACCTCTTTTGCTTTAATCCACTAGAGAAGGAAATGATAAACCACTTCAGTATCTTTGCCAATCTCACAGACAGTATGGTATATTAAGATCCATGGCATCATGAAGAATCAGAGATGTGACTGAACAAATGAACAAATGTCACATTTAAGTGACATTTATCAGGAATAAAGGTAAAATCTTATACTTGGGTTTGAAAAAAATCAGTGTTATCATTACAAGATGGAAAAGTATCAGGATTATACAGTAATTCCTCTGAAAAATTTTTTGGGGTTTTAATGGATTGTCAGCTAAATATGTATTACCAATATGCTATAGCAGACTAAAACTAACATAGTTCTCTTCTCTGATCCAATTACACATGGAGTATTATATTCATTTGTAGGAACCACATTTTAGGAAAAACACTGATAAACTGAAGAAAGACCACAGGAAGATAATCAGGATGTTGAAGGACTTGTAAATCATGCTAATATGAAATAGGAGGCTCTACTGAAGGAATTGGGAATGTCTAGCCCACAAGTGCCTAGAAGACATGAAAGATGTTTTCACAAGTTCAAAGAATTATCATGTGAAAGAAATAATTTTTTTTCCTTGGCTCTAGAGAGCAAAACTAGGAACAATAGGGTAGTTCTGATTACCAAAAGGATCCAGAATACAAAAAAAGGTTAAAAACTCCTAAACAATAGGATTACCAAAAAATATATATTAAAACTAAATGAAAAATTTTTTTAATAATTTAATATATTCAAAAGTAAAATGGATTGCCTTAAAAGGTAACGACTTCAAGAAAGGCTATATGATTATCTGTCACCTTTATTATAGAGAAAATTCTTATTGATCTACAAGTTGGACTAGAAAGACTTTGATTACTCTTCTAACGTTGATATTCCCAATTACTGTTGAAGGTTCAACCAATACTCCAATCACTCCTGTTCAAAATCTTAGTGTCATCTTCTAGTGATTTCTTCCATACCACATATCCAATCAGTTGCCAAATCTGGAAGTTTCTTTCTCTGCAATATTTTTCAAAATGTCCCTTTTTGACCACTAACAAACCACTACCCTAGTTCACTTCTCATGTGGATTTTTAAAATAGCCCCTTAATTAAATTCCCTATTTCAAGTTTCTCCCATCTGATTCATTTTCCACACAACTGTCAAAATGACTATCCTAGTTTTGACTTTGTCTCCCCCCCCCACCTTTCTCAACAGATGCCAATGGCTTTCTATAACCTCTAAAAACATATAACTTCTTCCAATTGTCATTTAAAACTCTTGACAGTAATCAATTACTTTTCCTCACAAATAATGCTCCAATATGCTCCATTTCCTATCTCAGTGTCTTTCTACTGGTTTTCCCCAAGTGCCTAAAATACTCCCTCTCTCCTAATTTCCACCTTGTAAAATAGATACATGGTTTCCTCTAAGACTCATCTCAAAGAGCCAGCTCCTATAGTAGGCCTTTTCCTGCTTCCCCTATATACTGGTGTCTTGCCCTCTACTAGGGATTCATAACTCAGGATCTGTGACCTTGTATTGTAGGTATATATATATATATATATATATATATATATATATATATATATACCTACACATACACACATATATACACATACAAATAGGTATTGCATAATAAATTTTATATATGCAATTTATATATTTCTTTTTATATGTTCATGGTAAATTCATCATATATGAAAATATGCATGTATTCTATCTAAGATATATAATACACATTATATAAATATATGGGGATTTCTTTCTATGTAGCATCTCAATATAATTGATTTCCAATGTTGTTGTTTGTTTTGCATTTAACAACAGTATTCTTATAGGGATTCCATAGTTCAGACTACCAAAAGGATCTAGAATGCAAAAAAAAAGGGGGGGAGTTTAAAACCTCTCCTAAAGGGCACTTCTCATCTACGGATGGAGTGTTAAATGGCTATGATTTTGGGATTGGAGTCAGAACAGTTCAAACCCTGCCCCAAACACTTAAAAGTTGTGTGACCTTAGACAAAGTTCTTAAATCTCAGTTTTATCTGTAAAAATGAAGATAATATTAGCACTTAACCTCCCAGAGTTGTTGTGAGGATACAATGAGATCATATTTAGAAAGTACTTGGTACAGTAACTATCATATTAGTGCAGTCCTGGAATCAGAAAGACTCATATTCCTGAGTTCAAATCTGATCTTAGATATTTGATATTTGTCTGACCCTGAGCAAGGCACAAGGGCATGATAGGCATTTGTACCCAATTAAGTGTTTTTCAAGTCTAGTGCTATATAAATGTTACCTATTAAAATGATAATAATAGCAATAATTTTCTTCATACCAAGGGAGAGGAAAGTTAAGGAATTGTATCTCCAGAAAATCCCAATTAAAATGCAAATATGTCACTAATTAGGAAAACATGTTAAGCAAGTTACAGAATTACAGTTTTCTGGAACTAAAAAGGAACTTCAGAGATTACTTCACTGTTCTAGATCTCAGTTTTCTCGTGTGAAAGAGGATGGTATTGGTCTAGATGATCTCTAAGTTTCTTATCAGCTTTAAC
This sequence comes from Antechinus flavipes, assembly GCF_016432865.1. Classification (NCBI taxonomy): domain Eukaryota; kingdom Metazoa; phylum Chordata; class Mammalia; order Dasyuromorphia; family Dasyuridae; genus Antechinus; species Antechinus flavipes. The sequence continues at coordinate 182,162,506 of NC_067401.1, forward strand.
AGTTTGCAGATTCTATAAAAATTTGAAAGTAATGTCTAAATCAGAGACTCTGGCTTCAAATCCTGCTTCACATGCTTACCTCCATGATTTGAACTACTTGAGGATTCCAATTATAGATCTATCAACCAATGATGTTTTAGCACATTATTTTATAAATTGAGAATTAGGCCCCCCAGGGTATAGGTTGGAGTAAATTTAGATGGAGACACTGGATTATTTAGTGTGAACTATAAAAACTAAGAAGGAGTTTTAAAAATAAATTTGCCTTCTAATAATTTTGCCTAACAACGATATTTCACGACTCAACATCCTCCCCCCACCCCCCACTCCAACTCCACCCCCGACATATGAACTGAAAGCTTGTTAATTAACTTTGGACTACATGCTGTACTTTTCAGCTCCTCTTCCTTTTTCTCCCTAAGTCTCCTCTTCCTTCTGAATTCATATATTTAGTCTGGGCTCATGAGGCCTGGGCCACTCGGTTTAATCAATTACCTCAATTTAAGAGTCCGGTATATGTAATTTAAGTTTCTAGGCTTTATATCTATACCATGACAGGCATTTAAAATAGAAGGTAAATTGGGTGACAACGGCGGCAAGTGGCTGGGAGGGAGGTGTTAAAAGGCAAATTCTCTGAATCCTCGGTCCTCAATATCCAGACTCCAGCCTCCAACCTTCCCTATTTCACCTTCTTCCCAAGATTTGCACTCATTTGCCATCCCCACCCTTGCATCTAGTCCCGAAAACCGGCTTCCCCGGGCACGAGGCCCTTGGCTCGACCTCCCTAGCCAACACACCTGCTGCCCGGGCCGGGAACCTTGCCCATGCTCGAGGTGGAGCGCCTCCTGGCTCGTTCTCTGGCTACAGTCTGTACATCTGTTCTCCGACCCCAATCATAATCCCGAATCGCCTCTACTGATCCCAGACACCTCCTGCTGCCAAATGCAGCCTTCCGAGGAGGGAACATCTAGCCTCAGGCCAGACCTTGCAGCCCCACCCAGCTGTCGTGTCTCTCCCCAGAATGGGGCGGAGTGGAGCTCACAAGACTGCCGAAGCTTTCTTGCTGCCACGCCCTACGTTTAAGCTGCGGGTACTGAATGACTACCCCGACAGAGAAAAGAGGCCCCAGTTAGCGGAACTCAATCATGGTCTCAGAGACTTCGGGATTCTTTACTTTCCAGTGACCACTTTCCAACTAACCCAAGACCCCTTCCCCTGTTTCAAGAAAGTCTGGTTCCCTGTGTATCAAGTAGATTAGATGCAGCAGGAGAAATAACTGGGAAAGAGACTTGCAAGGATTCATCCATCAGAGTAAAAGTACAACCAATATCCCACATCTTAAGACTCTAAGAAGCTGTTATCACCGACCCAAGAAATTTAAATAGTAGGGTGGGGTAACCTGAAAGAGTGTTTAGTGTTGAAGGAAAGCGATAAAGGGAGAAAGAGGAAGCTAGAGAATATGCTTCCTTCTACTCTTACCCAGCTCCCACTTCCTCCTGCCACTTCCATTTTCTTTTAGTAGGTGCATTTTCCATTTAGTATACTCTGCTTCCCCCATTTCCAACCCCATTCCTATCTTTTCCCTCACTACAATACCGTTCAGCTGAACCTGGAGTCGAGACAAGTGGTACCCTATGATTTGCCGCTAAATTACTGCTTAATGTTCATGTGAGTCACTTCCCCTCGTTGGCCTCAAAATGAGATTAAACTAGATGATTCTCCTCCTCCACTCCTTTCCCCCCTCCTCATCCCAGCCTATGCAGCAGCTTTACTCCTATCCCTACTTTCATCACCTCAAAGAATTCCTGGAGATTCAAGGAATCATCCGGGAATATATTTTGGAAAATATTCAGAAATAAAGTGATCCCAAAAGACTCTGTGATCTGCCCTTCACAACACTTGCACAACATCTCTTTTGGAATCGCTACATTTTATGGAAAGAAGAAAAAAAAAATAACTGTTACTGCTACTCCTAAAAAAGAAAAACTAAGGCACTAAAAGGTTGAGGCATTTCATATTCTATTTTATTGATATGTACATCCACTGAGAAAGAGTACCTTGAATTGCATGTTAAAGGAGGTGGGGAGGGCACAGATAAGAAGATCGAAAGAACAGATATTCATCTTCAAAAGACAGCCTATGCAAATGAACCCATTAACTATAGAATTTCCAACTGGGTTGGAAAGAAGGTCCAAGTTCATCTAGTCAAATCCCTTCATTTTCCAGATGGAGAAACTAAGGCTCAAAAAAATGAATGCTGAGGTAAGGGGTTCCTTTGTCTAAAGGTCTAAGTCCCTTAAGGGCTCTGAGATTTAAATAATACTGTAGCAAATTATAAGGGCCAACAAAGATGAGTTCTTGGAGACCTATTTTCCAGTCCTTATACCTCTTTCATGGATGATGCTGATATATCAGAGAGCTAGGCTGAAACGGAGAACTCAGAGAAGGATACTTCTACATTTGTGCTTCCAATTTTAAATCTCTGTGTCAGTAATAAGGTTAGAGAGCTATATCTTTTATAAATGCAAAATTAAAATAAGGCCAGTTCTTTGTCCAACCTAAGACATTCCTACTCAAGTGTCTAGCACAATGTTCTGCACTCAGTAGATACTCAATACTTGTAAAAGATAGTCTGATGACCAGATCTATAGGTTTGGAATCAAAGGACTGGATTGAAGTCCTAAGTGTTCTATCCTTATGTGAACTTGAAAGTTCACATGTGAAATGTGATTCTCTCTGAATTTCAATATCTTCATCTATAAAATTATGGGGTTGGACTTGACTATCTCTAAAATCCATTTTCAGCTCTATAAAATATGACGTTATTTTGTATCAAGTATATCCACATAGCTGTCTAAAGCAAGTGATACCTCACATTTCAGAACAAGCAAAGATAGTATACAACCATCCTTTCAGTAAAATTAAGCAAAGGGAGGGGAGCACTAGTTTATACCACAACTTTAGTCCAAGTTTCCAAAGTCAACTGTGGTGATCTTCTTTTAAAATAAGTAGAATGGTTCTCTCTGGGGGAGAGGGTGCAGGTTTCTCGAGGAAGATTTCTCAGGGAGGTTTTCTGGAGGCAGCCTTAGTATCAGTTCAGATCAATAATTACCCCAAATACAGCCAGGTGATAAAAGTTCAGATCTTTTATTATCTCCAATATAGCCCGGTTAGCTTAGAGGCCTATCTCTCCGCTTCGTTTCAAGAGCTCTTGCCGCTTTGTCCTTTGCTTCTGCCTATGCTTTCTTCAACCTTCAGTCCAGCTCCAAGTTGAATCTGCCTTGCCTCCAAGAGAGGGCTTCTGGCTCTCAATCTCCCAAAGTGCTCTGTGTCTGCACCAAAGTGCTCCTCTCCAATCCAGCTGAACTCTCTTCCGCCACCAGCCAGCCAAGTGGAAAATATTCTGGAATAGATCTCTCTTCACTGGCCTTATATCTGACTCTTCTGAGAGAATGGGATTATGGGTTTTCTCCCATAGTGCTCTCTGGCCCTAAGAGCTTTAAGGGAGGTGTGAATTCGCAAAGTTACAAAGTTTACTTTGTGAATCTGGCAAACTTGTGAACTCCGATGAGTAAAGGTGTAAACACAAGCATTGTACTAATTAGTTCTACTTAGTACCTTGTTTCAGATTCTGGCCCAAAACATCTTCTTGTAAGATCAGATCAACAATCTATCAACTCTAATGAGTTAGCAATTTGTAAAGATTCCAACAGTCAACTATGAGGTTATTTTTTGTATAAAAACCTAAAGATATGGACATATATGATTTTTCCTTTCCTGCTCACATAAAAAATTAAATCATTAAAATTTGGAATTGAAAGAGAACATCTAATCCGACCAATACCCCAAAAACAATCTGCAATACAATATTGGAACAAGTGGTTATCCACTCTCCTTTCAAAGGCCTCCAAGGAGAGAGTAATTGCTGTCTCCTAAAGTAGCCCATTCTGTTTATGATAAATACCTTTGCTTGTTAGGAAGTTGCCTGATATCAAGATTAATTTATCTCTTTGTAACTTTTACTCATAGCTAATCAACTCAAATAAAATAAACCCAATACATTTTTCATCTGAGCCCTGCAAGAACTCAAAGACTCTCTTATTGCTTAAAAAGAAAACAAAACAAAACAAAAACCATGCAAATACAACTTCCCCAAAGGAAGTAGAAACAGAAAGCATCTTGAACTGAAAGTAGAGGAAGCAAATACTAGTTTTAAAAAGGCCCTGAGAGATTATCTGCTCCAATTTCTGCATTTTACAATGATAAAAAAAAAATACAGTCACACTGTTAACAGAGAAATAAGAATGACTCCTAATAGGATTCTAACTAAAATTTAACAAGATTTCAATACATTTTATTTTTCTAACATATAATTCATAATGCTCCTTCTTTAGGTCTTGGTTATAAATTATTTCAGACCCACACATCTATATGACTTCATGTAGAAGATGGCTTTTGAGCTGGGTCTTGATGGAAATGTACACAAAAAAGGATGATAATATTACTGTACTTTGCCTGGATCAGACCACATCTGGAAAGTGCCATATTTTTAGGGAAAAAAAAGAATTCAGTAACTTTTGTTGAATATGTGAATAAATAACAGTGAAATAATGGGAGGATTTTAGGATCAAGGGTTGGAGTGGTTGATTAAAAAATTATTGTAGCAAATAATTAAATAATTTGAAACTGTGGAATGAAGGATTTGAGCTTGGTTGGGGTCTGCAGATGAACTCCAATTTTGGAAGAAAGGTAGTAGATTTTGTGTGCGGTATTGAGGACCTGAGATTAGCTGAGATTCTAAGCAGTGATGGAGTTCCTGCTTAGGACTCTGTTGTTAAAGTTAAGACTTGTTATTAAACTGCCAAATGTATATTTACCTAACAAACTCTTTTAGGGAGAACTCACACAAATTAAGCTCTCATACAGAGGTCAGAAGAAGCAGTACAAGGACACTCTCAGGGGCTCTCTGAAAGACTTTGAAATTGATTGGGAGACATGAGAGACATGGGAGGCACGGGACTGCTTAGCATTGATGTGACCATACCAAAAAAGGTGCTTGTTCCATGAGCAAAGTAGAAATGTAGTAGCTCAAAGAAATGTGAGGTGTAGTTTATATGGACTATTTGTCTTGTATTTCTAAACTTGTGTTGGTCTGATCAGCTTTTGGTCCTCTTGAGCATAAAGGAGAACAACCAACTAAAAGGGAGGAATGTATTCAGAAGTGAAGGTACTATAAAAGCAAAGAATAGCAATGAAAAAAGATTTTTAATAACAACAATCACAAGAAAAGACAATAAAATAACTTTTTCCATTCCATTGAGATTTTAACACTGCATGTATTAAGCCTGAATAGCAGGCAGTATGTATAGCACTTAGTGAATAAAATTGAGGGATTCAGTGAAAGAATAGAAACCCTTTGGTTTCATCTACTTCTTCCTGAGACAGCTTGGTTTTTTCCCACACCAATTTCTGACGCTCTCTTAATTGGCGGTTGGCTTCTGCACTTCTCATAGCTTCCCAGACCTATTAGATTCCTGAAGTCTTCAACAGCAATATATGTTTTGCCAACAACTCCCAACCAGCTATTTCAGGCCATACATAAAGTAAGCATAACCATAACAAAAACATATGTATGTTCTAGTTATATTTTTCTCATTTTTAGCCTGGTAAAACTTACATATACTTGAGAATCAAAGGATCAAAAATCACAGTCCCTAATAAATAGAGTTGTTGAGTAACGCTATCTTAGAAAAAGAAAGTGAACAAAATATACATGAATTCCCAAAGGAAAAAACCTTAGGACCAGACAGATTTATGAGCAAATTCTATCAAATATTTTAAAAATTGTTCATTTTAATGCTATATAAATGCTTTGAAAAAATATGTAAAAAAGGAGTATTACCAAATGTAATGGGCCAGAATTCTGGAGAATGGAATTGATAATACAATGGTTATCTAGTTTGGCATGGTGACATGGTGATTAAGTTCTCTAGTTCAGTACATGTACTTAGTACTTAATATAGTTCTACAAGATTGACACCTATTCTACAAGATTTACACCAAGGTGATGTAATTATAACAGAGTATTTAAGCTGGGACAAACTCAGACAGAGGCATTCATTCCATCTCTCACCTTTGTGGTGGCTCTTCTTCATTTTTCCACTGAAAGCAAGTCCCGTCTGAAGGACCTAAAAAAGCTAGCCAGGTCCCCAGTGAAGGAGACAGACTTTGAAGGAGATAATAAAGAATTTGGATTTTATCCCTGGCTATTGTTGTGGTGATTACTCTGTTGAAAGGAAGGTTGGTCCAAAAACATCCAGAAAACCAACCAGAACACTACAACTAAATTCCTTTTATGACACAAATATAGTCTTGATAGCTAAACCAGTGAAAACCAAAGTTGAGGGGAAAAAAACTATAAACCATTTTCCCTAAAATATTAATGAAAAAATTAAATAAAATAATAGGAAGAAAACTACAATAATATATCACAAAGAAAAGAATCAGTGTCCATCATCTGGGGAAAGGCTGAACAACATATGAATATCGTGATATATGAAGATGATGAAATACTATTGTGCTGTATATGCACAAATATGAAAGGAGCTGGCTTCAGAAACACCTGGAAAGATTTATATGAACCAAATGAAGTGAGCAGCACAGTAGAACATTTTATACAATAACAACAGTCTTATAAAGATATTCACCTTTGAAAGATATAGAATCTCTAATCCACACAATGACCAATCACAATTCCAAAGGACTCATGATGAAACATGCTGCCTACCAGAAAATAGAATGCAGATTGAAGCATGATTTTTTTTCTTTGCATGTCTTTTCTCTTTTTTGGCATGGCTAATGTGGGAATTTGTTTTGCATGACTATGCATATTTATAATGGTTTTGAAAGACTTCTCAAGGGATGGAAGAATGTAAGAAAATTTAAAACATAAAATAAAGCTGAATTTACAAAAAAAGTCAAAGTTCTAGTATGTATGTTTATCTCATAGTCCAGAAGCCTAAGTAATTACCATACTTCTAGATCTGCTATCATTTCAGACTCCAAATGATCCCTGTTCAAAGTGAATCCCACCGAGTTCCAATTGTACAGACAAAGCTGAGTGAGAAGGAGTTACCATAAAATAACACTGATAACTTATGAGAGACAAACTGTTACTTGCTTACTATACCACCTAATGTCCCCCACATTTTATTCAACATAACCTCTCCCAAGTTTAGGATCTGTTTCTTCTAGGCTCAATTTACTTTTATATTAGTCCCACTGAACTAGTTGCCTGTTATTCATTTTTTGTTTATTTTTTTACCTTAGTATAGAAATCTTTATTATCAGCTCTCTTCTTTTATCAGAACCATTTCCTCTTATGTATTTTTTATATCAAGCTTTTGGGATGATAATAGTTTTTAATTTGGGTATGTTTAGCCTTACTCCAATCCCCATCCCTCATATGAGGAAATTCCTTCCTTTCCTTATTCCTCAATTACTTTCTTTCAATATGTATTTTATGTGTTTTATCAGCTGATTCCCACCTTATCTCCTACCCCAATTGTGAACATGAAAAAATTAAATCCATTAACAAATATGTAGTCAATAAAAAGAAAACTTCCTCATTGGCCATATTCAAAAGCATAAATATTTCATTCAGATGGCTATAGATCTTTAAATCATCAATTCTCTGAAATCATTGTTGGTGATTATATTAATAAAAGTTCAACATTGTATTCCATTACATTTATATACCATTAACTTGTTTATCAATTCTTTAGAATACCCATTCTGTCAGATTTTCATTCTTTGCCACTTCAAAAAGAGTGATATTTTTATATATCCTTAAAACTTGTTTGCTTAGGACTCCTCCTTGCTTCTCCCCTTTCCTTATTTCTTTGTTGAGTAAAATGTATTTTTATTGTGTGTGTGTGTGTGTCTGTGTGTGTGTGTGTGTGTGTGTGTAAATGTGTCTGTTCTTCTTTCTTCTGATCAGTTTAGATGAGACTGAGTTTCAAGGGTCAGCCACCATCCTTGTGCAACCTAATTATGTGAGATCATTTCCCCTAAACTTCCTTTCTCTTTTGCCTTATTCCTGTCCCCCTCTTTTTTTATTCTTAAGGTCATCAAGACGTATACAGGCTTTTATCTAACTGACTTCTTATGATTTTAATAATATTAGGGTTCAGAAAGGACACATGTACCAGTTCCCTATATTTGACTATACGCACTTTAGCCAGCATTGTTTTGTCGTTGTTCATTTGTGTTTAACCTTTTGTTTTTCTTCCCTCCTATATTTAAACTTCAAAATTTCTACTTAGCTGTGCCCTTTTCATCAAGAATGCTTAGAAATCCTTAATATTTCATCTGAAGTCCATTTTTACACTGTATCATTATACTTACTTTTATTGGGTAAGTTATTTTGGGCTATAACCTAATATCATTTGCCTTTTGGAATATATTCTGAGTTCTCTGCTTCTATATAGTTTTAAGTGCTAATCATATTTAATCTTAACTGTCATTTTCTGGCTGCTTGGAATATTTTTCTTTTGACTTGCAAGTTCTGGTTTTTAACTATGATGTTTCTGTGCATTTTAATTTGGAGATTTCTTTTAGAAGTTTAATGGTGGGTTCCTTCTATTTTTACTTTTCCCTCTGATTTTAAGAGACATGAAGAGTTTTAATATTTCTTGAAACATGATGTCTAAGCTTCTTGATTGTGACTTTCGAGTGGTCCAATGATTCTTAAATGCTTTTCTGCTCAATCTATATTCTAGGTCAGTTGTTTTTGTTATGTTACCTTAGATTTTATTCTTTTTAGTTTTTGACTTTGTTTTAATCTTTTTTGTTGCTTGATGGAGTCATTAAGTGGGCTTTTATTTGATTCATTTTAATTTTTAGAAAGTTTGTTGCTTGGCCAAGGTTTTTTATACTTTTTATGACAAACTGTTCATTCCCTTTTCAATTCTTTATTCCATTGCTTTAATTTTTTTCTATTTTTCTTAAGTGCTCTCATTCCATTTTTAATTTTTTTTAATTCTCGTTTCATCTCTTCTTATTGTTTGTGCTCTATTTTAAAATTTTATTTTTTTTTTATTTGCTTACAAATGTTTTGGCATTATTCTCTTCATTTAGGTTTGTCTCTTCAACTTTCGTGCCATTATAACAACTCTTCATGGTGGAGCTCTCTTTTTTGTTTGTTCATTCTTTCAACCTGGTTTCTAACATCAGACTTGAGTTAGGGTTGAGTTCTGTTACTCTTCTTAAAGAAAAGTCTAAGTTGGTCCTATCTGCTACTTTCCTTGGGTATTGAATGCTGTGTTATTCCAGAATGGAGACGGCAAGTTTTTGGCACTCCTAAAGTTATCTGATGAGAACAAATTCTGATTGCTGTACACTTGGTCTGAACTCTAAAAATTTTTAACCTAGATTTAGCTCTAAGCAAAAATAAAATGCTTCTGAATTCTGCTGCTATCAGCCACCTGAAGGCTTTGTGGGTTCAGAGCGACAGAATTGTAGGTTTTCCTTTGCTCATTAGTCCCTGCCTTGATTATTCTTCTTCAGGTTGGATTAGATGTTGTAAATGAGACCTTGCTGTAAGCTTCAAGTCTAAACTCACAACTGCTGCTGTCAACTTTTGAAATTCCTTCTTTTTAATATATCATCCAAGGGATGGGAATTCCCCCATGCACAGATTCCCTTCTAAGTATGATGTAGATTTTTGACACAAAACTGGTAGTAGATAACTTAGCTGATCTTACAGCGCCTCAGTGTGGGTCTAATGGTGCTCCAGGAAGGATATGAGACTTCCTCTTACATTAGAACATCATCTCTCCCTGTGCATGTCTCTGCCATGGCAAGCTCTTAGTCCTATCCATATCTAGAATATGCAGACCTCCCTGTTTCCATCAGAGCCTAGAGTGATTCCAAGATTAGAGTCCAAGTTTCCAGTGGGGAAGAGATGGAAATAATGGCTAGATTGGAGATTTTTATGGGAAATTATTCTCCTTAGTATACTGAAAATTATGTTACTATTTTTCTGTTTGATATTTAAATATTATTACCTAAACTTTGATGATTTAAACATTATTAAAAATATAATCCTTTCTTACAGTCAATATATTGTTTTTATTCACAATAAGGCATTCAGTTAATGAAATATTACAATCCAGGCAAGCACCAAAATGGGGATCACTGTGAGCCACTGAAGTCCAAGAGCCTGTACCATGATGTATCCCACCAAGGAATGATCCAGAAGAGTTTGTCATTACAACTAAATCAACAGCTAAATTACAATTAAATCTGATTAGTGTGGGATTTTTTGATATTTAAAGCATTATGTTAACCTTCATAATGAAGCAGTTTGAATGTTACATTTATCAACAGGCTAATGACACTAAAATACTTTAAGATTTGTACTTTTTCTTTGTAATTATACCCAGTTTTTTCTCTTGTTATAGTATTTAGGAGAAAACTCCACAGGATAACAAAAATTGAAAAAAGTTCTCAAAACTTGAAGTTTTGAATTTGTGAGTATATTTCCTATCTTTAATTCCTTTCTTTCTTTTTTTATTAAAGCTTTTTTATTTACAAAACATATGTATAGGTAATTTTTCAACACTGACCCTTGCAAAATCTTCTGTTCCAAATTTTCCCCTCCTTCCCCCCACATCTTCCCCTAACTGGTAGATAGGTAGGTAGTCCAATACACGTTAAATATGCTAAAATATATGTTAAATCCAATATGTGTATACATATTTATACAGTTATCTTGCTGCACAAAAAAAATCAGATCAAGAAGGAAGGAAAAAAACTGAGAAAGAAAACAAAATGCAAGCAAACAACAATAGAGCGAGTGAAAATGCTATGTTGTGGTCCACACTCAGTTCCCACAGTCCTCTCTCTGGGCATAAATGGCTCTCTTCATCATTGAACAAGTGTAACTAGTTTGAATCATTTCATTGTTGAAGAGAGCCATGTCCATCAGAATTGATAATGATATAGTCTTGTTGCTATGTATAATGATCTCCTGGTTCTGCTCATTTCACTTAGCATCACTTCATGCAAGTCTCTTCAGGCTTCTCTGAAATCATCCTGTTGGTCATTTCTTACAGAACAATAATATTCCATAATATTCATATACTATAATTTATTCAGCTATTCAATTGATGGGCATTCACTCCATTTCCAGTTTTTTTGCCACTACAAAGAGGACTGCCATAAACATTTTTGCACATGTGGGTCCCTTTCCTTCCCTTAAGATCTCTTTGGGAAATAATCCCAGTAGAAACACTGCTGGATCAAAGGGCATACTGTGCATACACAGTTTGATAACTTTTTGAGCATAGTTCCAAATTGTGGTGTTTTTCTTCTTTAAAATAATAGTTCTCTCTGAGTGAGAGCAGGTTTCTCGGGGAGGTTTTCTGGAGGCAGCCTTAGTTTCGGTTAAGAGTAATAATCACCCCAAAATCAGCCAGCTGGTAAAAATGCAAACGTTTATTTTCTCCTTCCAAAATAGCCTGGTTAGTTGAGTTCTATCTCTCTGCTTGATTCTAAGAGCTCTTGCAGCTTTGTCCTTTGCTTCTACCTCTGCTTTCTTCAGACTCCAGAGCCAGCACCAAGTTGAACCTATCTTGCCTCTGAGAGAGGGCTTCTGGCTCTCAATCTCCCAGAGTACTCTATATCTGTCCCAGTGTGCTCCTCTCCAATCTAATTCTGCTGAATTTTCTTAACTGGGCCTCTGCTTTCTTCTTATATATCAAAGAGTGGGATTATAGATTTTCTCCCATAAAGCTCTCTGGCCCTAAGAGCTTCAAGGGAGGTGTGAATTTGGATATCTCATACTAAACCCTGAAATCTCCCAAATGTGTGAGCTCCAATGAGTAAAGGTGTGAACACAAGCATTGTATCAATTAGTTCTACTTAGTACCTTGTTTCAGGTTCTGGCCTAAAACATCTCTTTGTAAGATTAGAGCAAGGATATGGAACCATGCTAAATTAGATAATTATTGTCTCTATCAACTCTAATGACTTAACAATTTGTAAATATTTCAACACTAAATTGCTTTCCAGAATGGTTGGATCCATTCACAGTTCCACCAACAATATATCAGCATCCCAATTTTCCCACATCCCCTCCAACATTCATCATTATCTATTCCTGTCATTTTAGCTAATCTGAAAAGTGTGTAGTAGTATCTCAGAGTTGTGTTAATTTGCATTTCTCTGATCAATAGTGATTTGGAGCATCTTTTCATATGACTACAAATAGTTTCAATTTCTTCATCTGAAAATTGTCTGTTCATTTCCTTTGACCATTTATCAATTGAAGAATAGCTTGAATTATTATAAATTTGAGTCAGTTCTCTATATATTTTAGAAATAGGGCCTTTATCAGAACCTTTGAATGTAAAAATGTTTTCCCAGTTTATTGCTTCCCTTCTAATTTTGTCTACATTAGTTTTGTTTGTATAAAACCTTTTAAATTTAATATAATCAAAATTATCTATTTTGTGATCAATAATAATCTCTAGTACTTCTTTGGTCATAAATTCCTTCCTTTTCCAAAGATATGAGAGGTAAACTATCCTATTTCTTCTTTTAATTTGGTTATACTATCATTCTTTATGTCTAGATCATGAACGCATTTTGACTTTATCTTGGTATACATTGTTATGTGTGAGTTAATGCCTAATTTGTACCATACTAGTTTCCAATTTTCCCAGCAGTTTTTGTCAAATAGTGAGTTCTTATCCCAAAAGCTGGGATTTGTCAAAACTAGATTGCTATAGTCATTGGCTGGTTTGTTGACTAGACAAACTGGGTTTGTCAAACACTAGATTGTTATTGTCGTTGACTAGTTTGTTCTGTGACCCTAACTTATTCCACTGATCAACTGCTCTATTTCTTAGCCAAATGGTTTTGATGACCACTGCTTTATAATATAGTTTTAGATCTGGTACATCTGGCCATCCTCATTTGCTTTTTTTTTGTCATTAATCCCTTGAAATTCTTGACCTTTTGTTTTTCCAGATGAATTTTGAAAAACCTAATCTTGACTATGAAATTTTGCCTTTGTTTTTGAACCTCATCAATTGTACCTAACTCTTCTTGGGCATAGAAATTTTGTAGGGTATATCCCTTTGGAGCAATATTTTTCTTTAAGGACTTGTGACAGAAAATGAGAACTATTGAGTTTTTCTTCCATTGTAAGTGGAATGAAGCATGCAATAGTAACTTACATATCAAGAAGTAATATAAAAAATGTCAAGGAACTACATGATAAGAAAAAAAGAGATGGCTCAGTTAAGTACTGAGAATAAGGGAAAATTTATAAAAAATTATATGGGTAGTAGCAAAAAATAAAAATAAATAACCACCACAACAATCTCAAGGAATCCTTAATGGAAGTGTAACTTGTGCCCCAGAGCCCTTCCAGAATAGGAGCTCATATGGACAGGACCCTTTCATGGGAACTGATCATATAACTTATTTCTCTTTTTGGCTCATTGCCTCCTTCTTATAGTTGCTTTAGAAAAATCTTCTAATATAATTGGGGAATAACCATGTCTAAATTTCTCCAAGTGAGTAAAAAAGATTTTTCATCTATTAAGAGCTCAAGGTATTAGCATTTATTCCCAATCAATTTTAATTTATCACTCAGAAAAAACATATAAAAACATAAGATATAAAAAGCCCATAATTAGAGAAATACTTAAAACACCTACATAGTCTATTAGTAGTTCCTCCCATCAAAAGGAACTCAATTTAGGGTTACCATTGGAGTGATATTCCAATATTCCAATGGAATTGTTCTTTTCTACAGAGTTTTTCAATTTCCTCCTAAATCAATATACTGCTTGTGCGTCAAAGAAAGCACAGAGGAAAACATAAAGAAGGCCTGAAGAGCATTGGGAAAACCAACCACTTCACTTTAATAGACAAAGAGAAGGACACATTTTCTGTCAATTATCAGAAGACAACTTTGGTTTCTGAAATCTATAATGATATTATAGTAGTGGGTAAAGTCAAATTCATCAAGGAAACATCTCTCAGTTGCTTCCAAACAATATCCTAAGCCCCATCACACCATCAAATTTATTGGAGAACTTCTCAAATTGATTGGTGGCTTCTCTATTTACTAGTCATTCTTATTGGCAATTTATAGGAAGTTATAGAAAAGAAACATAAAGAAAGAAGGCATTTCCAAGTATTAATAACATTAATTAGAATTATCAGAATAATGAAATATAAGCCATTGTAGTATAATGGAAAGAGTAGTGGTATTAGAACCAGAATGTTCAGTATTATTCGGGCAAGTCATAACTGTCTTGGGCCTCAGTTCCCTCATCTATATAAGGGCAATAAACTAGATAGTCTCTGAGATTTCTTCTGACTTCAAATGTCTGATAAATATCTTTACAAGATAAGTGTGGATTCTTCTAAAATCCACTGAAAGTTTGGCAAGAGCAATTGAAAGTTATTAATACTTATAATTCATAAACATGTATATATAATAAATCTGTATATAGAGATATAGATATAAATAGTGCTTTACAGTGACAAAGTTCAAATATAAACAGTCCATCACTAGATCCTCAAAACAGAAAACCATGTAGGGAAATTGTAAGCTTTTTGAGGGAAATAACTTTTTTTTTAATTTTTGCATTTCTAGCACCAAGCATAGTGTTTGGCACATAGTAGGCATTTAATAAATGTTTATGGATTAATTGATGAAGCCACAATAAAGTAACGTTATACTAGTAAATGATAGAACAATCCAACAAACCCAATTTTCTTGTAAATTTCCAAAACTTCAGATTTGGCTCAAAGAGGAAATAATATATTCACTCAATTGGGTACAGGAATTTATTTCACCCTGCAGGAAAGTAGAAATGGAAGGGGATCCAAAAAGGAAGGAGGATGATAGAAAGGAACGGATATTGGGGGAAGAGTAGTCAAAAGCAAAACACTTTTGAGGAGGGACAAGGTGAAAGGAGAGTGAATAGAATAGATGGGGAGAAACAGCATAGTAATTGTGAAAACAAGTTTGAAGCAAATTTCTCTGATGAAGAGCTCATTTTTCAAATGAACATGGTAAACGAGTCAAATTTATGAAAAATAAAAGCCATTTCTCTAATTGATAAATGACCAAAAAATATGAAGTTTTCAAATGAATCAATCAAGTTCATTTGAATGAACTTGAATGGTTTATAGCCATATAAATATTATAATTCATTGTTGATTGGAGAAATGCAAATTAAAACAGTTATGAGCTACTGCCTCGTACCTCTTAGATTAACTAATATGCCAGAAGAGGAAAATGACAAATGTTGGAAGAAATGTGGGAAAAATGAGATATTAATGAGTCAGTGTAGAATTGGGAACTGACTCGCTGGAGAACAATTTGGAACTATAACCAAAGGATGATAAAATTATGTATGCTCTTTGATCTAACAATAGTAGCAACTCTTTTCTCAAGGCAAAGAATTGGAAATTAAGAGGATATCTATCAATTGAGGAATGGTTGAATAAATTGTGATATATGACTAGTATTTAGGGAATACTATTGTTCTGTAAGAAATGATGAGCAGGATATTCTCAGGAAAACCTGGAAAGACTTTCATGAGCTCATGTAAAATGATAGTAATGTTGTGGGATGAGCAACTGTGAATGACTTTGCCAATCTCAGCAATATAATGATCCAAGACTCAAAAGGACTTATGATGGAAAATGATATACATTTCTTCCAGAGAAAGAACTAATTGTGTCTGAATATAGATTGAAGCATACTTTTTTTCCCTTTTTTTCTTGAATTTTTTTTGAGGGGGAGGGAATCTATATTTTCTTTTGCAACATGACTTTTACAGAAATGTTTGCATAATTTCATATATGCCTTCTCAATAGGAGAGGAGGAAAAAAGGAGAGAATCTGAAACTCAGAGTTTAAAAAAAAAACAAATGTTAAAAATTGCTTTACAACTAACTGGAGGGGGAAAATAAAATATTAAAAAATTAAAACTCGAAACTAGAAATTTGGTTTCACATTGATAGTTTATGCCCTTTTTTTACCCCTGAGGCAATTGGGGTTAAGTGACTTGCTCAAGGTCACACAGCTAAGAAGTGCTAAGTGTCTGAATTCAGATTTGAACTCAAGTCCTCCTGACTTCAGGGCTGATGCTCTATCCACTGTATCACCAAGCTGCCCTACACCCATTTTAATATTAAAAACTCGATAAGAAATTTGTTAAAAGTAACATTTAATCAGAGTTAAAAGATAAGTTTCCTTTCATGACTGAAATCCAAGTGAACAGCAGAATCTCTCAAGGATATATTCCTTGGACTTATACACATGCCACAAAACCTACTGGCCATAGATGGTTAAAGAGCTTCAGGGCAAGAGAAGACTTAGAAGAAATAGGGGGCAGCTAGATGGTGCAGTGGATAGAGTACCAGCTCTAAGGTGAGGAGAATGTGAATTCAAATGTGGTCTCAGATACCAAGCACTAGCTGTATGACCCTAGGCAAGTCACTTAACCCCAATTGCCTCACCAAAACTCCTGCCCCCAATACTGCTTTTATCCTAAAGGGTTCTTTGTTCCTTCCCCCTCTTCTACTCTCTCTCTCTCTCTCTCTCTCTCTTTCTCTCTCTCTTTCTCTCTCTCTCTTCTCTCTCTCTTTTTCTCTCCTTTTCCCTCTCTCTCTCTCTTTCTCTCTCTCCTTCCCTCCCTCTCTCCATACTCCATCTCTCTCATATCTTACTTATCTGCTTCTATTTCTATTACTTGCATTGTCATTCCTGAACCCTTATTACTGTCTTTCCTCACTTTCTTTCCTACCCATTTCTCTCCCAAACTGTTGCCAATCTCTGTCTCCTCCATATACTTTTATTTTCTCCCTTTATATTTTCTCCTTTAACATCTTAGTCCCAAGTCTTTTACATCTTCTTTTTCCTTTCTTTTTTCACACCCTTCTGTTTTCCTTTAATTCCCCAAATGAAGTTCGGTATATTTAATATAGTTTACATTTCCTTTTCCTAAAACATTTTATATTATTCTTTATAATAAAAATAATCTCTTAATCATTTTTTTTCTTACCATACATTTTCTCTCCATGGGTCAGCTGTCTATCTTCCTTATCTCTCTACACCTTGTTATTGGGAGAAACGAGAAGACCTGTTCATCTAAACCCTGATCCAGCAGGGGGCAGCAGAACCCTAGAAGTTAGAGAGTGAGAAGCTGTTTTTATCTGAGGGACTTAACACCTCAAAATCTGTTAATTTGGGGCATCCTTCAGGGACAAGAGTTGTGGCCTGAAGGAGTTACTAGGTGCAATTTGAAGAGACAGAGCCAGAAGGTGATGGGAAAGAATGAAGTTAGTAGCAAGCCTTTGATTTCACAGCATTTTAGAACTAAAAAGGAAACCTTCAAGGGGTCATGTCCAACTCCATTCCCCTGGTAGGTCAAATCCCAATCTACATAAGGCATAACACTGAAAGGAAGTATGAATTAATGAGAAAAACATAGATCTTGCTGAGGAGACTTCTAATTTTGGATTATCTGTGTAACTTTGGAAAATTCACTTCATCTCTTTAAAACTTGATTTGCTTATTTGTAAAATTTTACAAATTTTTAAAATGTAGAATTTTTTTTTAAAATTACTTATTAGTAAAACATAAAACTACACATGATCCAGTTCACTAAATTCAATGAACAATACCAATTCTAGGCACTATGAAAGTTACCAAAGTGGATACAAAGTTAATGCATAAACATTGTTCTTATGAAGCTAATGGTCTAAAAAATGGCTGTTAACTTATACATTCATAGCTAGAAGACATTATGAAAAGTAAGAGAATTATAAAATCCAACATGAGGAAATCTAGGAAGGGAAAGATTATTTCTAACTTAAGCAGGCTTCAAGGAAGAGGTGACATTTGAACTGGATCTTTAAGAATTGGTAAAAGAATTAATTTAGTAAGATACACTTTTCTGAAGCTGTTGCCTCCTCTGGTTGGCAATAAGGCACTGTCCTAGAGTTATAGTCCTGGGAGTAAAAAGTATGAGATATTCCAGAAATTGGATTAGAATCCCAAAATTTTAGAATTGAAAGTGATCTCAGTATCTATCTAATCCAACCTACACTTGGAAAATTCTCTCTATTATAGGCATTTGTAAAAAAAAAAAAAAAATCTGTATATTTGAAGAAACCTATGAATTCTCTATAATAATAATATTTTTTAGTTTATTTTTTTAGTTATTTTTTCATGTGCCCAGCAGAACATCAGGGAAGATTCAAAATATATAACAACAAATTACCAGTTCAAGAAAGTATATATATATATATATATATATATATATATAAGAAATTATATTTATGAGTGTTCACTTTTTCTTCCTTATAAATTGTTCTTTTGTTCTGTACTTCATTCCTTTTTTATTTTACTCTTTTTCTCTCCCCTCCATTCCCCACCTATCTCCCCCAATACCTATAGTTAAAAAAGAATTCTTATATATACATATGTAGACATATATACACACATATAAACACACAAACCGTAACCCACACATACTTATACACACATGCATCTTTCCTATCTCTGCTGACTCTGCTTAATTCTGCTTCTTAACATACCTTGCTATTACTTAACCTGACCCCACCCATGAATTTTTCTTCTTTCCTTTTCTTCTTTCCCACTCTTTGCTTGACCATTTGCCCATCCTTCCCCCCTTTATAAATTTTGGAGGGTGCTATACCCTTCATGGTATATATGTACTGTTACCTATTTAACCCATTCCCAATATGAATAGGTTTTCAGAACTAGGAGCCCTCCTCCCCCCTCTAATGCCTCTGTATCTATTCCTTCTGCACCTCATTTGTATAACATAATTACTATTTATACCTTAACTCTGTTCCAGTCTTTCTTTTCTCTATGCTATTGTTGATGTCAGTCTTAAACACATGGCATATTTCTCTTCCAAAAAAAAAAAAAAATGTAAACGATTTGTCCATGTCGAGTTCCTTGAAACTGATCTTTGATATTGGCTCTTATATTTAAATTTTCTATTAAGTTTGGGTTTGATTGATAAAAAGTCCTGAAAATCTGCAAATTCATTAAATGTCCATTTTTTTCTCATTCAATATTATAGATAATTTTGCTGGGTATGATATTTTTGGCTGTAGGCCTAATTCTTTTGTTGTTGGTACATATGATTCCAGTCTTTTATTGTGGCTGCTGATAAGCTCTGTACAATTCTAATTGTAGCTTCAGCATATTTGAATTGGTTTTTTTTCTTAATTTTTGCAAAATTTTCTCTTTGATGTGGAGGCTTCAAAATTTGGCAATAATATTGCTATGTGTTTTCCACAGAGGATTTCATTGAGATAGTGGTCAATGGTTTTTTTTCTATCTCTACTTTCTCTTCATGTTCTATCACTCTAGGACAATTTTCTTGAATTATTTCTTGCATTATCATGTCCAGGTTCTTTTTCTCCAACTTTCAGGCAGTCCAATTATTCTTATATTTTCTTTTCTTGTTCTGTTTCTCAGATCTGTCATTTTTCCTATAAACTGTTTCACATTATGTTCTATTTTTTTCATTCTTTGTAATTTGCTTGTTATTTCTTGGTTTCATAGTTTAATTGGCTTCCCCTTGCCCAATTTTAATTTTTAAAATTATTTTAATCTTTGAGACTCTACTTTTCTAATTAACATTTTTTTCATAATCTTCTTGTTTTTTCTTGGATGGTTTTTTATTTTTATTTTTTCCTCTGACTTTCATTTGATTTTTGAATTTTTTTTGAGTACATCCTTCAAGTGAGGAAAAGGGATATACATAGAGAGAATGTATTTTCCTTTTAAAAAGATTTTTGTCAATAAATACTAATTTATATTATCTTTGTAATCTCATTACTTTGCACACATTTGGAGTGCCTGTTATGTTACAGATTCTGTTACAGACTCCTAACATTTCTCACTTCCTTGCATGGATACTCCTAAATATTTCTCCCATTTACATTCTATTATTACTGGAGTTAGAGGATCCCAAGCAAGCTATAACAACCTATAACAAACAAACTGAATTAATTTTAAATTCCTAGTTTTGGCATTCCAAATCCTTCACAATATAGTAAACTTATTCAAGTTTATTTCATAGTACTTCTATTCAGTGTTTCATGTTTCAGCAAACCTAGACTATTGTCTATATCCACATGGCTAGTCTTTTGGTCCATATTTTCTTCTATGGATTCCTCTCTCCAACCTTTATCTTTATCTGCTGAAGTATTATTCTTTGAGATCTAACTCACCACTCCTTATGTGAAATCTTCCCTGATTCTGGAGATTTGTGTCCAAATGTACATTGTCTCTAAATAAGTACATAAATCTGGGAGGAGAAGACTCTTGACTAGGTGAAAGAGGCTATTGTTTGCCTCAATTTCTACCTTAATCTACCTTAATCATTCAATAGATGTGGCCTCAGTCAAACTGAGATCTGTTGAAGAACTTGGCTTTAAAAGGCCAGGGTTTCCCACTGCATCCAGGACCATCTCCAATTGTCCTAATCTATATCTGACCATTGGACCTAACGGGGAAAATGAGGCAGGTGACTTTGCACAACCCTCCCTCATTTAAAATCAATTCACTTGCATGTCATGACATCATCTCTTTGATGTCATGATCCTCTTTGAGAATGAAGGACAAACAACATTTTTTCTAGGGTTCTGGTTCAATGTAAAGAAAATTGTTTCTCTTGACACAGCAGAGGTGCTGTCAACTTTTCTTCGGAACCAGGAGAAGCCTTTGGCTATATATAGTCATTACTCATTCATCTCCACTGGGATATTTATTCTTGATGGCACATAATTCCTACTTCCTCTAAATAGTCCAAATAGACTACCATTTTTCTCAGTCACACCCATATCCATTATCTCTCCCAACATTTTATCTCACCCTCTCCAAAAGAGTCTTCCTTTTAAAAAAAACTATACAGATTTGGAAACATGCCTACCCAAAGAGAGAGAGAAATGTTACCGTGCTATGAAATCCATACTTGGGTTTTTGGAAAGTGTAGTACAAGGGGAATTTGTTCTAATGAATAAAAATGTCCTTGGTTCCAAAAATGTGGGAAAATGGATACCATGAACAGATACATACCCATTACACAACTATACAAGTCTGAAATACTTATTTCTGCTTCTAAGCTTCATAAGAAATGAATTACTCATCCCTTAATAACATTTCCTGACTTTGATCATACTTAAAACCAAACAATAGTAGAGCTAACAAGGGACCTTAGATCATCTAATACATGAGCTTTTTAACTTTTTTGTGTCATGGATGCCTGACATCTTTTGAAGTCTATGAATGTATGGATTTCTTCTCAGAATAATATTTGTTATGTACATTCATAATTGAAGAAAATGATAGATTTCAATTAGAATTTAGTTAAAATAAAATGTAATTGTTTTCTCATCCAGTTCACAGGCTCACCCCAAAATCTATTAATGCTTTCCTTTATAAGAACTCTCAATCTTGTCCTATTTCCTTATTTTGCAAATGAAGAAATGGAAACTCAGGGCAAGCAAATGATTTGATGAAGTTCATATATATGTAGGGGATGCAGAAATAGAACTCAGGGTTTTTAGGTACCAAGGCAAGTGTTCTTTCCATTATACCATATTGTCTCATGATTGGCCAATAAATAGTCCTATTCCCTCTCCAGATAACTCATTTTAAAAGAAAATAGTAAGCAATTAGATCGAGGGGAAGTAGGGACTGAAGAAGATTGTGGTTTAACAAAGATCTCCCAGGATAGTTCCAAAATGTGCTTCCATCATGAAACTGATGCCTAGGTGATGTTTTCAAAATCAGTGTGGGACTTTTTTTTCCTGTGATGTCAATATTTGATAACTTCCTGAAAATGTACTGACTATTTTAACAGAGGAAACTCCCTGAAATTTCCAGATCCTAATACCTTGAATTCTGCCTTGTTTTAACATCAGGTGGCAAATAAGATGTTTATACCTCTTTGGCAATGCTCCTAGAACAGGAAACAGAAAATGTCAAGTTTTTTGCCACTTCTACTTCACCATTTTGCTTAAGCAGAGTCACACTGTTATTTCAGGATTCAATCAGTTTTAGGGGAATTCCTCTCTCTGAGAATGCCAATGCACGTCAGCTTGGCAGGGCCGACTTGGTAAAAAGCGACTTGGCCTCTGAGGCAAGAGGTTGTATTTTGCAGGAGTTAAAGGAACTGCTAATAGGTTTCTTGAGGTGGTAAGGGGTATGTCCTCCTGCAGGATTTCCTCCTGGGATGTAGCTGCTAACTGCATGGTCTCCCTTCTGTGGCTCCACCTATGGCAGTGCTGAACGGGTGGGCACAAAGTAATCCCAGAAGAGAGGAAGCATAAATAGACAGTTCTAAGCAGAACTTCCTGCTTACCTACTTCCTGCTAGCTCCACTCAGAGGATGACTGAATGACGACAGACTGTTTGCACTTCCCAATCAGCTCATCTCCAAAGTTTATCTGGGTATGTCCTGAAGATTGGTATGTAAGGCCATGGCAGTCTAGAGTACTGTATCTGGACAGTCCAGCATAAGTCAGTGTTCAAAACTTCCTGTAATGCAATTTGTTTCTTGATAAATTTTTAATTATGTCTTTTTAAAAAAAAAAAAAATCATCATTCTTTCCTCTAATAGTCCTTCCCTTCCCTGTCCCATAAAATCTCAGTAGTATTTTTAATGCCAGAAAAAAAGAAAGAGGAAAAAGTCAGCATGATTGACTGGTACAAAAAAGAAGTAATATGAAAATATGTGCAATGTGAAATACCTGAAGTCATTCCATGTCTGGAAATTTGGTGGATTTGATATCTTCTTATATTTCTTTTTTCTAATCATATTTGTTCTTTATACCTTTGCAGGATTCACCTATGATACTATTTGTTGTTATGCTTTCCACTTATATGGTTAAATTATATTGTATGTATAGTTTTCTTCACACTGATTACTTTGCTCTGCACTAGTTCAGGCAGATTTTTCCATTCTTCTCTATATTCATCATTTCTTACAGCTCAGTAATATTCAATTACATTCATATATCCCAGTTTGTTTAGCCATTCCCCAATGAGAATTTGTTTTTAATTTTTTTGCTATAACAAAGTATATTACTATAAGTATGTTTTGCTTAAATTCATGAAGATTAGAAGCACTACAATTTACTAGCAAAGTCAATCTGGAAGCTCACCAAGAAAGGTTTGTCCTGAGGGGCCAGAAACAGATTAGCACAGGCATCGAGAGGCTAGCATCCTGAGCATATCAGGGTAATCTCTGTGGCTAGAGAAGTTATAGAGACGACTCTGCTGTAGGCTAACTGCTCTGCCTTGACTACAAAGCAGGAAAGTGGCAGAGAGATTAAAGCCTGAAACAGAGGGTACTCTAAAAAAGTACCAGAACCTAACAAGATCTGGCTGTAACCCCTCAAACCCGGAAGTGACTCAGGCAGACTTTAACGCAGCCCTGCAGCCACATCCCGCAGTTCTGGGCTTTTGTGGGGGCACTTACAAATCTGCTGGGCAGGGGGGCACAGCCTGGGCAGCCTCTAATAGGCACAGTGGGGAGCTTGGCCTGGGGCAATAGAACTTCCCCAGCAGACTGTGCTTCATGGGCAGACACTTCCTGTTCCTGCAAATCCATTCACTGCTCAACTGCTAATACCCACAGCCCCAGGGCGGGATTTGGCTTGGGAAGTGAAACTCTCACTGCTCAGCATCTAGCCCCAGGGCAGTCGTTATCTCACACAGCAGGGGTTCTTTGCAGGGCACTTTCTCAGCTTGGCCCTGCAGGCCTGAGTTACTTTCGGGTGGGGAACTCTTTCCCAGAACACTCCAATATCTCTCTGCTTTTTGTAGCCGGCTGGCAGGACAGCTACCTGTCCATATACCTTTCACTGCTCTGCAGAAGAAGCTGGTAACCTCCTGGCTCTGAAGGCAGACCCTACAGGCTTTAACAAAATGAGTAAAAAAATCAAAAGAATGACTGATAGTTTCTATATAGAAAGAGAACAGCTTTTCAACCCTGAAGAAACTAATAGCAGACAGTCTCCAGACAATTATTGGTCCCCAATACAAAAGGCTCTCCTAGAGGAGACTATTAAAAACCTTAAAAGAGAGCTAGAAGAGAAATGGAGAAAGGAAAGAGAAGCTATGCAAGAGAGTACAGAAAAGGCACATAACTCACTAAAAGAAAAACTTGATAAAGTGGAAAAAGAAAACAACTTCCTGAAATATGAATTGGAAAAGGTAAAAAACTCCCAAGAAGTGCAGGGAAACAGAATTTATGAACTGGAAAAAGAAAATGACTTACTTAAAAAAAAAAAAAAAGTGAAATGGAAAAAAATTCCATAGAGAAAAACAACTCAATTGGACATATACAAAAAGAAGTTAAAAAAAGCTAATGAAGAAAATAACTCACTAAAAATTAGAACTGAACAAATAGAAATGACTGATTCATTGAGGCATCAAAAATCAGTCAAGTAAAACCAAAAAAATGAAAGATTGGAAAAAATGTCAAATATTTACTTGGAAAAACAACAGACCTGGAAAATAGATCTAGGAGAGATAACCTGAGGATCATTGGACTATCCAAAAATTATGATGAAAAAAAGAGCCTCGATACTATTTTACAGGAAATCATCAAAGAGAACTGCCCAGAAGTAATAGAACTGGAAAGGAAAATAGGCGTTGAAAGAATTCATCAAACACCTTCTGAAAAAGACCCTAAAATAAGGGCTCCAAGGAATATTGTGGCCAAACTTCAGAATTTTCAGACTAAAGAAAACATTTTACAAGCAGCCAGGAAAAAAACAGTTCAAATATCGAGATGCCACAATAAGGGTCACGCAAGATCTGACTGCCTCGATATTAAAGGATTGAAGGGCCTGGAATCAGATATTTTGAAAGGCAAAAGAGCTTGGAATGCAGCCAAGAATAAACTCCCCAGCTAAGCTGAGTATTTTTTCCCATGGAAGAAGATGGACATTTAATGAAACAGAGGAATTCCATTTGTTTCTAAGGAAAAAGCCAGACTTAAACAAAAAATTTTATCTCCAACAACAGCATTCAAGAGAAGTAGAAAAAAGTTAAAAGGAACTCTTGAGAACTGTACTTCTGTTGTGGATATACATAAAAACCATATGTATAATTTGATTTTACCGATTTAATATAAAAAGGGAAGTAGAAATGTAAAGAGGATAGTATCAGAAAAAAAGAAAAGGGGAAATAAAAAGAGGGAAACTATATGTGACGATGAGGCAAAGGAAATCTCTCATATCTGAGGGAACTTAGAGAGGGGGAGGAACAACGTGTGAATCCTACTCTCATCAGAGTTGGCTCAAAGAGGAAATAATTGCCATATTTATTTTACAGAGATTCTTCTTTCACTTCATTAAAAAGTGGGAGAGGAAAAGGGAAAAGGAAAAAGAGTAATAAGGGAAGGGTACAAGAAAGGGGAAGGGATTCAAAGGGAGGAGGGACGGATACTAAAGAGGGAAAGCTGCGTAACACAAGTGGGACCAATAAGTTTAATACTAGGGAAGAAGGGAAGAAGGGCAAGAAAAAGAAAAGTATAATTTGGGGATATTAGGATGGCAGAAAATACAGAATTAGTAATTTTAACCATAAATGTGAATGGGATGAACTCTCCCATAAAGAGGAGGCAGCTAGCAGACTGGATCAAAAGTCAGAACCCTACAATCTGTTGTTTACAGGAAACACATTTAAAACAGAGAGATACATACAGAGTAAAGGTAAAAGGCTGGAGCAGAATCTATTGTGCTTCAGGTGAAGTCAAAAAAGCAGGGGTAGCCATCCTTATCTCAGATCAAGCAAAAGCAAAAATTGAACTAATTAAAAGAGATAAGGAAGGAAACTATATCTTGCTAAAGGGTACTATAGACAATGAAGCAATATCAGTATTAAACATATATGCATCAAGTGGTATAGCATCTAACTTCCTAAAGGAGAAATTAAGAGAGTTGCGAGAAGAAATAGACAGCAAAACTATAATAGTGGGAGATCTCAATCTTGCACTCTCAGATTTAGATGAATCAAATCACAAAACAAATAAGAAAGAAATTAAAGAGGTAAATAGAATATGAGAAAAATTAGGTATGATAGATCTCTGGAGAAAACTGAGTGGTGACAGAAAGGAGCATACTTTCTTCTCAGCAGTTCAAGGAACCTACACAAAAATTGACCATATATTAGGACATAAATACCTCAAAATTAAATGCAGGAAGGCAGAAGTAATAAATGCTTTCTTTTAAGATCACAATGCAATAAAAACTACATTCAACAAAAAGTTAGGTGTAAATAGACCAAAAAGTAATTGGAAACTAAATAATCTCATCTTAAAGAATGATTGGGTGAAACAGCAAATTATAGACACAATTATTAATTTCATTCAAGATAATGACAACGGTGAGACATCATACCAAACTTTATGGGATGCAGCCAAAGCGGTAATAAGGGGAAATTTTATATCCTTAGAGGCTTACTTGAATAAAATAAAGAAAGAGAAGATCAATGAATTGGGCCTGCAACTTAAAAAGTTAGAAAAAGATCAAATTAAAAACCCCCAATCAATTACTAAACTTGAAATTTTAAAATTAAAAGGAGAAATTAATAATATAGAAAGTAAAAAAAACTATTGAACTAATAAATAAAACTAAGAGTTGGTTTTATGAAAAAACCAATAAAATTGATAAATTTTTGGTAAATCTGATTAGAAAAAGGAGAGAGGGAAATCACATTAGTAGTCTTAAAAATGAAAAGGGAGAACTTTCCACCAATGAAGAGGAAATTAGAGCAATAAGGAGTTACTTTGCCCAACTTCATGCCAATAAATTTGATAAACTAAGTAAAATGGATAACTACCTCCAAAAATATAGGCTTCCCAGATTATCAGAGGAGGAAGTAAATTGCTTAAATAGTCCCATTTCAGAAAAAGAAATAGAACAAGCTATTAATCAACTCCCTAAAAAAAAAATCCTCAGAACCAGATGGATTTACATTTGAATTCTACCAGACATTTAAAGAACAATTAGCCCCAATACTATATAAACTATTTGAAAAAATAGGGAATGAAGGAGTCCTACCAAATTCCTTTTATGACACAGACATGGTACTGATACCTAAACCAGGTAGGTTAAAAACAGAGAAAGAAAATTATAGACCAATCTCTCTAATGAATATTGATGCTAAAATCTTAAATAAGATATTAGCAAAGAGATTACAGAAAATCATCTTCAGGATAATACACCACGATCAAGTAGGATTTATACCAAGAATGCAGGGCTGGTTCAATATTAGAAAAACTATCAGTATAATTGGCCATATTAATAATCAAATTAACAAAAACCATATGATCATCTCAGTAGATGCAGAAAAAGCATTTGATAAAATCCAACATCCATTCCTATTAAAAACTCTTAAGAGTATAGGAATAAATTGATTTTTCCGTAAAATAATCAGGAGCATCTATTTAAAAGCAGCAGTAAGCATCACATGTAACGGGGACATACTGCAACCATTCCCAATAAGATCAGGAGTGAAACAAGGTTGCCCACTATCACCGTTACTATTTAATATTGTATTAGAAATGCTAGCTTTGGCAATAAGAGTTGAGAACAAGATTTAAGGAATAAGAATAGGCAATGAGGAAACCAAATTATCACTCTTTGCTGATGATATGATGGTATACTTAGAGAACCCCAGAGACGCTACTAAAAAGTTATTAGAAACAATCCACACCTTTAACAAAGTTGCAGGATACAAAATAAACCCACATAAGTCATCAGCATTCTTATACATCACAAACAAAACCCAGCAGTTAGAGTTACAAAAAGAAATTCCATTTAAAGTAACTACTGATTGTATAAAATATTTAGGAATTTATCTGCCAAGGGAAAATCAGAAACTTTATGAGCAAAACTACAAAACACTTGCCACACAAATTAAGTCTGATCTAACCAACTGGAAAAATATCAAATGCTCTTGGATTGGGCGAGCAAATATAATAAAGATGACCATACTACTTAAACTAATCTATTTATTTAGCACTATACTAATCAGACTCCCAAAAAACTACTTTGATGAACCAGAAAAAATAACAACAAAGTTCATATGGAAAAACAAAAGGTAAAGAATTTCAAGGGAATTAATGAAAAAAAAATCAAATGAAGGTGGCCTAGCTGTACCAGATCTAAAATTATATTATAAAGCAGCAGTTACTAAAACCATCTGGTATTGGCTAAGAAATAGCCTAGTTGATCAATGAAATAAGTTAGCTTCAAAGGACAAAACAGCCAATAACTTTAATAATCTAGTGTTTGACAAACCCAAAGACCCCAGTTTTGGGGATAAGAATGCAGTATTTGACAAAAATTGCTAGGAAAATTGGAAATTAGTATGGCAGAAACTAGGCATTGACCCACACTTAACACCATACACCAAGATAAGGTCAAAATGGGTTCATGACCTAGGCATAAAGAATGAGATTATAAATAAAGTGGAAGACCATAGGATAGTTTACCTCTCAGACCTGTGGAAGAGGGAGGAATTTATGACCAAAGAAGAACTAGAGATCACTATTGACCACAAAATGGAAAATTTTGATTATATCAAATTGAAAAGTTTTTGTACAAACAAAACAAATGCAGACAAGATTACAAAGGAAACAATAAACTGGGAAAACATTTTTACAGTCAAAGGTTCTGATAAAGGCCTCATTTCCAAAATATATAGAGAACTGACTCTTAATTTATAAGAAATCAAGCCATTCTCCAATTGATAAATGATCAAAGGATATGAACAGACAATTCTCAGATGAAGAAATTGAAACTATTTATAGAAATATGAAAATATGCTCCAAATCATTATTAATCAGAGAAATGCAAATTAAGACAATTCTGAGATACCACTACACACCTGTCAGATTGGCTAGAATGACAGGGAAAGACAATGCAGAATGTTGGAGGGGATGTGAGAAAACAGGGACACTGATACATTGTTGGTGGAATTGTGAACACATCCAGCCATTCTGGAGAGCAATTTGGAACTATGCTCAAAAAGTTATCAAACTGTGCATACCCTTTCATCCAGCAGTGTTTCTACTGGGCTTATACCCCAAAGAGATACTAAAGAAGGGAAAGGGACCTGTATGTGCCAAAATGTTTGTGGCAGCCTTGTTTGTAATGGCTAGAAGCTGGAAAATGAATGGATGCCCATCAATTGGAGAATGGTTGAGTAAATTGTGGTATATTAATGTTATGGAATATTATTGTTCTGTAAGAAATGACCTGCAGGATGAATACAGAGAGGACTGGTGAGACTTACATGAACTGATGCCAAGTGAAATGAGCAGAACCAGGAGATCATTATATATCTCAACAACGATAGTGTTTGAGGATGTATTCTGATGGAAGTGGATCTCTTCAATAAAGAAAGCTAATTCAGTTTCAATTGATCAAGGATGGACAGAAGCAGCTCCACTCAAAGAAAGAACACTGAGAAATGAATATAAACTGCTTGCATTTCTGTTTTTCTTCTCGGGTTATTTATACCTCCTGAATCCAATTCTCCCTGTGCAACAAGAGAGCTGTTCAGTTCTGCACACATATATTGTATCTAGGATATACTGTAACCTTTTTAACATGTAAAGGACTGCTTGCCATCTGGGGGAGGGGGTGGAGGGAGGAAGGGAGGGGAAAAATTGGAACAAAAGTGAGTGCAAGGGATAATGCTGTAAAAAATTACCCTGACATGGGTTCTGTCAATAAAAAGTTTTTAAAAATTAAAAAAGTAAAATTAAAATAAATAAATAAAAGAAAAAACACTTCTAGCACTGACTCTTTCCAAATTTGTCATCTGTGCCAGTCTGCAGGGAATGAAATAAAATTCGAGGTTTAATTGATTTGCATTTTTCTTTTATTGATGATTTGGAGCATTCTTTTATGTGGTTGTTAATAGTTTGCAATTATCTTTTTGAGAACAATTTTTAATCTCTTTTGGTCACTTATCTACTAGGGAATGACTTTGAGTTCTATTTATCTCTAAATAAAGAGCTAGATATGTAGATAAAAATATGTGTTAATTATTAATGTATCTTTTATACTAAACCATATAACAGAGAAATTTAATACAAAGATTTCTCTCCCCCATTCAACTGCTTCTTTTCTTCTTCTATGTGGATTTGGTGGGGGGGAGAGGGGAATATTCAGTTTCTTCTTTTTTTAATCTATTGTTCATTTATTTTCAACATTCTCTTCTTTTAAAATTTTTAGTTCCAGATTCTCTCTTTCTCCCTTCCATCCCTCCTGCATCTACTGAGAAGACAAATAAAAAGGTATTAATCATACATGTGAAGTCATGAAACACATATTGTCATATATTTCAGAATTCAGAGTTCATCAGTTTTCTCTCTGGAAGTGAATGGAACTTTTTCATTATGAGTCCTTTAGGATTGTCTTGGATCTTTGTATTGAAGCCTTTCCCAATTGATTATCATTACAACATCGCCATTACTGTGCATGGTAATCTCTTAGTTTTTCTCATTTTATTGCATCAGTTCCTTTAGGTCTTCTAACATTTTTCTCACACTATGCTCCTCAACATTTCTTATAGCACAATACTCCATCACTATTGTATGCCACAATTTGTTCAATCATTCCCCAATTGATGAGCATTCCCTAAATTTCTAATTCTTTGCCTCCACAAAAAGAGCTATTATAAGTATTATAAATATAAACATATTATGTTCTTTCCCCTTTTCTTTGATTTAGTTATGGTATATCTGTGTCAAAGAGTATGCATAACTTTATTTTATATACTGATCTCCTGGTTCTGCTCATTTCAGTTAGCATCAGTTCATGTAAATCTCTCCATGCCTCTCTGTATTCACCTTGCCGATCATTTCTTACAGAACAATAATATTCCATAACATTCATATACCATGGTTTACTCAGCCAATTGATTGGCATCCATTCAGTTTCCAGTGTCTAGCCATTACAAAAAGGGCTGCCACAAACATTTTTGCACATACAGGTTTCTTTCCCTTCTTTTTTTTTCTCTCTTTTTTAAAAAATTTTTTATTTTAATATCTTTTTATTGATAGAACACATGCCAGGGTAATTTTTTACAGCATTATCCCTTGCATTCAGTTCTGTTCCGATTTTTCCCCTCCCTCCCTCCACCCCTTCCCCCAGATGGCAAGCAGTCCTTTACATGTTGAATAGGTTACAGTATATCCTAGATACAATATATATGTGCAGAACCGAACAGTTCTCTTGTTGCACAGGGAGAATTGAATTCAGAAGGTATAAATAACCCGGGAAGAAAAACAAAAATGCAAGCAGTTTATATTCATCTCCGAGTGTTCTTTCTCTGGGTGTGTTCGGGGCTGCTCCGTTTCTTTTCGCGACAAAAGCTGGTCTCCTTCTTCCACACCCTGAGTCCGTCCACTGTGGACTCAGCTTCGGGCGTCCCCGGTTCCCTCAAGAGGGAAATGACTAGACAGGGAGCCGGAGTTCAGTACAGTTGTTTATTCAAGTGGTAGCAAGAGAAAGAAAATGTCCTCCTGCAAGTCCATGCTTCCTCTTTTTATATCCTTAGGCTTCTCTTCCAGTATTTTTGGCGGTTCCTCCTAGATCCTCCCCGAAGGTGGAGCTATGTCCCTCTTGTGCCTTCCCAGCACCCTCGGTTTTTGCCTACTTGACTTAGGCCTACGTGGCAGTTCTTGCCTACATACGCCCAAGCCTACATGGCAGTTCCGGGTGGGCGGGTTCAGACACAAAACCACTCATTTCCCGTCCAGGAGGTCTATTCTGGAGCCCCTCACATGGGTGTAGCTGCTTCTGTCCATCTTTGATCAATTAAGGCTCTCTTTATCGAAGAGATCCACTTCCATCAGAATACATCCTTAAACAGTATCGTTGTTGAGGTATATAATGATCTCCTGGTCCTGCTCATTTCACTCAGCATCAGTTCATGTAAGTCTCACCAGTCCTCTCTGTATTCATCCTGCTGGTCATTCCTTACAGAACAATAATATTCCATAACATTCATATACCACAATTTACTCAACCATTCTCCAATTGATGGACTTCCTTTCATTTTCCAGCTTCTAGCCACTACAAACAGGGCTGCCACAAACATTTTGACACATACAGGTCCCTTTCCTTTCTTTAGTATCTCTTTGGGGTATAAGCCCAGTAGAAACACTGCTGGATCAAAGGGTATGCACAGTTTGATAACTTTTTGAGCATAGTTCCAAATTGCTCTCCAGAATGGCTGGATGTGTTCACAATTCCACCAACAATGTATCAGTGTCCCTGTTTTTCCACATCCCCTCCAACATTCCGCATTATCTTTCCCTGTCATTCTAGCCAATCTGACAGGTGTATAGTGGTATCTCAGAGTTGTTTTAATTTGTATTTCTCTGATTAATAATGATTTGGAGCATATTTTCATATGTGTATAAATAGTTTCAATTTCTTCATCTGAGAATTGTCTGTTCATATCCTTTGATCATTTATCAATTGGAGAATGGTTTGATTTCTTATAAATTAGAGTCAATTCTCTATATATTTTGGAAATGAGGCCTTTATCAGAACCTTTGATTGTAAAAATGTTTTCCCAGTTTATTGTTTCCCTTCTAATCTTGTTTGCATTTGTTTTGTTTGTACAAAAACTTTTCAATTTGATATAATCAAAATTTTCTATGTTGTGGTCAATAGTGATCTCTAGTTCTTCTTTGGTCATAAATTCCTCCCTCTTCCACAGGTCTGCAAGGTAAACTATCCTATGCTCTTCCAATTTATTTATAAACTCATTCTTTATGCCTAATTTTGACCTTACCTTGGTGTACGGTGTTAAGTGTGGATCAATGCCTAGTTTCTGCCATACTGATTTCCAATTTTCCCAGCAATTTTTGTCAAATAATGCATTCTTATCCCAGAAACTGGTGTCTTTGGGTTTGTCAAACACTATATTATTAAAGTTATTGGCTGTTTTGTCCTTTGAACCTAACCTATTCCATTGATCAACTAGTCTATTTTTAGCCAATACCAGATGGTTTTAGTAACTGCTGCTTTATAATGTAATTTTAGATCTGGTACAGCTAGGCCACCTTCATTTGATTTTTTTTTTCACTAATTCCCTTGAAATTCTTGACCTTTTGTTTTTCCATATGAACTTTGTTGTTATTTTTTCTAATTCATCAAAGTAGTTTTTTGGGAGTCTGATTGGTATAGCGCTAAATAAGTAGATTAATTTAGGTAGTATTGTCATCTTTATTATATTTGCTCGCCCAATCCAAGAGCATTTGATATTTTTCCAGTTGGTTAGATCAGACTTAATTTGTGTGGAAAGTGTTTTGTAATTTTGCTCATAAAGTTTCTGATTTTTCCCTTGGCAGATAGATTCCTAAATATTTTATACAATCAGTAGTTACTTTAAATGGAATTTCTTTTTGTAACTCTAACTGCTGGGTTTTGTTTGTGATGTATAAGAATGCTGATGACTTATGTGGGTTTATTTTATATCCTGCAACTTTGTTAAAGGTGTGGATTGTTTCTAATAACTTTTTGGTAGAATCTCTGGGTTTCTCTAAGTATACCATCATATCATCAGCAAAGAGTGATAATTTGGTTTCCTCATTGCCTATTCTTATTCCTTAAATCTTGTTCTCAACTCTTATTGCCAAAGCTAGCATTTCTAATACAATATTAAATAGTAACGGTGATAGTGGGCAACCTTGTTTCACTCCTGATCTTATTGGGAATGGTTGCAGTATGTCCCTGTTACATATGATGCTTACTGCTGCTTTTAAATAGATGCTCCTGATTATTTTAAGGAAAAGTCCATTTATTCCTATACTCTCAAGAGTTTTTAATAGGAATGGATGTTGGATTTTATCAAATGCTTTTTCTGCATCTATTGAGATGATCATATGGTTTTTGTTAATTTGATTATTAATATGGCCAATTATATTGATAGTTTTCCTAATATTGAACCAGCCCTGCATTCCTGGTATAAATCCTACTTGATCATGATGTATTATCCTGGGGATGATTTTCTGTAGTCTTTTTGCTAATATCTTATTTAAGATTTTAGGATCAATATTCATTAGCGAGATTGGTTTATAATTTTCTTTCTCTGTTTTCAACCTACCTGGTTTAGGTATCAGTACCATGTCTGTGTCATAAAAGGAATTTGGTAGGACTCCTTCATTCCCTATTTTTTCAAATAGTTTATATAGTATTGGGGCTAATTGTTCTTTGAATGTTTGGTAGAATTCACATGTAAATCCATCTGGTCCTGGGGATTTTTTTTTTAGGGAGTTGATTAATAGCTTGTTCTATTTCTTTTTCTGAAATGGGACTATTTAAGCAATTTACTTCCTCCTCTGATAATCTGGGAAGCCTATATTTTTGCAGGTAGTCATCCATTTCGCTTAGGTTATCAAATTTATTGGCATAAAGTTGGGCAAAGTAACCCCTTATTACTTCTTTAATTTCCTCTTCATCAGTGGTAAGTTCTCCTTTTTAATTTCTAAGACTGCCAATTTGATTTCCCTCTCTCCTTTTTCTAATCAGATTTACCAAAGGTTTATCAATTTTATTGGTTTTTTCATAAAACCAACTCTTAGTTTTATTTATTAGTTCAATAGTTTTTTTTTTTTTTTACTTTCTATATTATTAATTTCTCCTTTTAATTTTAGAATTTCAAGTTTAGTAATTGATTGGGGGTTTTTAATTTGGTCTTTTTCTAACTTTTTAAGTTCCAGGCCCAATTCATTGATCTTCTCTTTTTCTATTTTATTCAAGTAAGCTTCTAATGATATAAAATTTCCCCTTATTACTGCTTTGGCTGCATCCCATAAATTTTGAAAGGATGTCTCATTGTTGTCATTATCTTGAGTGAAATTATTAATTGTGTCTATAATTTGCTGTTTCACCCAATCATTTTAGTTTCCAATTACTTTTTTAGTTTCCAATTACTTTTTGGTCTATTTACACCTAACTTTTTGTTGAATGTAGTTTTAATTGCATTGTGGTCTGAAAAGAAAGCATTTACTATTTCTGCCTTCCTGCATTTAATTTTGAGTCTTTATGTCCTAATATATGGTCAATTTTTGTGTAGGTTCCATGAACTGCTGAGAAGAAAGTATACTCCTTTCTGTCACCATTCAGTTTTCTCCAGAGATCTATCATACCTAATTTTTCTAATATTCTATTTACCTCTTTAATTTCTTTCTTATTTGTTTTGTGATTTGATTGACTGAGATCTCCCACTATTATAGTTTTGCTGTCTATTTCTTCTCGCAACTCTCTTAGCTTCTCTTTAAGGAAGTTAGATGCTATACCACTTGGTGCATATATGTTTAATACTGATATTGCTTCATTGTCTATATAGTACCCTTAAGCAAGATATAGTTTCCTTCCTTATCTCTTTTAATTAGATCAATCTTTGCTTTTGCTTGATCTGAGATAAGGATGGCTACCCCTGCTTTTTTTACTTCACCTGAAGCATAATAGATTCTGCTCCAGCCTTTTACCTTTAGTCTGTATGTATCTCCCTGTTTTAAATGTGTTTCCTGTAAACAACAGATTATAGGGTTCTGACTTCTGATCCAGTCTGCTATCCGCCTCCTCTTTATGGGAGAGTTCATCCCATTCACATTTGCGGTTAAAATAACCAATTCTGCATTTCCTGCCATCCTAATATCCCCAGATTATACTTTTCTTTTTCTTGCCCTCCTTCCCTTCTTCCATATTGGTCCCACTAACGTTGCGCAGCTCTCCCTCTTTAGTATCCCTCCCTCCTCCTTTTGAATCCCTTCCCCTTTCTTGTACCCTTCCCTTATTACTCTTTTTCCTTCTCCCTTTTCCTCTCCCACTTTTTAATGAAGTGAGAGAAGAATCTGAGTAAAACAAATATGTCAATTGTTTCCTCTTTGAGCCAACTCTGATGAGAGTAGGATTCACACAATGTTCCTTCCCCTCTCTAAGTTCCCTCATATATGATAGGTTTCCTTTGCCTCATTGTCGCATGTAGTTTCCCTCTTTTTATCTCCCTTCTTCCCTTTTTCTGACACTATCCCCTTTCCATTTCTACTTCCCTTTTTTATGTTATATCGGTAAGATCAAATTATACATATGGTTTTTATGTATATTCAAAACAGAAATACAGTTCTCAAGAGTTCTTTTTACCTTTTTCTACTTCTCTTGATTCCTGTTGTTGAAGATCAAATTTTTTGTTTAAGTCTGGTTTTTTCCTTAGAAACAGATGGAATTCCTCTATTTCATTAAATGTCCATCTTCTTCCAGGAAAAAAATACTCAGCTTAGCTGGGTAGTTTATTCTTGGCTGCATTCCAAGTTCTTTTGCCTTTCGGAATATCTGGTTCCAGGCCCTTCGATCCTTTAATGTTTAGGCAGCCAGATCTTGCATGACCCTTATTGTTGCATCTCGGTATTTGAACTGTTTTTTCCTGGCTGCTTGTAAAATGTTTTCTTTAGTCTGGAAATTCTGAAGTTTGGCCACAATATTTCTTGGAGTCTTTATTTTAGGGTCTTTTTCAGAAGGTGTTCGATGAATTCTTTCAACACCTATTTTCCCTTCCGGTTCTATTACTTCTGGGCAGTTCTCTTTGATGATTTCCTGTAAAATAGTATCTAGGCTCTTTTTTTCATCATAATTTTCTGGTAGTCCGATGATCCTCAGGTTATCTCTCCTAGATCTATTTTCCAGGTCTGTTGTTTTTCCAAGTAAATATTTGACATTTTTTTCCAATCTTTCATTTTTTTGGTTTTGCTTGACTGATTCTTGATGTCTCAATGAATCAGTCATTTCTATTTGTTCAGTTCTAATTTTTAGTGAGTTATTTACTTCATTAGCTTTTTTTACTTCTTTTTGTATATGTCCAATTGAGTTGTTTTGCTCTATGGAATTTTTTTCCATTTCACTAATTTTTTTTTTTTTTTAGTGAGTCATTTTCTTTTTCCAATTCGCAAACTCTGTTTCCCAATTCACAAACTCTGTTTCCCTGTACTTCTTGGGAGTTTTTTACCTTTTCCAATTCACATTTCAAGAAGTTGTTTTCTTTTTCCACTTTATCAAATTTTTCTTTTAGTGAGTTATGTGTCTTTTCCCATTTCTCTTCTAGCTCTCTTTTAAGGTTTTTAATAGTCTTTTCTAGGAGAGCCTTTTGTATTGGAGACCAACAATCATCTGGAGACTGTCTGCTATTAGTCTCTTCAGGGTTGAAAAGCTCTTCTCTTTCTGTGTAGAAACTATCAATCGTTCTTTTGATTTTTTTACTCATTTTGTTAAAGCCTGTAAGGTCTGCCTTCAGAGCCAGGAGGTTACTAGCTTCCTCTGCAGAGCAGTGAAAGGTATATGGATGGGTAGCTGTCCTGCCAGCCGGCTACAAAAAGCAGCGAGGTATTGGAGTGCTCTGGGAAAGAGTTCCCCACCCGAAAGTAACTCAGGCCTGCAGGGTGGGGCTGGGAAAATGCCTTTCAAAGAACCTCAGCTGTGTGAGAAAATGACTGCCCTGGGGCTAGACACTTAGCAGTGAGAGTTTCACTGCCCCAAGCCAAACCCTGCCCTGGGGCTATGGCTATTAGCATCTGAGTAGTGAATGGATTTTCAGGGACTGGAAGTGTCTGCCTGGGAAGAGCAGTCAGCTGGGGAGGTTCTATTGCCCCAGGCTGAGCCCCCTACTCTGCTGATTAGAGGCTGCCCAGGCTGTGCCCCACTGCCGTGCAGATTAATAACTGCCCCCGCAAAAGCCCCAAACTGTCGGATGTGGCCACAGGACTGCGGTAAAGTCTGCGTGGGTCACTTCCAGGTTTGAGGGGTTACAGCCAGATCTCGTTAGGTTCTGGCGTTTTTTAGAGGACCCTCTGTTTTAGGCTTTAACTTCTCTGCCAGTTTACTGCTTTGTAATCAAGGCAGAGCAGTTAGCCTATAGCAGAGTCCTCTCTATAACTTCTCTAGCTACAGAGATCACCCCCGCCTTTGGTCTGCACAGGAGGCTAGTCTCTCACTGGCTGTGCTAGTCTGTTCCTGGCCCCTCAGGACAAACCTTTCCTGGCAAGCTTCCAGATCGGCTGGTAAATTGTAGTGCTTCTTATCTTCATGAATTTAAGCAGTGAAGAGTTATTTTTGAGGCTGGATTAAATAGTTGGTTATGAGGGTAATGAGAGGAGCTTAGAGAGTTGTGTGTGCCTGCTCAGCCATCTTGGCTCTGCCCCTCTTTCCCTTCTTTAAGATCTCTTTGAGATATAAGCCCAGTAGTAACACTGCTGGATCAAAGGGTATGCACAGTTTGACAACTCTTTGAGTACAGTTCCAAATTGCTCTCCAGAATGGTTGGATTCATTCAAAACCCCACCAACAATGCATCAGTGTCCCAGTTTCCCCACATCCCCTCCAACATTCATCATGCTCTTTCCTGTCATCTTAGCCAATCTGAGAGGTGTGTGGTGGTATCACAGAGTTGTCTTAATTTGCATTTCTCTTGATCAATAATGATCACCTTTTTATATGGGTAAAAATGGTTTCAATTTCATCATCTGAAAATTGTCTGTTCATATCCTTTGACCATTTATCAATTGGAGAATGGCTTGATTTCTTACAAATTTGAGTCAATTTTCTATATATTTTGGAAATGAGGCCTTTATCAGAAACTTTAATTGTAAAGATATTTTCCCAATGTATTGCTTCCCTTCCAATCTTGCCTGCATTTGTTTGTACAAAAGCTTTTTAACTTGATATAATCAAAATTTTCTATTTTGTGATCAATAATGATCTCTAGATCTTCTTTGGACACAAATTCCTTCTTCCTCCACAGGTCTGAGAGGTAAACTATCCTATGTTCTTCTAATTTATTTATAATCTCATTCTTTATGCCTAGATCATGAACCCATTTTGATCTTATCTTGGTGTATGGTGTTAAGTATGGGTCAATGCCTAGTTTCTGCCATACTAATTTCCAATTTTCCCAGCAGTTTTTATCAAATAGTGAATTCTTATCCCAAAAGTTGGGGTCTTTTCGTTTATCAAACACTAGATTTCTATAGTTATTGACTATTTTGTCCTGTGAACTTAACCTATTCCACTGATCACTTAGTCTATATCTTAGTCAATACCAAATGGTTTTGGTGACCACTGCTTTATAATATAGTTTTAGATGGGCTACAGCTAGGCCACCTTATTTTGAATTTTTTTTCATTAGTTCTCTTAAAATTCTTGACGTTTTGTCCTTCCAGGTGAATTTTGTTGTTATTTTTTCTAGGTCATTAAAATAGGCCTTGGGAGTCTAATTGGTATAGCACTAAATAAATAGATTAGTTTAGGTAGTATTATCATTTTTACTATATTCACTCGATCTATTTAGAAACACTTAACATTTTTCTTACTCCCATCAGATTTGGCTCAAAGAAAGAATATTAGATATATTTGGTTTAACTGAGAAACTTCTCTCACCTTTTAGAAAAGTGGGAGAGGAAAGGGGATAAGGAAAAGAGTAAACTAAATAGGAGAAAAAACAAAAATAATAAGGGAAAGAATAAGAAAGGAGGAAGGACTCTAAAGGGGTAGGATTGCTTGAGCCAAGTAGTGCTCATAAGTAAAATACTGGGGAGGAGGGAAATTAAAGTTCGATCTTTGGAGAAAATTTAATGGAGACAGAAAGGAGTACACTTTCTTCTCGGCATTAGTAAGTCTCTGCATGGGGGCTACAATTGTCTCAGTTTTGTGCCCCATCTATAATCTTTGGAGAAGGTATTACTTTCATGGTCACTTACTCTATTCTTCCTTTTCTGTTAAATTGCTACTGTTAGTAAACTTGTATTCTTTAGGAGAAGGCTATAGCTCAGGTCTTTTATTTATTGCCCAGGGAGTTCTTCCCATCTATCTTGTTTACAGAAAGCAACAGATGCTCAAGCTAAGATCATGACTATTCTTAGAACTTTTCCTTCCTATAATCTTTTTTGTGTTCTCAGTTTAGCTCTAAAGAATTTTACTTATTGTAAGTCCTTTAGTTTTAGCTCTTATAGTATCCTATTGCTAAAATAAATATTCCCAGTATTCCTTTCTCAAATAGAAAAAAGGATGAGGGAGACTGTAATGAGATCTTCTT
This sequence comes from Antechinus flavipes, assembly GCF_016432865.1. NCBI lineage: Eukaryota > Metazoa > Chordata > Mammalia > Dasyuromorphia > Dasyuridae > Antechinus > Antechinus flavipes. Next base: position 182,202,712 of record NC_067401.1, read on the forward strand.
ATCTTCCTATCATGTTTCCATGATATATGTAAATGATGAAGACTGGGCTAATTAGATAGAAAAGATTTGTGATCTGTGTCTTACTTATAAATAACAAGTTGAGGTTTATTTTCTCTACCCATATGTGTAATCTTATTTAATCTTTTATTTTAATTATAGATTTTTATTGACAGAACATATACATGTGTAATTTTTCAACATTGTCCCTTGTACTCACTTCTGTTCCAACTTGAAACAAGAATTCTTACAAGATATTGTTAGTGGAACTGATAAAGACAATGGTTATCTAGTTCAGCACAAGTACTTAGTACTTAATATAGTTCTACAAGAGAGCATATAAGTTGGGAGCCTCAGCCAGAGTCAGAACCAGAGAAGACAAAGGACTGGAGGTGGGAACTCAAGCTTTTGGAGCCAAGGAGAAAGATTCATTCCACCTTCGGTTAGGCTCCTGGTGGCTTTCCTGGGGGACTGCTTTTCTCTTTTCTTTCCCCCTAAACCCACTCCTCAGTATTAGATTTATGAGCACCACTTGCCTCAGGCAGCCCTCCCTCTTTAGAATCCCTCTCTTTCCCTTAAAGTCCCTTCCCTTTTCTTATACCTTTCCCTTACTTTTTCTGTGTTCAGTTCTATTTAGCCTACTCCTTTCCTTTTCACTTTTTCCCTCCCACTTTTCAATGAGATGGGAGAAATTTCTATGTAAACCAATTATGTCTAATATTTTCTCTTTGAGCCAATTCTGGTGAGATTCACACAATGTTCATCCCCCTCCTTTCTTTCCCTCAGATTTCCTTTGCCTCTTCATGAGATGTAGTTTCCCTCTTTTTACCTCCACTTTTCCCTTTTTTCTGGTACAATTTCCTTTCCACCTCTAGTTCCTTTTTTAAAAATTATAACAGTAAAATGAAATTGTACATATAGTCTTTATGTGTACCCATAACAGAAATAGAGTTCTCAAGAGTTCTTTTTACCTTTTTGTGCTTCTCTTGAGTCCTATATTTAGAGGTCAAACTTTTTGTTTAGCTCTGGTTCTTTCATCAGAAATACATGGAATTCACCTATTTCATTGAATGTCTATCTTCTTCCCTGGAAAAAAAATGCTCAGTTTGGCTGGGTAAGTTATTCTTGATTATATACCAAGGTCTTTTGCCTTATGGAATATCAGATTCCAGGCCCTTTGATCCTTTAATGTGGATGTGCTAGATCCTGTGTGATCCTTATTGTGGGGCCTCAGTATTTGAATTTTTTTTCCAGGCTGCTTGTAGTATTTTTACTTGGTCTGATAGTTCTGAAATTTAGCCACAATATTTCTTGGAGTTTTAATTTTGAGATCTCTTTCAGTAGGTGATCGATGAATTCTTTCAATGTCTATTTTACCTTCTGTTTCTACAACATCTGGGCAGTTCTCTTTGATGATAGTGTGTGACTCTTTTTTAATCATGATTTTCAGGGAGTCCAATAATTCTTAGATTATTTCTCCTAGATCTATTTTCCAGATATGTTGTTTTCCCAAATAAGTATTTAACTTTTTTTTTCTATTTTTTCATTTTTGGGGGGTTTTGCTTGACTGATTCTTGGTGTCTCCTCAAGTCATTCTTTTCCATTTGTTCAAGTATGATTTTTAATGAATGGTTTTCTTCATTTACTTTTTAATTTATTTTTGAATTTGTCCAATTGAGGTTTTAAATGGGTTGTTTTGTTCTATGGAGTTGTTTTTTTTTTTCATTTTATAAATTTTTTTAAAGAATTATTTTCTTTTTCCAATTCACAAATTCTGTTTTCCTGAGAGCAAGCATCATATGTAATGGGGATAAAATGAAACCATTTCCAATAAAATCAGGAGTGAAACAAGGTTGCCCACTATCACCATTACTATTCAATATTGCATTAGAAATTCTAGCTTTGGCAATAAGAGTTGAGAAAGAGATTAAAGAAATTAGAGTAGGTAATGAGGAAACCAAATTATCACTCTTTGCAGATGATATGATGGTATACTTAGAGAACCCCAGAGATTCTACTAAAAAGCCATTAGAAATAATCCACAATTTTAGCAAAGTTGTAGGATACAGAATAAACCATCATAAACATAAATTATCAGCATTCTTACATATCACTAAAAAAATCCAACATTTAGTGATACAAAGAGAAATTCCATTTAAAGTAACTGCTGATAGTATAAAATATTTGGGAATCTATCTGTCAAGGAAAGGTGAGGAACTATATGAGCAAAAATACAAATTTTTTTCCACAAAAATAAAGTCAGATCTAACCAAATGGAAATATATTAAGTGCTCTTGGATAGAGCACTTGGATGCTCTTGGATCCTTGGATAGGTCAAGTGAATATAATAAAGATGATAATGCTACCTAAACTAATCTATTTATTTAGACTCCCAAAAAACTATTTTAATGACCTAGAAAAAAATAACAACAAAATTCATCTGGAAGAACAAAAGGTCAAGACTTTCAAAGGAACTAATGAAAAAAATAAAATAAAATGAAGGTGGCCTAGCTGTGCCAGATCTAAAACTATATTATAAAGCAGCAGTCACCAAAACTATTTGGTATTGCCTAAGAAATAGATTAGTTGATCAGTGGAATAGATTAAGTTCACAGGACAAAATAGTTAATAACTTTAATAATCTAGTGTTTGACAAACCCAAAGATCCCAGCTTTTGGGATAAGAATTCATTATTTGACCAAAACTGCTGGGAAAATTGGAACTTAGTATGGCAAAAACTAGGCATTGACACACATTTAACACTGTACCCCAAAATGGGTTTATGATCTAGGTATAAAGAATGAGATTATCAATAAATTAGAAGAAGATAGGATAGTTTACCTCTCAACCTATGGAGGAGTAAGTAATTTGTGAGCAAACAAAAACTAGAGATCATTATTGATCACAAAATAGAAAACTTTGATTATATCAAATTAAAAAGCTTTTGTACTAACAAACTAATGTAGACAAGATTAGAAGGGAAGCAGTAAACTGAGAAAATATTTTTATAATCAAATGTTCTGATAAAGGCCTCATTTCTAAAATATATAAAGAATTGACTCAAATTTGTAAGAAATCAAGCCATTCCCCAATTGATATGAAAGGATATGGACAGCTTTCAGATGATGAAATTGAAACTATTTCTACCCATATGAAAAGATGCTTCAAATCATTATTAATCAGAGAAATGCAAATTAAGACAACTCTGAGATACTACTACCCACCTGTCAGATTGGCTAGGATGACAGGAAAAGATCATGATGAATGATGGAGGGAATGTGGGAAAACTGGGACACTGATGCATTGTTAGTGGAATTGTGAATGAATCCAACCATTCTGGAGAGCAATTTGGAACTATGCTCAAAAAGTTATCAAACTGTACATATCCTTTGATCCAGTAGAGTTACTACTGGGCTTATATCCCAAAGAGATATGTAGTGTGTAGCAATTGGAAATTGAATGGATGCCCATCATTTGGAGAAGGGCTGAATAAGTTGTGATATATGAATGTTATGGAATAGTGTTGTTCTATAAGAAATGACCAACAGGGTGATTTCAAAAAGGCCTGGAGAGGCTTACATGAACTGAAGCTGAGTGAAATGAGCAGGACCAAGAGGTCATTATATACTTCAACAACAATACTATATGATGATCAATTCTGATGGCTCTCTTCAACAATGACATGAACCAAATCAGTGCCATTTGTTCAATAATGAAGAAAATCAGCTACACCCAGCGAAAGAACTATGAGAAATGAGTATGAACCACAACATAGCATTTCTACTCCCTCTGTTTTTGTTTGCTTGCATTTTTGATATCCTTCTCAGGTTATTTATACCTTATATGTAATCTGATTTTTCTTGTGCAGCAAAATAACTGTATGAATATGCATACATATATTGTATTTAACATATGCTTTAACATATTTAACATGTATGGGTCTAGCTGCCATATAGGGGAGGGGGTGGGGGGAAGAAGGGGAAGAGAAGGTTTTGCAGGGGTCAATGCTGAAAAATTACCCATGCATATATCTTGTAAAAACTACAATAAAAAAAATTTTAAAAGAAACAATTGAGTTTCTTAAATTATGTGAAAGAAAATTATAATGATGAACCTACATATAATAATTTCTGGGATGCAGCAATAGCAATAAAACAAGAGAAAGACATGAAAGCGGACAGATAAATAAAGAGGTGATAAAACTAACCTATTTTCGTATTTTTAATTCTTTTTTTAATTTAAAGCTTTTTACTTTCAAAACATGTGCATAGATAATTCTGCAACATTAGCCCTTGAAAAACCTTGTGTTCCAGTTTCCTCTCTCTTCTCTCACCTCCCTTCCCTAGATGGCAAGTAGTCCAATATATGTTAAATCCAATATAAGCATACATATTTATATAATTATCTTGCTGTACAAGAAAAATCACATCAAACCAGAAAAGAAAATGAAGAAAATAAAATACAAGCCAACAACAAAAAGTTTAAATGCTATGTTGTGAACCACACTCAGTCCTCACAGTGTTCTCTCTGGGTGTAGATGGCTCTTTTGATCACAAAACCATTGGAACTGGTCTGAATCATCTCATTGTTGAAGAGAGCCACATCCTTCAGAATTGATCATCATATAATATTGCTGTTGCCTTATACAATGATCTCCTGATTCTAGCAAAGGAAATGATAAAAATTAATCCCTGAGGCAAGTAGGAAGAAGGCTGTGATAGAGATCAGTTAGGTCCCACCCTCTGGGCAGGTTGTCCAGTCTGAAATCCAAGTTATGTCAAATACCTGAGACCCTCTGTAGAGGTCTCCAGCAATCTCACCTTGCCATGCCCATCAGAAATCCCAGTCATGTCCCTGAGGCTAAATTTTCCTTATAAAATCTATGGAATGGTCCATAAGTAGATTTTATAGGGAAAATTTAACATGATTGAAATTTCTGATGGGACAAGGCAAGGTGAGATTGTAAAACTAACCTATTTGCTAACAATATGTTGGCAAATCAGTAGATACTGACACAGTAGTCTCAGCCAAGTTGAAAACTACAAAAGAAATTCTAAAAAAAAAAAAAAAAAAAAACCCACTCACATTTCTATATAATAACAAAATCTAAGAAGCAACAATAAAATGCTTAAAGTCAGTCTATTAAAGCATGCAAAGTATTTGTACAGATTTAATTACAAAGCACTAATTTAAAAAGTAAAAAAAATTAAATAGCTGGAGGAATATTCAGTGCTTATAGCTAGAGTGTAACAAAAATGACAAAGTTAATTTTCACCTTTAATACATTAAATAATTACCAATTTACTAACTCTGTATAATTTATTAAATTTTTAAAAAATAATGACAAAATGTATTTGGAAAAACAAAAAATCTAGAGTTAATGTTGTGGTTAGCTCTCTTAGGTCCTCCGAATGAGCCTTGATTTCAGCAAAATAATCAACACAAGAATAGTCAGGAATTAAATCCAAAGTCTTTATTATCTCCTTCACAGTCTGTCTCTTTTGCCTGGGGCCAGGCTAGCTTTCTGGGGGACCTTCAGATGGGCCTTGTTCTTAGTGGAGAAGTGAAGGATACAGGACAGTCATCATGAGAGTCTTTATTTTTGAGTCTGTCCTCCAGCCTCCAGTCCTCTGTCTTCTCTGTCTATCTCTGAGTCTCTCTCCCCTCCCAGATTTCTTAGCTCTTATATAATTACATCATTACAGCATACTATGTATGTGTGAACTAGAGAATTATTACATCACCATGCTAAATACTAAATATATGTATACTAGAGAACCATTTATCTCATCAATTCTACTGAGTTAACACCTTGTTTCAAGTATATTTCTTTCAAGTATACTTCTCCAAAGTTCTGACCCTCTACACTAGAGTATTAAGGAAGATAATGAAAAGAGGCAGGGGAATAACACTTCTAGATCCCAAACTATATTACAAAGCAATAATTATCAAAACTATCTAGTGGGCTTCTAAAAAATAGAAAGGTAGATCAGTGGAAAAGACCAAAGAAGAATTAGAAATGATGGAACTCAATAACCTAATCTGATAAAACTGAAGACATCCACTACCTAGGTAAAAACTCTGAGTAATAAAACTGCTAGAAGATTGGAAAGCAGTCCAGCAGAAATTAGGATTAGACTGACACCTTAGACCAGATTCTATAATGTATTATAAATGGATATGCAATTTTAATAATGAAGATCACATGATAAAAAATTAGAAGAGAAACAGGTCATATACTTCTCACCCTTATTGATAGGAGAGATATTCTAACGCTAAGATTCAGAGGAAATTACAAAAGATAAGACATAATTTTAATTACATGAAACTGAAAAACTTCTGCACAAACAAAATTAATGTGCTTAAGAAGACAAATGGTAGAATAAGGGAAAAAAAATCTTTATATCAGATTTCTCTGATAAGGGTTTAGTATCTAAGCTATATAAACAATTATATATGTATGCTTATATATGCATATGTATATATAAGTACATATGTATCTGCATATACATGTGTGTATGTATATATGTATATAAATGTATATATACACATGTGTATGTGTATATGTATACACATACAAACATATGTGTATATGTATATAAACATCTTCATGAATGTGTACATATATATATAATAGACATTCCTCAATAGATAAGTGGTCAAAGGATAGTTTAAAAAGACTTGCAAAGTATTCACAACCATGAAAAAATGATCCATATGGCTAATAATATTAGAAGATAAAATAAACACAATCCTAAAGTTTCATCTCATATCCTAAAAATTGGCAAAAATGAGAGAAAGTAGCAATATCATTGGTAGAACTATGACTGGGTGAGACTTCTTTGGAAATCAATTTGTAATTTTGTAAATAAAGTGATCAAAATTTCCATATCCTTGAGCCAGGGATTCCATTACTGGGCTTATAATCCAACCATGCTATGAATAAGCAGAAAGATTCCATATAAATTTATTACAACACTCTTTATGATAGCAAATAATTGAAAACAAAGTAGATTTTCATGTATTGAAGAATGGCAAAACAAATTGTAGTTCATGAATGTAATGGAAAATTAATGTATTACAAAAAATGATGGATATAATAAGTACAGAGTATCATGGAAAGATACACATGAACTAATTGTAAGTTGTTTCAAAAAAACAACATACACATTGACAACAATGTAAGTGAAAAGAACAATCACATACACAAAACATCACAAGGAATGTAGCAAAAGTACAAAGCATGACTTGAAATAACAGTAATGAGAAGATACTTCCAATTCCAATTTCCAATAGCCTCTCACAAGTTCACAGAGATTTCCAATTCTTTGGAAATTTTTCAATGTGTTGATCAGTTTGCCATTTTTTTCCTTTTTTGTCTTTAAAATTATTATTTGTTATATAGGATGGTTCTCTGGAGTTTGAGGATTACAGAAGAAAATCATTATTATGGGAAAAACAACTTAAAAGGAAAACTTACTCAAAAAAAGAAAAGAACATGGTTTACATCTTGTCTTACTAAGTAACTCTAGGTAATTCATTTAAAATCTCTCACTCTCAATGTCCCCATCTATTTAAGGATTGGAATTAAAGGTGAATGTCTAAGGTCCCTTTGAGCCTATGTTTTTTACCTATCTCATAGGACTTTGAGTTCTATGTGAATTTATTTTATTATTATTCAGATAATGAGGTCTGGATTTGGGTAGTGGCAATGGGAAGAAACATCTTTGATCTACCTTCCTTTTTCTTCTTGCCTCAGATATTTTCACTGAGAAATGACTTACATTATATCACTGAGGAGGGCTCTGAATGGGACAGGCTTCATCTACAATAGGGTGAAAGAATTGTTTTACTCTTTGACTACAAATGAGGAGGAAGATAAGAATGGCAAGAAGAGATATCAAATGTGAAGGGGTGAGGATTGGTCCAGGATGTCCTTGATTCATATTATTTCCTATTCAACTATATGGAATTACACTTCACAGACCTTAACTTGTAAGGGTATCTCCCATGAAAGTAGACAGAAGACATAAAACTTTTCTTATTGGTTCCCAATAACTAGGACAGCCTCCAAATCATTGGAGACTAAGTCAAAGGAACAGAACTCTTAACTATCAGAGCTATCCTTTTATTAAAAAAAAAAAAAGTCAGTCACTCTTCTTTTGCTTTCTTTTATATTTCTAGATTGGAGTACAGCAGAATGGGCTTTTTTTTTTTTTTTTTGATGAGGGAAAGTGATTTCTTTTTCCAACTCATGCACAAAGTGACAGTTTGAAGGAAAAGCACATAGTATAACTATATGCTTTTGCCCAGTGTCTGAGATCCATGAACCTCAAGTTCCCAGAATCTTTTGTGTGTCCTTTTCTGAACACAGGTCAGAACCAGAATCCCTAATGATGAACTTTCATTCTCAAACAGCAAAAGCATCTATAGGGTTATAGCCTGAGAAGAGAGTTCAAAGACACTTATTTTGAACCCCAACTTCCAATGTAGATGAAAGGGGTGGGTTTATGACTTCCTTATGCATTGTGATTTTGAAATCTAGCCTTTTAGTCAGATAAGTGTGATTTCCTGCATCGCAGAGTCTTTGGGAGTTACTTTCTGAGTAAAGCCAAGTTCAAGAATTACTGAATTTAAGTATTCTGATTCTGGCTTTCTAGAAAGAAAACATTTCTTCAAACAGCCTGCATCTTAAAGAAATAAAAGAATCTCTATAACTGGAGGGTTGGAATCACATTTTGGGGATATTTTCTTTCATTCCCACTGCAGAGGTAGGCTTCAAGACATGTCCACTAAAACAATAAACTGGGAAAATATTTTTACAGTCAAAGGTTCTGATAAAGGCCTCATTTCCAAAATATATAGAGAACTGACTCTAATTTATAAGAAATCAAGCCATTCTCCAATTGATAAATGGCCAAAGGATATGAACAGACAATTCTCAGACAAAGAAATTAAAACTATTTATAGCCATATGAAAATATGCTCCAAATCATTATCAATCAGAGAAATACAAATTAAGACAACTCTGAGATACCACTACACACCTGTCAGATTGGCTAGAATGACAGGGAAAGACAATGAGGAATGTTGGAGGGGATGTGGGAAAACAGGGACACTGATACATTGTTGGTGGAATTGTGAACACATCCAGCCATTCTGGAAAGCAATTTGGAACTATGCTCAAAAAGTTATCAAACTGTGCATACCCTTTGATCCAGCAGTGTTTCTATTGGGCTTATATCCCAAAGAGATACTAAAGAAGGGAAAGGGACCTGTATGTGCCAAAATGTTTGTGGCAGCCTGTTTGTAGTGGCTAGAAGCTGGAAAATGAATGGATGCCCATCAACTGGAGAATGGTTGAGTAAATTGTGGTATATGAATGTTATGGAATATTTTTGTTCTGTAAGAAATGACCAGCAGGATGAATACAGAGAGGACTGGCGAGACTTACATGAACTGATGCTAAGTGAAATGAGCAGAACCAGCAGATCATTATATACCTCAACAACGATACTGTTTGAGGATGTATTCTGATGGAAGTGGATCTCTTCGATAAAGAGAGCAAATTCAGTTTCAATTGATCAAGGATGGACAGAAGCATCTACACCCAAAGAAAGAACACTGGGAAATGAATATAAACTGATTGCATTTTTGTTTTTCTTCCCAGGTTATTTTTACCTTCTGAATCCAATTCTCCCTGTGCAACAAGAGAACTGTTCGGTTCTGCACACATATATTGTATCTAGGATATATTGTAACCTATTTAACATGTAAAGGACTGCTTGCCATCTGGATGAGAGAGTAGAGGGAGGGAAGGGAAAAATCGGAACAGAAGTGAATGCAAGGGATAATGCTGTAAAAAATTACCCTGGCATAGGTTCTGTCAATAAAAAGTTAAAAAAAAAAAAAAAAAGACATGTCCACTAATCTTCTGAGACTCCTGTCTATTTATTCCCAAGTTAAATTCGTGCCTAGTGCCACCTGGACCGACAAATGGCAGGGTAAGGAGAGTGCAACAGCTTAGGTCTGGCTGCCCAAGACTCCCACAGGTCAGTCTTGCACAAGGGGTACAGCTAGAGTCGAGCTTTAAGGGCTCAACTTTACAAGGGGAGTTTGCTCACCAGTCACCCTCCAGCTCGATTTTGGTTCTGGTGAGTCAGTGCTTGCAAGTTGTGTTTTCAATTTCCAGTCGCTATTTTCACACCTCACAGTTCCTGGCCTAAGCACCCAATTCAGAGTTTTATAATTAATTTGGCATTTCAGAATGGCCAGTGGACTGGATAATGGGTGCATTCAATTCCCCTGGTCTAATCTGAACAGAGTTGGGAAGAATAGCTTTCAGAAACAGAAAATGCCAGTCGTGGAACGCTCAAAGAAGCAGTCATTCCCAGAATAAATCGTAGCTGATTATCGTCACTACTCAGGCGGCTTCTTTAGATATTTCCACACAGCCCTCCAAGGCTGCAGGGACACAACAGGTCAGTCGTCTTCTGGAGCTATGATTTGATTGCCTTATGAAGTTAGATGGGAAATTCAAGAGCAAGCAGCAAACAGAAAAGGAAAAAAGAAAATGGAAAAATGGGAAAAAAGAGTTTTAGTAAACTTTTTAAACTTTTATAAGTTTATTTTTATAAAAGTTCATATAAACTTTTAAAAGTTTTATTCATTTTGAACTTAAGTACAAAAAAGACAAAAAAAGAACACATACACAACACAGAACAAGAAGAGGATTCATTATAAAACCACGAATTTTCATTTCATGCTATTTACTTAAAATATGTAATTTATTACTACACATTTTTTAAATGCTCTGCTCTGCTTTTCTGTGCTTCTTTCTTTCTTCTTTTTTTTTTTTTGAGTTAAAGTTTCTTTTTTTTTTTAATAATTTTTTATTAATAGAACGCATGCCAGGGTAATTTTTTACAGCGTTATCCCTTGCATTCATTTCTGTTCCGATTTTTCCCCTCCCTCCCTCCACCCCTTCCCCCAGATGGCAAGAGTCCTTTACATGTTGAATGGGTTGCAGTATATCCTAGATACAATATATGTGCGCAGAACCAAACAGTTTTCTTGTTGCACAGGGAGAATTGAATTCAGAAGGTATAAATAACCCGGGAGGAAAAACATAAATGCAAGCAGTTTATATTCATTTCCAGTGTTCTTTCTCTGGGTATAGCTGCTTCTGTCCATCTTTGAGCAATTAAGGCTCTCTTTATCAAAGAGGTCCACTTCCATCAGAATTCTGTGCTTCTTTCTAAGTTTTCTTTTGTTCTCCGCTGTGCAGTTTTTATTTTTTTTTCTCCTTTCCTCCTTCTTTTCTTCCCCCCTTCCCCCAGAGAAATACCATTAGACACAAACATGTATGTTTCTATGCTCTTCTTTGTGGTGGTAGAGAATTGGGATTGAAGGAGTATACCCATCAGTTGGGGATGGCTGAACAAATTGTGATATATCATTTTGATGCAATACCATTGTACATTTAAGAAATAGCATGATTTCAAAAAAATCTGGGGAGACCTTTTTGAGCTAGTAGAATAAAGTGAATAAAACTAGGATATCATACACCATGACAACAACATTGTAATAATGATCAATTGTGAAAGACTTAGCTACTCTGATCAATATAATGATCCAAGACAATCTGAAGGACTTGTGATGAAAAATGCTATCCACTTCCATAGTGAAAATTAATGAACTCTGAATGCAAATTGAAGTATAATTTTACTTTCTTTCTTCTTTTTAAAAATAACATGGTTAATATGGAAATAAAATTTTTATGATTTCACATGTATAATTGATATGATATTGTTTGCCTTTTCAACAAGTGGGGAAGGGGTAAAGGGAAGACAAGAACTTGAAACTCACATTTTTTTAAAAAAGGCATATTCAAAATGAGTAATAAATTTTGAAAAAATGAAATATATATACATATATACATACACATATATGCATGATAAACTAAGATAATCAACAAAGAGAGAGATTTCTTATAGATGAAAAGATTTAAGCTAGGATTTGAAGGACGTTAGGAAGAGAAGATGAAGATAATTCTAGACTAACAGATAGCCAATGAAAATAAATTCAGTTAGGAGATGACTGTTTTGTACAATAAACAGAAAGGAGGCCAGTGTCACTGGAGTAGGCAGAATAAGGATGAATTGTAGTGAAGAGGGGAAACCAACTAGTAGGCTATTTCAAAGTGTAAGGTGATGAGAAGCTATACCAAGATGGTGGCAGTTTCAGAGGAGAGAAGGAGGGTGATTAAGAGAAATGTTACAAAGGTAGAATTCACAGGACTTTGAAGTAGAATGAATATGGGTAAAGAGAGAGTAAAAAGTTAAGGTTTTCTCCTAGATTACTAGTCTGGGTGATTGAGCCCTAGAAAGTAAGAAGAAATTTAGGAAGATTGGAAGGCTTGGAAGCAAAGTTGCAGACATTTTAAGTTTAAGATATCTATGGAACATCTAGTTCAAGATATCCAAGAGGTGGTTGGGGATGTGAAAGTGTCCATAAAATAGTAGTTATGACTAGAAAAATTAGATTGGGGCATCCTTTGAATAGAGATGAAATTGAATTAATAGAAATTGATGAAATAACCAAACAAAATAGTACAAGCCCAGGTTAGAGCCTTGGGAAATATCTTTAGTTAATAGATATTACTTGGATGATAACTAGGCAAAGAAGAGAAAGTGTTTCTACTAAAAAGTGGAAAGACAATAGGAAAGAGCAGTGTCATGAAAATTTAGAAGGAAGAGACTATCAATGATAAGATGGTGATCAATGGTGGTAAGGGAAGTAAAGAGATCAAATGGGATGAAGACTGAGAAAATATTATTAGACTCAGCATAAGATCATTTGTAAGTCTAGAAACAGCAGTTTCAGTTAAATGAAGAAGTGGAAAATAAGATTGGAGAGTTAAGAAGAAAATGAGAGGAGAGGAAGTGTATGTATATATTAATTTGGAATAGCTTCCTTAAGGATTTTAGCCATGAAATGGAAGTAAAATATAAGATAGTAGAGAAGGATGGATCAAATGAAAATCTTTTGAGAATGAGGGAAACATTAACATATTTTTAGGCAAAATAGTTGACAGGGAGAAGTCTTATGAAAACATGCAATGGAATGGGATCACGAGTATGTAGAGGGATTTGCCTTGGCAAGGAGAAGGGCTATCTCTTCATGGGTAATAATGGCAAAGGAGAAAATAGTGGCAGAATGTATCTGAGCTGTGAAATGAGAAATAGGGGATAAGAGGGAGTTCTCAGTAAATAGCCTCAATTTTTTCCAGTGAAATATAAAGCAAGTTTCAGTTGAAAGAAAGGGGAAAAGATGGGAAATGAATATAAACTGCTTGCATTTTTGTTTTTCTTCCTGGGTTAGTTATACCTTCTGAATTCAATTCTCCCTGTGCAACAAGAAAACTGTTCGGTTCTGCAAACATATATTGTATTTAGGATATACTGTAACCTATTCAACATGTAAAGGACTGCTTGCCATCTGGGGGAGGGGGTGGAGGGAGGGAGGGGAAAAATCGTAACAGAAGTGACTGCAAGGGATAATGCTGTAAAAACTTACCCTGACATGGGTTCTATCAATAAAAAGTTATTTTTTTAAAAAAAGGAAGAAAGGGGAAAAGAAGAGCTATGGAAGATTTGAGAATGAATGAAAAAGTTAAGAAAATCTGTTATGGGCCAGAACTTGAAACAAGGTGCTATGTCAGTGGAATTGTTAAAGACAATGGTTATTTAGCATGGTGCTTAACAGTTTTCTAGTTCAGTATATATACTTAGTACTTACTATAGTTCTACAAGATTCATACCTTTGATAAGAGACCATATAAGCTTGGACAAACTCAGCCAGAAGGAGAACAAGGGAAGACCAGAGAAGTGGTGGCACGCTGTCCTCCTTCACTTCTCCACTGAAACCAAGATCTGGAAGGCCTTCACAAAAACTTCCAAGTGAAGGAGACAAGACTTTGAAGGAGATAATAAAGGATTTGGACTTTAACTCCTGACTGTACTTGTGGTGATTTCTGAACTGAAATGAAAGCTGCCTCCAGAGACCCCCAGGAAAACCTCAACAGAGAATATTACATTTTAAAGAGAATATTACAAAAATCCACTGTAGTGAGTAAGATAGTGAATTGATTAGGGGCTTGTAAATGATTGCCTTGCAGTAATGAGAGTTCAGTTGAGACTATGTAATATAACTTTATAATGGACCCAGTCAGCATGGTTTCATGATTTTCTCCAGCTTTGTTCGTTAGTAAGTGAGTAGAAGCAAAGATATATTAAAAGATGGTGGAAGTAATCAAAAGTTGAGTCTTGGTGAGCAAGATCATTGATAATATAAGAGGACAATGGATTTCAGAAAAGTGGACACAGTTGAAATTATTTACCAAGAGAACAAGATGAAGAAGAGAGGAAAATATCACCAGTAAAGGAGTGGTGGTCTAAGAAAAAACTGAAGGACAGAAGTACTGGAGGTCAAGACAGGACAAAGAACATAGGGATTTCAAGGTAGAAAGAGAGAGGTAGAATCACAATAAATTTTTAACAGAATGAGGAATTTCAGAGCTTATGAACATGGAAGTATAGCATTTGTGGATAATAACAAGATCAATAGTGTGACCATCTTTGTATGGAAGTGAGGTGAGATGAGGTAGGTCATGGAAAATAAGTTGAAGTAGAGTGGAAAGGGACTTTCTATATCTTAGTTCAACTCCTTCATTGTAAAGACAGAGAAACAGGCTTAAAATCAGGCTAAGAGAATTGTCTGAAGTCACACATGTGTTATTAGCTGAAGATCTTAAAAAGAGTCTTGCCAAACAATCCTCTGATTTCAAACCAAATACTTCCCCCCATACTAAGCTATAAACATTTATATTTGTCATGCATTTCCAACTCGTTCTATGGTGCTCAAAATTTAGCTGTAGCCACACATATGAGATTGAAGATTATTTTTGTATCTCACTAGAATGGAGTTGGTTTGAGAATCTGGCCATAGAGGGTTAGCCATCTTCTCTCTTCTTCCCATTCTTTCCCCAGGCCTATTAACTTCACCATAGGGACTGACCCTCTCAACAGGATTCAAGGACTTTTACCCCAGAATGGAGGCAAACCTAGACTGCTTGTTCCTCTGATCCCTACAGTTAGGCTCTGATTTTCTCATCATCAGGATAGTTTCAGCTCCTTGCAGCAAAGGGATGAACTGGGCTGACCTTTTCAGAGGTTTGTTTAAAGCTAAACAATGTTTGTCTTGTCCAAACACTATAAATTATTCCAGGGCATTGTGACCAATTTTATAATCTGAGCTACAAATGGTTTACATAAATTTCCTCCTCAGCTCTCCCTCTTCCCTTTCCTCCCCTGTTTCTTTCTCTTCTCCTTTATTTCAATTATTCTTTCTCCTCCTCTGGTTTCCTAGTCTCTTCATTACTCATCTTCTCCATCCTCACAACCTTTTTTCTTCCATCCCAAGGAAGAGAGAACTGCCCATCTTTTTTCTTCACAACTCATATTTGTGTATCCCAAACCTTGTTACTACTGATGTTAATCCCTCCCATCAGAGGAATTTATGACCAAAGAAGAACTAGAGATCACTATTAACCACAAAATAGAAAATTTTGATTATATCAAATTGAAAAGTTTTTGTACAAACAAAATGCAGACAAGATTAGAAGGGAAACAATAAACTGGGAAAACATTTTTACAATCAAAGGTTCTGATAAAGGCCTCATTTCCAAAATATATAGAGAACTGACTCTAATTTATAAGAAATCAAGCCATTCTCCAATTGATAAATGGATTCTATGAGAAGTCTAATCCATTCTGCTGTGTATTTCCCTCCATCCTAGTTTTTTTTTTTTCTGTTTATCCTACTCTCTTTTTAATCTGTCCCTCCTCTAAAATCGGTTTTGCTTTTGACCACAATCTCCTTTAATCCTCTCTTCCTTTTGTCATTTCCCACTTTCTTTTATTCAACTCCTTTCCTATTTTCCTGTTTAGAAAAAGAGATTTCTATGCTCAATTGAGTGTGTGTATCTGTGTATGTTTGTGTTCTTTTCTCTTTGAGCCAATTTTGATGAGAATGAGTTTTAAGCATTGTCTGCAACACCCCCATTTTCTACTTCAGCATAAAAGTTCTTTGTTGTATACCTCTTTTATGTGAGAGAAATTATTCCATTCTTCCTCTCCCCTCTTATTCCAGTATATTCCTCTGTTGGAATCTTTACAAACTGCTAACTCATTAGAGTTGATAGATTATTGATCTGCTCTTACAAGAAGATGTTTTGGGCCAGAACCTGAAACAAGGTACTAAGTAGAACTAATTGATACAATGTTTGTGTTTGCACCTTTACTTATTGGAGTTCACACGTTTGGGAAATTTCAGGGTTTAGTATGAGATATCTGAATTCACACCTCCCTTGAAGCTCTTAGGGCCAGAGAGCACTACGGGAGAAAACCCATAATCCCATTCTCTCAGAAGAGTCATATATAAGCCAGTGAAGAGCGATTCACCAGAATATTTTCCACTTGGCTGGCTGGTGGCAGAAGAAGAGTTTTCAGAGGAAGAAGCTACGACGAGTCGAGAGTTCAGTGAAGATTGAGAAGGCTCTCTCAGAGGCAAGACAGATTCAACTTGGTGCTGGCTCTGGAGGCTGAAGAAAGTGGAGGCAGAGGCTGAAGGACAAAACCTTTGGATTTGGAGACATTTGGAGGGAGCTCTTGGAACCAAGCAGAGAGAGAGGCCTCAACTAACCAGGCTACTTTGGAAGGAGAAAATAAACGTTTGTATTTTTACCAGCTGGCTGCATTTGGGGTAATTATTGATCTAAACTGATACTAAGGCTGCCTCCAAGAAAACCTTCCCGAGAAACCTATCTTTTCCCCCCAGAGAGAACTATTCTACATATTTTAAGAGAAGAAGATCACCACATTCCTCTTTTTCATTTTAGATTATATGAACATAATTAACTCACACTCACACCTTCTGCCTATGTAGTTTCCTTTTAACTGCCCTAATAATGATACAGTTCTTAGAAGTTACAAGTATCAGCTGCCCAAACAGGAATTTAAAAGTTTAATATTATTGGATCTATTGAAATTTCTCTTTCATACTTACATTTTTTAGGCTTCTCTCGAATTTTCTGTTTGAAAGTCAAATTTCTAATCACTCTGTTCTTTTCATCAAGAATACCTGAAATGCTTTATTTTATTAAATACCCATTTACCTCCCTGAAGAAGTTTTGGTGAATAGCTCATTCTTGGTTGTAATTCTAGCTCCTTTGCCTTCTGGAATATCATATTCTAAGTCCTCTACTCCTTTCATTTGGAACTTCTAAGTCTTGTGTAATTCTGACTGTGGCTCAATATTATTTCTAGTTGCTTACAATATTTTATCCATGATCTGATTGCTCTGGAATTTGGCTATAATTTGGCTGAGAGTTTTCATTTTAGCATTTCTTTCAGGAGATGATTGATGGATTCTTTCAATTTCTATTTTACTTTCTACATATAAGATATCAGAGCAGTTTTCTTTAGTAATTTCTTGCATTAGCTCTTTAGTAAATTAGGCTTTCAGGTAGTCTAATAATTCTTAAATTATATTTCCTGAATCTATTTTCTAGATAATTTTTTTCTGATGAAGTATTTCATATTTTCTCCTGTTTTTTAAACATTCTTTTGACTTTGTTTTATTATTTTTTGGTGTCTCATGGAATCTTTAGCTTTCATTTTTCCAATTCTAATTTTTAAGATATTATTTTCTTTAATGAGCTTTTGCACTTCTTTTTTCCATTTGAACAATTCTGCTTTTTTAAGGAGTTCTTTTCTTCAGCTATTTTTTTTTTTGGCCTCTTTTACCATTTGGTCAATTGTATTGTTTTTATTTTCTTCAGCATTTCCCCCTACTTTTCATAATTTTCTTGCAACACTCTATCTTTTCCAAAATTTTTCTCAACCATTCTTATCTCTTTCTTTAATTCTTCCAGAAATTCATATTGTACTTATACCAAATTTGCATTTTTTCCCCTTTGAGGCTGTTTTCTGTTTTCACATTATCTTTTTCTGAGTTTGTGTCTTGATTTTCCATGCCTTTCAAGTTCTTCTGTTGCTGTTCTTGTTGTTGATGATGATGATTATTTATTTTTTAGCCTATTTCTTGACTTTAAACTTAATATTAAAGTTGGACTCTGCTCATGCAGAGCTGAGGAGACCCCATTCTAAGCTTCCGACATTTTTGTGCTGCTGTTTTCAGAGCTAGTTCTTGGTGTTTCAAATTGCTTCCAAGATAGAATGGTCTGGAGAGGATTATAGTCACTACTCTCCTGGTCTATACTCTGATCTTTATCCAGGAAGAACCCTTTCTTAGAGCAGGCTTTCTTAACCATTTTTGTATCATTGATCCATTTGGCAAAGCCATTATCTCTCTAAGAATAATGTTTTGAAATACACAAAATACAATATGTAGAATTAAAAAAAAAACAATTATATTAAAAAATAGTTGCCAAAAAATGTTCAAAGAGTTCAGGTTGAGAACCCTTGCTAACAGATAAGTATGAAGATGGATTATATATTGCTGATTCCATTTTTTGAGGACTCTTCTCTGGTATAGAGGTGAAGATCCTTTCTTCAGTTGCCTATGCTGCTTTCTAGTGCTCATATTGTCCTCTGATCATTCTTCATATTAGACAATTGTGAAGTTATTACTCTGATGGCATTGTTATAAATTTGGATGAAGAAGGGGGCTGCATAAAAATTTTTTGAAGCATGATACTTTGTTAGCACATTTAAATAGGACTCTGAAATACTAATATGGTTATCTCTTATATATTGTGGGGGTTAGGAGTACCTCAATCTGGAAAATATGCACAAAATTGTTTGGTCCTTCCTTCATATCAGAGAAGAAGTCTGAATTTCTTTCTTTTTTCACTTATGGAGTGTTGAGTTATTAAAATTTTTAAGATATCTCTACATTTATGTTCTTTTCATAAACTTTGACTTTTTACTTACTTTAACTTTAAAAAGTTAATTGTATATATTTATGATATTAAAATATGTTGATATTATATGCATTTTTTAGTATCTTTGTTGATTGTGGATTTCACAAAACTCCTCCATTGTTAGGATCTACTTACAATGGGTCAAGCCCAGTGCAAACAGGAGGTTGAACTTGAGAAGCCCAGAAGTAATTTCTGTGACCAGAGACTGTCTTATGGGCAGGACCCTGGTCATATTGAGATAGCTTCCTATCAGGAGATAACTCCCTCTCTGATTGGCTATGTGTATGTGACCTCACAGACCCTTCTTAAGCCCAGTGCAGCAAGAGGCTAGCAGAGCCAAGTGGATGGCTAGCCAAGAGAGTGGGTCTCTCACAGACCTGGTGTTCACTTGAGAGTTAGCAGGTCAGGGCGATATGTGAGCAAGTATAATAAAGATTTTAAGTTAGTTTCACATAGCTGTTCTAGATCCATAATATGTTAATTGCCCAGGCATCTTCTGAACTTTATATTACATCTGTATACTACAATACTTCATGGAATTCAAAAGGATTCAATTGGTAAAATTGTTCCATGCTTTCTTACTTCAATAGATTTATGATATTGATGTGAGGACTTCATGGATCAACATAGATCAATAATAATGCCTTTCTATCTTATGAGATTCTTGTTAATATCTTCCTTCAGATCCTCTATAAAGGATCTGCTTAACAAGAGAAAAGTCTTCATCAAAGTCTTTTATCATTTTGAGGAGATGATTATAGTACCAGGTTACTCATCTTTTATTTCTTGATCTTGCTAACTCTACTTTCTTTTTAAAAATATATATCTTTTACACTATTTCTTGCATACAAGTCACTATATATAAATACATATATCTATATATACTGTGGCTTACTTATACTTCTCATACATCTTCACTGCCTATTAAATCATCTGACATTTTGAATCCTCAGAGTTTGTGGAATTCTGTAATTCACAGTCAACCAAGAGAATCCCAAATTCAAAAGATGAGTTTTTGTTTCAGAAAGCAGACCAGAACAGTTCAACAGGTAGCCCAATTTTCCAACTAAGTCTTATGCACACCTTTTCCCTTATTTGATTCTGAAACATTGTCCATGTAAAGTGTCTGCCAAAGAACTGTAGATACAGAACTGAAAGGACCTTCTGTGGCCATCTAGTAAAATAATCTCATTTTACAGACAAATCAAATTCCACCTAATATATGTCCTCTAGCAAATCAGTTTTCTTTTCTATTAATTCCTGAGCCAGTGCAGCCAGGGGCTTTGAAGTTGGGCTTAGGGTCTATCTGCTAGCTTGTCCAGATAATGCCTAGGCTGGGTTGCTTTCCCTTTTACCTCAATGAGACAGAATTTTTTCTGCCCTGGGCTACAAAAATTGTTTCACCTTTTGTTGGTTCTTCTACTCCAGAATTTGTTTGGAGATGTTCTTTTATAGTTGCTTGGATGTGAATTTGGAAGACTTCAGGCAAGTTTCTTATTCTACCATCTTGACTTCCATAAAGTTCAATCATATGATTTTTATTATTTTTGTTATTAATATGGTCAATTATGCTGATAGTTTTCCTAACATTGAATCAATCCCATATTTCTCACATGAGTTCTACTTGGTATGTTCTTTGTGATATATTGCTGTAATCTTTTTGCATGTATTCTATTTTTAAAAATTATGCATTGAGGCAGACCCCAAATGACAGGGCAGGGACTCGCCCAAGTTCTCTCCAAACCCCTACAAATACTTTTATGTAATGACTTTAAACAAATTTTAAAGCATCAGAACCCACAACAAGATGGAATGAAACAATTTTTCAGTCAAAGTCAACTTAGAAGATCAGTAAGAAAGGTCTGTCTCACGAGAGTGAGAGCAGAATATAGTCTAGCTCAGACTGTGACAGCACATCCCCGACCCCAGATTATCAGGAAAGTCCTCTGAGTGACCAAATTAGTGACATTAGTGTCAGTTTCCAGACCTCTCAGCCCACAGAGACCAAAGACAACTTAGAAGATTGGCAAGAATGGTTTGTCACACTAAGGTGAAAGGATAATGCAGTCTATCAGAAGCTTAGGCCTGTTATGGGTCAGAACTCTTGTACTTAAAACAAGGATTCTTACAAGATGTTAAGTCAACATAATTGATAAGACAATAGTTATCTAGTTTAGCATGGTGATTAATAATTCTGTAAGATCAGTATGGTTAATTTAATCTTACAACAAATAATGGTTTCCAGTGAAATAATGATTGGTTTATACTCAGTGTAGAGCATATAAGCTGGGACAAACTCAGCCGGGACAGAGACACATTCACTCACTTCATCTCATACCACTGTGGTGGCTGGCCTCCTGCACTTCCCCCTCTGAGACCAAGGCCAGTCTGAAGGCCTCTCCAGAAAGCTGCCTAGCCCTAGACAAGGAGACAATAAAGATTTTGGACACCTAGCTGTTTTCGTGGTGATTAATCTGCTGAAAGGAAGGCTGCTCCAAGACCTTCAGAAAACCAATAAGAACCTTATATAGGCCCAGCAAACCATGAGTGGGCCTTGGGAACAACTGAATCAGCAGTAGGGGTAGCAATAGCAGTAGTGGCTTCTGGAGGTTTTAGTCCATAGACTCTCCTTACTAGGAGTTCAAATAGCTGGTCAAACAGAGATTATAGGAGTCTTTTTGCTAGCACCAAGGAAGGACTCTGTTGCTTAGCTACACTCATGGTTCACAATCCTAGAGTGAGGAGGAGCACTTAGCACACAAGCACTTACACCACTCTCTAGGGCAGAAAAGAGTGTTTGTGGTCACATATAGACCAGAGCACAGTTTAAAAATGTAGTAAACATACTTTTCCTTGGAAGAACTGAAAACTTACAGGTCCCTAAAAGGATCTCTAAAAACAGTTTCACAAAACCCCTGAAGCCTGGGACATTGTACCTTCAACCTGGAAACAGAGCTCTACTTTAAGAAAGGGTTAAAAGTGTAATGTTCTCTTTTTTTTTTTTAATAACTTTTTATTGACAGTACATATGCATGGGTAATTTTTTTACAACATTACCCCTTGTACTCACTTCTGTTCCAACTTTTCCCTTCCCTTTCTCCCCTCCCTCCCTTAGATAGCAGGTAGTCTTATACATGTTAACTATGTTATAGTATATCCTAGATACAATATATGTGTGCAGAACTGAACAATTCTCTTGTTGCACAGGAAGAATTGGAGTCAGAAGGTAAAAATAACCTGAGAAGAAAAACAAAAATGCAAACAGTTCACACTCATTTCTCAGTGTTCCTTCTCTGGGTATAGCTGATTCTATTCATCACTGATCAATTGGAACTGAATAAGATCTTCTCTTTGTCAAAGATATCCACTTCCATCAGAATACATTCTCATACAGTATTGTTGTTGAAGTATATAATGATCTCCTGGTTCTGCTCATTTCACTCAGCATCAGTTCATGTAAGTCTTTCCAAGCCTCTCTGTATTTATCCTGCTGATCATTTCTTACAGAACAATAATTTATCCAACCATTCTCCAACTGATGGACATCCATTCATTTTCCAGTTTCTGGCCACTACAAGAAGGGCTGCCACAAACATTTTGGCACATACAGGTCCCTTTCCCTTCTCTAGTATCTCTTTGGGATATAAGCCCAGTAGTAGTACTGCTGGATCAAAGGGTATGCACAGATTGATAACTTTTGGGGCATAATTCCAGATGTATAATGTTCTCTTTTGGGTTTTCTTGGGGTCTCTAGGAGCAGCCTTTGTTTCAGTTCAGTAATCACCAGAAGTGCAGCCAGGTTGGTTAAAGTCCAAATCCTTTATTATTTCCTTCACTTGGGACTTGGCTAGTTTGCTGAGGGCTTTCTGGAGTCTTGGTTTCAGTGGAGAAGCAAAGGAGGAGAAGCTGCCCACCAAGGTGGTATGAGATGGGATGAATCTGTCTGAGTCCAAGGGTTTGTGCTCCAGCCTTCTGTCCACTTGTCTCTCCAAATGTCTCTGAATCTCCCTGGCTGAGGCTTCTAGCTTATATGCCCCACACTGAGTATACACTGAGATGAATTATATCACTAGGAAACCATTATTTGTTGTAAGATTAAATCAATGCTAAACTAGATTTAACCATTTTCTCCTCAATTCCACTCAGTACCTTGTTTCAAGTTCTGGCCCATTGTAGAATTAAATCAATCATACTGAACTATGCTATATTAGATAACTATTGTCTCTATCAATTCCACTGACTTAGTACCTTGTAAGAATCTTTGTTTCAAGTTCAGAATTCTGGCCCATAATATAAAAGTATTAGGCTGAAAAAATGAGCAAACAACAGAAAAAACATTCTAATCATAGAAGGTTACTATGTTTACAAAGAAGATCAAAATACATACAGAATAAGATAACAAGTCAAAACTTCTACATCAAAGGCCTCCCCCCCCCAAAAAAAAAAAAAAAAAAAAAAAAAGAAGAAGAAGAAGAAGAAAAAGAAGAATTGGGCTCAGGCCGTGGAAGAACTCAAAAGGAATTTTGAAAATTAGGTATGAGAGGAAAATTGGGAAGAGAAATAACAGTGATACAAAAGGGAGTACAAAAAGCAAATGAGAAGGATGCCTTATAAGCAAAATTGGTCAAATTGAAAAGGAGGTACAATGAGGAAAATATTTTTTAAAAATCTAGAATTGAGCAAATGTAAGCTAATGACTTTATGAGAATTCAAAAAACAACAAAACAAAACCAAAAAATGAAAAAAAAAAGAAAACAATATGAAATATCTCATTGGAAAAGCAACTAACATGAAAAATAGATTCAGGAGAGGTAATCTGAAAATTATTAGGCTACTTGAAAGCCATGATAAAAAAAAAAAAAAACTTAGACATCATCTTTCAAGAAATTAACAAAGAAAACTGCCCTGATATTCTAGAACCAAAGAGTAAAATAGAAACTGAAAGAGCCCACCTATCATCTTCAGAAAGAAATCCCAAAATGAAAAATTTCAGGACTATTTTAACCAAATTCAGACCTTCTAGGTCGATGAGGAAATATTGCAAACATCCAGAAAGAAAGAGTTCAAAGTGTGGTGGAGCCACAATCAGGATTTAGCAGCTTCCATATTAAAGAATCAGGGGATTTGGAACATGATATTCCAAAGAACAAAAAAGCTAGGATAACAATCAGGAATCATCTACCCAGCAAAAGTGAGTATAATCCTTCAAGGAGAAAATTGAATATTCAATGAAATGGAGAACTTTCAAGCATTTGTGATGAAAAGATCAGAACTGAATAAAAAATTTTACTTTCAATTACAGGACTCAGGAGAAGCATAAGGGGGAAAATCATATAAGGGACTTAATAAGGTTTATTTGTTTACACTCCTACATGGGAGGATAATACTTGTAATTCATAATAACTTTCTTAATTTTAGAATAGTTAGAAGAAGCATATAAAGAGAGGGATTATATTTATTCATTGAATATGAAGGGATAACATCTAAAAAATTAAATTAAATTAAGGGATCAGAGAGAAATTTACTAACAAAGAGGGAAAGGGTGGGAAAGAATGATGTAAATTATCTGTCATTAAAGAGAGAAGGAAAATCTTTTATAGTGGAGGGGGAAGAAGAGGAAAGGAAGGGAAGTGAGGAAACCTTACTCTCATCAGAATTGGCATACATACTCAACTGGGTATAGGAATCTATCTTACCCTGAAGGAAAGTAGAAGGGGAAGAAGACATGAGAAGAAGGGAAGATGATAGAAGAGAGACCATATTGAGGGAGGTGATAATCAGAAGCAAAACACCTTTGAGGAGGGACAAGGTGAAAGGAGAGAGAGAAAAGAATAAATGGGGGAAAATGTATGATAGTAATTGTGAAAAGAATTTTTGAAGCAACTTTCTTACCTTGTTTCTCAAACATTTAGGGAACCAGGTCAAATTTATAAAAAATAAGAGTCATTCCCCAATTGATAAATCATCAAAAGATATGAACAGTTTTCACCTGAAGTAATTATATAGCCATATGAAAAAAATACTCTCACTATTGTTTGGGGAAATGCAAATTAAAATAATTCTTAAGTACTACCCCATACCTATTAAATTGGCTAATCAGTCAGAAAAGAAAAATAACAAATGTTGGAAGGAAGGTGGAGAAAATGAAACATTAATGTATTGATGATGGAATTGGGAACTGATTCAACCATTCTGTAGAGCAATTTGGAACTACATCCAAAGGACTATTATACCATGTATATACCCTTTGACCTAACAATATCATTATTAGGCATGAATACCCAAAGAAGGTTTAAAAAAAAGAAAAAGGGAAAGGATCTATGTGTACTTTTTTAAAACTTTATTTATTTATTTATTTTTTACTGTGGCAATTGAGCTTAAGGGACTTGCCCAGGGGTCACACAGCTAGGAAGTGTTAGGTGAATGAGGTCAGGTTTGAACTCAGGTCCTCCTGACTTCAGGGCTGGTGCTCTATTCATTGTGCCACCTAGCTGCCCCTTATTTTTTTCTTGAGTTTTTTTGGGAGAGGAGTAATTGGTTTTCCCCCATAACTTTTATGGAAATGTTTTGCATAATTTCACATATGCTTTCTCTGAGAGGAGATAGGAAAGGAGAAAGGGAGAGAAGAATCTGTAGCTCAAAGTTTTCAAAATAAATGTTAGACATTTTACATGTTAACTGAGAAAAAATATTAAAATAAAAAAATGCATCAATATTCATTAGGGAAATTGGTCTATAGTTTTCTTTCTCTAATTGATTCTCTCTGATTTAGATATTAAAACCACATTTGTGTCATGGAAGGAAGTTAGTAGGATTTGCTCTTTATCAATATTTTCAGTCTACAAAGTATTGAAATTAATTGTTCTTTAAATGTTTGGTTGAATTTACTTGTAAATCCATCTAGTCCTGGATTCAATTTCTTTTACTAAAACAGTAAAGCTATTTAAGTATTCTAATTCTTCTTATGAATTATGAATATTATGAATATTAATTTATTTCACTTAGATTGTTATATTTGCTAGTATAAATCTGTTGGAATCTTTACAAATTGTTAAGTCATTAGAGTTGATAGAGACAATAATTATTTAATTTAGCATGGTTCAGTATCATTGATCTAATCCTACAAGGAGATGTTTTGGGCCAGAATCTGAAACAAGGTACTAAGTAGAACTAATTGATACAATACTTGTGTTCACACCTTTATTCATTGGAGTTCACACATTTGGGAGATTTCAGGGTTTAGTATGAGATATCTGAATTCACACCACCCTTGACGCTCTTAGGACCAGAGAGCACGCTGAGAGATATCCCACAATCTCATTCTCTCATATATAAGAAATAGACGGAGGCTCTCAGAGAGAGTTCAGCTGAATTAGATTGGAGAGAAGCATGCTGGGACACACACAGAGCACTCTGGGAGATTGAGAGCCAGAAGCCCTCTTTCAGAGAGATTCATTCCATTTTCCACTTGGCTGGCTGGAGGCTAAAGAAAGCAGAAGCAGAAGCAAAGGACAAAGCTGCAAGAGCTCTTGGAACCAAGCAGAGAGATAGGCCTCAACTAACCGGGCTATTTTGGAAGGAGAAAATACAGGTTTGCATTTTTACTAGCTGGCTGCATTTTGGGTGATTATTACTTTCAACTGAAACTAAGGCTGCCTCCAGAAAACCTCCCCGAGAAATCTGCTCGTTCCCAGAGAAAACCATTTATTATTCTAAAGAAGAAAAACACTGCATAAATCCAAGCCACAGCAAAAGACACTGAACATATTAAATTTATTAGACATATTATGGTAGTCTCTAATTACTTGGGTCCAACATATTCCTTTTGATCAGGAATCTCTACTGCTTGAGGGTAGCCAATATTTATATACATTGAGAGCCCACTAAAAATAGGATGAAGCAGTACAGTTTCATGATCAATTAATACCAAAAGTGAGGAAAACTCTATGATTGGTTGAGGGACATGTCCATTAATCATAATCACTTTGTCATCAGGTCTTTCACAAGTCATGAGACTTTCCAGAGGTCATCAATTCAGGTTATCGCAGCTGGGGTTTTCCAAAGCTCATAAGATCACAACATCTTAGGACCTCCTACAAATAGTAAGACCCTAGTTTTACCAACACATATTCTACATTAAAAGCAAAGATTGGCAGGGATTAGATAGCAATTATTCATTGTTGGAGTCCTTACAAAGTGTTAACTAATTAGAGTTCATAGAGGCAACAATTATCTAATTTAGCATGATTGATCTGATTTTACAAGGACATGTTATGGGCCAGAACTTGAAACAAGGTACTAAGTGGAACTGAAACAAACAATGCTTGTGTTTACACCTTTAGAGAGCTCATATAAGCAAAAAGCTCTTAGGGTCACAGAGCACTCTGGGACAGACACAGAGGCACTCTGGGACAGACACAGGAGCACTCTGGAAGGAAGCCCACAAGCCCATTCTCAGAGGTAGAGTCAGATTCATTTCATCTTCCACTTTTGTTCTGGCTGGAGACTGAAGAAAGCAGAGGCAGAAGCAAAGGACAAAGCTGCAAGAACTCTTGGAGAAATAAACGTTTGGATTTTATCAGCTGGCTGTATTTGGAGTGATTATTACTTTCAACTGAAATTAAGGCTGCCTCCAAAAAACGTCCCCAAGAAACCTGCTCTCAGAGAGAACCATTATATTTTAAAGAAGAGAACACCACATTTTGGTGCCCTGAACATGGGGCTGACAGAATCCTGATCCCAGTGGAAAAGCCTCTGATCCTGAACCCAGTGGAAAAGTCTCCTCAACCCAGAAATTAGGGTGAGTACAACAAAGAAATTTTGTTAAAAGAGTTAAAGTAGAATTTCAGCTAAGATGGGACAGATGTTTAGAAAACAGCCTTCTGTTTCTGTTCAAGGAAAATGTTTAGGAACATTGTTAAGGTTATGGAAAGCCAAGGTTTGATTATAATTTTGGAACAGATCACTGAACTTTTAAAAACTGTTAAGTACATATGTCCTTGGTTCTCTACGAAAAAAGAATTGGATCTAAATGAGTGGAAATTAGTAGGAGAGAAACTGGGTAAATTCTAATTCTAATTCTAATCCAAACTCAATGTAGTGGAAATTAGTAGGAGAGGATCTTTGTCAATTCTGCAATAAAAATGCCATTTCCAAAGACATACTTAGAATTTAATACAACTGGCTATAAGAAATTATTTAAGTGTTAGAATGAGAAAAAGAAGAAAGAGCAAGAAGGAGAAGTGCCAATTAAACTAGATGAAAAGGATAAAGAATCAGATTCACAGCAGGACAAATTAGATCATTTCACATCTCATGACCCTCCCCACTCAATTAACCCTTCATGGGTGGAGGAAGAAGGGGGAGGGAGAGAGGCAAAAATACAATCATTTCCTGTGAAGCAGAATATGACAAGATTAGAAGAGGCATTAATTAAGGCAAAAAATGAAGGAGAAGATATATCTGATTTTATAAATGCATATCCTGTGATTGAAAAGCTTGACTCTTTAGGTCAAAAAGAGAGAAAATACATTCCTTTTAATTTGGAAAAAATTAAAGATTTTAAAAAGGGTTGCACTCTTTGTGGGGCTACATTCTTTTATGTTAAGATGTTACTAGATAATTTGTCTTATGAAATCTTAACCCTGAATGATTGGAAATCCATAGCTAGAACATGTTTAGAACCTGGACAAAATTTGTTGTGCCTTTCAGAGTTTCATGAATTATGAAGGATTCAAGCCTAATGCAATAGGCAAACAGGAGCTATTGGACAAATCACTTTTGACCAACTAGCTGGAGAAGGTTAGTATGGAGAGAATTCAGAACAGATTTATTATACCATAACAGTGTATGAGCAAATTTCTAAGGCTGCAATAAAAGCTTGGAGTTCTCTCCCTGGACAGAAAGATGGACTTAAAGCCTTCAAAAAAATAGAGAAAGGTCCCAGTGAACCTTTTGCTGATTTTTTGGGACGTTTGCAAACAGCTGTAATAAGAACCATTGGAGATAATGCAGCTACAGAAATAATGACCAGACATCTAGCTAAGGAAAATGCCAATGAGGTTTGCAAAAGATTATATGGGGACTAGACAAAGATGCTTCTTTAGAGGACATCATAAGGTGCTGTGCCACAGTGGGCACAAATGCTTATTATACTCAAACTATGATGAACATGGAAAGACAGGGTCCTTCTTGGCAAAGGAATTCTAGAGAAACTCATTGATGTTTTCAGTGTGGAAAAGTTGGACATTTGAGAGCCCAATGCAGATATGGAGATAGAGTGAGAAGAGAGGGTGAGAGAAAACCCAAAACCCCATGTCCAAAATGTAACTGAGGCTTTCACTGGGCCTCTGAATATAGATTGACCCAGAGAGATGAGAGGTGGAGCCCAGCCCCAAGATATCAATCAAAAGACAGGTGAGGCATGTTGGCAGCTAAGGTTACTCCCAGACTGTCTTTAGAAGGTCAAGACTCTGATGTGATCAATGAGCCTAAAAGTAATCACATGCAAAGAGATTACATGATCAACCAAAAGAAAAGTGATCAGGATTACAGTTGGGGAGAAGGCAGGCTTTTTAACCCAACAAGGCAGTGTCCAGTGAAAACAGCTCCAGTGTAATGCTAGATGATGAGGAGAAATCCCCAAAGTGGTAAATAGAAGAGAGGTAGATAGGTTAACTGCCTGGGAGAGAGGATTTGCTTGTATTTTTACAGACAGAGAAGGAAACAGATGGAGAAGTGTAATGGGCTGAGGCTTGAGTTGATGCACTGAGGTCCCAAGCACATGAGGCTAAATAGTAATTGGACCATGCTCTAATAATATATAAGCTTGGAGAAAGAATGGCCCCCGCCCACTCTTTGTGCAAGTCCTGATGTGTTGTATAGCAAATGACGATTTTGGTGGGTGGAGGCAGGGGAGTGGAAAAGGAAGGGGAAGGAGAGACTGATTGCATTGCCATTGCGATGGCCTTTCAGCTCTCTGTTAGCTGGCTTCCTGTCGCAGCTGCCCATATTGCTATCACAATCTTTCTTGTCCATATTGCTATCACAATCCTTATTCATCTCTTCACTGCAATAAAGATTGAAGATTTTTCCCTTAACCTGAATTCCTGACTCCGGCTGATTTTAAATACGCGGTCATTGTAGGTCCTTATGCAGATGTTGCAGTACAAATTAATTACTTTATAGCAGCATATGAGCAAATTGCTGCTAATGCTATCAAAGCGTGGGCTTCTCTCCACAATAAAGATGAAAAGGGTGGGGCCTTCACAAAAATAACACAAGGGCCAAATGAACTCTTTGCTGACTTTGTGGGATGTTTGCAGACAGCTATCACAAGAACAAATGGAGAAAATGCAATAACAGACATTTTGATAAGTCAACTTGCTAAGGAAAATGCTAATGAGATTTGCAGAAGAATTATACTAGAACTGCACAAGGATGCTCCTTTAGAGGAGCTCATAAGATGCTATGCCACAGTGCGCACAGATGCCTTTTATAGCCAGGCTATGATGCAGACTTCCCAAAATCCAAACATGGGAAGACAGAGTCCCTCCTGGCAAGGGACTTCCAGAGAGACTCGTAGATGCTTTCAGTGTGGAAAAGTAGGGCATCTGAAAGCTCAATGTTGGTATAGAGATAGAATAGGAAAATAGGGTGGGAGAACAAGACCCAATACCCCATGTCCAAAATTCAACAGAGGCTTCCATTGGGCCTCAGAATGTAGACAGATTCAGGGAAACGGGATGAGGGGCCCAGCCCCAGGGCCCAAGGCAAAAAATACTTGGGGCATGATTGGCTCAAAATACTTGAGCCAATGGTGCACCCAGAGAGTGCCTATAAGTTCAGTACCCAGACACAACCAATCAGCCAGAAAACCATAAGATTCGAGAAGGGGATTACACAGTCAACCAGCCAGGAAGCAACTTGATGGGAGAAAGGAATTACAATTGGGGAGAATAGAGCTGTATGCAGCTGGGACAACTGAGATACCCCCTGGAGAGGTGAAATCTGTTCCTCTCCAGCCTATGGATCCCTTACCTCCAGGCACAGTAGGCTTGACCATTTCACCTCCTTTTTGTACGTACAAAACAGTGTCCGTCCACACACTGATGTGGGAAACTGGGGAATGTGTAGGTAATATCCCAGTCACTAATACAGGTAGACAATGTGTGACTTATCACCCAGGAGAAGTAGTAGCATCAGGTTGACTGATACAGATTCCTAATAATCAATCTGGTGATAGTGACCCAGATTCTGACTCCAGACCACAAAATCCAGAAATATACTGGACAGCAGTTGTAACAGCTGACCGACCTATGCTCACGATCTATATAAATGGCCTACCATTGGAAGGATTGGTAGACACAGGTGCAGATTGTACAGTTATTAGAGGTGCCAATTGGTCCAGTCACTGGCCAAAGATTAAAGCAGACACCTATATGTCTGGAGTAGGAGGATCAATAGCAGCTGAAGTTAGTGCTGCCCCTATGAGATGGACTTTTGAAGGCAAAACAGGAGTTTTTACTCCTTTTATAGTTGAAAAAATCCCCATCAATCTGTGGGGAAGAGACGTTTTACAACAATTAGGGTTAAAAATGAGTACTTCGGTTTTTTAAGCAGGGCTGCTGTTGAAGGCCTGCCAACACTTTCACCTGTTCCTATCCAATGGAAAACTGATACACCAGTGTGGATAGAACAGTGGCCCTTAGGTAGCGATAAAATTCAGGCCTTATTAGATATAGTACAGGAGCAGCTTGAACGAGGGCATTTACAACCTTCTCTAAGTCCTTGGAATTCCCCAGTGTTCGTTGTAAAAAAGAAATCAGGAAAATGGAGGATGCTCACTGATTTAAGAAAAGTGAATGAACAGATGGAAACTATGGGAACTCTTCAGCCTGGACTTTCATCTCCTACTCAATTGCCTAGAGAGTGGCCTCTTTGGGTCATCAATATTAAGGATTGTTTCTATTCTATTCCTCTGGATAAGGAGGATATGAAAAGATTTGCCTTTTCAGTGCCCACCGTTAACTTAGCTGAGCCTTATAAAAGATATGAATGGACAGTTTTGCCACAGGGAATGAAAAACACCCCCAAGTTGGGCACCAATTGTAATGACCACTTATTTAAAATCAGCTGGAGTCAGGAATTCAGGCTAACGGGAAAATCTTCAATCTTTATTGAAGTGAAGAGGTGAATAAGGATTGCGATAGCAATATGGGCAAGAAAGACTGCGATAGCAATATGGGCAGCTGCAACAGGAAGCCAGTTAACAGAGGGGGATCTGAGCTGAAAGGCCATCGCAATGGCAATGCAATCAGTCTCTCCTTCCCCTTCCTTTTCCACTCCCTTGCCTCCACCCACCAAAAAATCAGGATTTGCACAAAGAATGGGTGGGGGGCATTCTTTCTCCAAGCTTATATATTAATAGAGTATGGTCCAATTACTATTTAGCCTCATGTGCTTGGGCCCTCAGTGCATCAACTCAAGCCTCAATCCATTACAGAGAAGAAATCAGATGGGTGCCAACGAGCCGTATTCACCTTGTCTATCAGAGAGAGATAGAGAGAAAAGCTTCAAAACAAAGGAGAAGATCTAAGAAACGTCTGACACTGAAAGAGCATGGCTGACAATGAGACTGTTAAAAGAACTTGAAAATCTTCAGGAATCATTGGATTCCCTAATGCAAGATGAGACTGTTTCAGTTCTTGAAAAACCAGCAGGAATCATTGGATTTCTTGAGATGAAAAATTGTTGATGAGACTATTTCAGTACTTCAAAGCTTGCAGGGATTATTGGATTCCTGGCACATGAACTAATGGACAATGGATTCCTTTTGGACTATTTCTAGGACTTAGGGACGTGTATAAATTATCATGTTGATTCATGTTATTTGTTTCATCACTACTAGCCTGTGTTATATTGCTATGTGCTTATGTATTTTATGTAATTATGTGTAATGTCTCCCATATTGATGGATTTATGTGTACCTGTTTCAAGTGAGCCCCTATAGAAACCCGCTAATCTAATTTGATTTCCTATTTCCTTTGGTGTTTTCATCTCCCTTCCTGAGATGTCAGGGAGGGCATGACAACCTTCTTTCTTATGGTGTTTTCACTTCTTTTTTGAGCAGTCAGGGAAGGCATGATCACCTTTTTTTGGGGGGTTCTCACCTCCTTGAGGAGTTAGGGAGGTCATGACCACCTTATGTTCTAAAACAAAAGAAAGCAGGAGATGTTAGAATCCTTACAAGCTGTTAAGTCATTAGAATTCATAGAGACAATAGTTATCTAATCATGGTTCAATATGATTGATCTGATCTTACAAGGAGATATTATGAGCCAGAACTTGAAACAAGGTACTAAGTGGAACTGATAGAAACAATGCTTTTATTCACACCTTTAGAGAGCTTTTATAAGCAAGAAGCTTTTAGGGCCACAGAGCACTCTGGAACAGACACAGAGGCACTCTGGGACAGACACAGAAGCACTCTGGGAGGAAGCCTATAAGCCCACTCTCGGAGGTGGAGTCAGATTCATTCCATCTTCCACCTTTGTGCTGGCTGGAGGCTGAAGAAAGCAGAGGCAGAAGCAAAGGACAAAGCTGCAAGTGCTCTTGGAGAAATAAACATTTGGATTTTATCTGCTGGCTGTATTTGGAGTGATTATTACTTTCAACTGAAACTAAGGCTGCCTCCAGAAAACCTCCCCAAGAAACTTGCTCTCAGAGAGGACCATTGTATTTTAAAGAAGAGAACACCACAATTCATAATGGTGGGAGGGAGGTATTGCACCAGAAAATGAACCTTATAAAAAGGAGAAGTACATGAATTAGATTTTTATTACATTTCTAACTAACAATACAAATCTAGCTAATAAACATAAATAATTATCAATACAAAGTAGATGAATCATTCAAAACTTTTATTCCAACTGACTTAAACTTGATCTTTTTCTGCTTGATTCATTACTACAATTATTGATATTTACCAAATCACAAAAAACAAGTAAATACTGATTAATCTGAATAAAAGACATGAAAATTATTATCACAATTCCCTCCTTCAATCCAAAGAAGACTCAGGGGAGTTTATTGATTGGTAAGGCAAAGGATGCATAGAGGGCAATCTTGTATGACAACACAAAATACCAGAAGAAGCAATCTCTTATTGAGGCTCACGAATGACAAAAATCCACTGAGCAGTTCCCTTTGATAAATCTTCCAGGTAATATAATAATCAATGGTTTTGAATCCTACTAACCCACTGCCAATGTCCAATTAATATGTGATTGAGCTTCATATGCCAGATGTCACAGATAGTCATGCGATCACTGGAAACAATTTCTCATAGACTGACTCTCAGCTGATAACAGCTCTGCAGGTGTGACTTCAGAACAGCTGGCTACCTGCAGAGAGTCTTCCAGGTATTCTGCTATAACCCTTTTACTAAAGTGATCTTAATTCAATTTAATATACATACATACATATATATGTATATACACACATACATACACACACATACACACACTCACACACACACACACACACATATATATATATAAAATTTCTCAATAAATCTTCACCAGGGTATTCACTCGAACTTAGTTATTCATTGTAGTTGTCCATACTGCTAGGGATCACATAAGTGCTAGGAAGCACATATGTAAAAACACTATTTGTAAATAGTTGGCTGATTTGACTAAGTTTAATAGCCACAAAAATGAATATAATTTCAGGTTGAATAGTTTAGATCTTACACATTAGTTTATGAGATAAAGATTTAATATACTGGCCCCTGTTATGGGCCAGAACTCTGAAACAAGGATTCTTACAAGGTGCTAACTAAGTGGAATTGATAAAGACAATGGTTATCTAGCTTAGCATGGTGATTAATAGTTCTCTAGTTCACTACATGTACTTAGTACTTAATATAGTTCTACAAGATTCACACCTATGATAATGTAATTATAATAGAGTATATAACAGTCAGTGGGGACTGAGAGACAGATTCATTCCATTATCCACCTTTGTGGTGGCTGGAGGCTGAAGCCTCCTTGGACTCAAAGAGATTCATTCACTTCATCTCACACCACGTGATGGCTGAACTCCTGCACTTCCCCCACTGAGACCAAGGCTGGTCTGAAAGGCACTCAAGAAAGCTAGCTGGGCCCTAGGCAATGAAACTAGATTGTGAAGGAGATAATAAAGGATTTGGACTTTAACACATGGCTATTCTTGTGGTGATTGCTCAACTGAAACAAAGGCCAGAGACCTCCAGGAAACCAACCAAGAACACTACAGACCCCTTCAATAATTATAGAAATTTGTCATAGAAAGAAAAAGAGGGATGTAGTTATAGTAAGGGAAAAATGCTTCTCTAACTTAAAGTCAATTCCCCGTAAGAGTCCAGGTAATGTCACAGCCAGGCTTAGAATTTCAATTGGGGGAAAATTTTCCATTCAGAAATATCCCAAGGGGGAAATCAGGTCAGGATCATCCTACCTCAGGCCATGCCAAAAATTGCTCTCTCCACCTTTCCCTGAGATAAAACTCCACTTGAAATAGTTTGCAGATGTCATTCTCATTGGCTGCTGGCTTCATAGATCATTGGCTCAATAATATTTCTTGACAATCGTATCTGGAAAATGATTCAATTCTCAAACCTCTTACTAAAATTGTACATTTTAGGACAAAAAGCACTTCATTATTATACTTTTACAAAGATTGTTATCACATTCATTTTAGTAATCAAATAAGGAAATGACTTCTCTTAGTGGTATCTCTCAATAATTTTCCTTCCCCTACCCCTTCCCTAGAGAGCAAGTAATCCAATATAAGTTAAAGGTGTGCAAATCTGGGGACGGAGCCAAGATGGCAGAGAACCCACATGTGTCTTTCTGAGCTCTCCTCTACCCTCAAACTATTTTTATGAAATTCAGCCTCAGAATTAGTGCTTAACTGCCAAAACCCATGAATAATGGGAGTATAGTACATTACCAACAGAAGATAATCTTGAAATTCACCAGAAAAGGTCTGTTTTTGCCCATTTTTGGGGACAAAACAGGGTTAGGCCAGGTGCAGACTCAGGCAGATAAGCAGTGAGAGCACAAAAAACAACTCACACTAAGCAAACCATAATGGGGTGGGGTATAGTCTTCACCAGTGGAAAATCTGCATAGAGAACTCTAGCACAGTGTGGGCTACTCTGTCCTGGCAGCAAGCCAGTAGATCAGCAGAGAAGTTATAAACACAAAGGATAAAGACTATAACCCCAAACTATGCTCAAAAAGTTATCAAACTGTGCATACCCTTTGATCCAGAAATGTTACTCCTGGGCTTATATCCCAAATAGATCTTAAAGAAAGGAAAGGGGCCTGTATGTGCAAAAATGTGGCAGCCCTTTTTGTAATGCCTAGAAACTGGAAATTGAATGGATGCCCATCAATTGGAGAATGGTTGAATAAGTTGTGGTATATGAATGTTATGGAATGTTATTGTTCTATAAGAAATGACCAGCAGGATGATTTCAGAAAGGCCTAGAGAGACTTACATAAACTGATGCTGAGTGAAATGAGTAGGACTAGGAGATCATTATATTCTTCAACAACAATACTATATGATGATCAATTCTGATGGACATGGCCCTCTTCAACAATAAGATGAACCAAATCAGTTCCAATAGAGCAGTAATGAATTGAAACAGCTACACCAAGCAAAAGAACTCTGGGAGATGACTATGAACCACTACATAGAATTCCCAATCCCTCTATTTTTGTCTGCCTGAATTTTTCATTTCCTTCACAGGCTGTACACTATTTCAAAGTCCGACTCTTTTTATACAGCAAATTAACTGTTTGGACATGTATACATATATTGTATTTAACTTATACTTTAACATATTTAACATGTATTGGTCAACTGCCATATCATGGAGAGGGCAGGGGGAAGGAGGGGGAAAAATTAGAACAAAAAGTTTTGCTATTGTCAATGCTGAAAAATTACCCATGCATATATCTTGTAAATAAAAAGCTATGATAATAATAATAATAAAAGAAACAGAAAACAAACAAAAAAGACTATAATCCCAAAATACTAGCATCACTGGGGATTTGGCCACACCCACCCAGAACCAGGAGGGACTCAGCAGGATCTCAGCGCAGATGCTAATCCCAATGAGCTGCTGTCTTCCACTGCTGCTTCACTGCTACTTCCTATTGTCTATAGAGGCAACCTGGAAATACCTCACTACCCCATAAGCAGACTGCAGCGTTTTGTTTTGTTTTGTTTCTGTTAAAATGAGTAAAAAGGCAAAGTGGGCTCTAACTATACATAGCTTTTATACTGAAAGAGCAGATTCTTTAGATCTACAGGTGGATATAATCTGGTCCCCACCTCATAAGGCTCTCATAGAAAAAATTTTAAAAGGCTCTTAAAAGAGAGTTAGAAGAAAAAATGGGGAAAAGAAAGGGAAGTTTTGCAAGAGGATCTGGATAAGGTATGTAACTCATTAAATGATAGAGTGAAGAAAGAAAGCAACTCCTTGAAAAATAGAATTAGTGAATTAGAAAAAGAAAATAACTCCTGAAAAAATAAAATTGGTGAAATGGAAAAAAATTCCATAGAACAAAACAATTAATTTTAAAAGTCAATTAGACAGTTACAAAGAGAAATAAAAAAGTAAATGGAGAAAATAATTCATTAAAAATCAGAATTGAGCAAATGGAAATGAATGATTCAAAGAGACATCAAGAATCAGTCAAGCAAAACCAAAAGATCAAAAAATAGAAAAAAATGTTAAATACCTACCTGGGAAAAAAAACAAACCTGGAAAATAGATCTATTGGACTCTCTGAAAATCATGATAAAAAAAAAAGAGCCTAGACACTATTTTTCAGGAAATCATCAAAGTGAACTGCCCAGATGTTGTAGAAACAGAAGGTAAAATAGACATTGAAAGAATTCATTGATCACCTACTGAAAGGAATCCCAAAATTAAAACTCCAAGAAATATTGTGGCTAAATTCCAGAACTATCAGACCAAGGAAAAAATACTATAGGCAGCCAGGAAAAAACAATACAAATACTGAGGAGTCACAATATGGATCACTCAGGATCTAGTAGCATCCACATTAAAGGATTGAAGGTCCTAGAATCTGATATTACAAAGGACAAAGGAACTTGGTATACAGCCAAGAATAACTTACTCAGCTAAACTGAGCATTTTCTTCCAGGGAAGCATAAAAAAATAAAAAGAACTCTTGAGAATTGTATTTCTGTTATGAATATATATATATATATATATAAAGAGTACATGTATAATTTGGTTTTACTGTTATAAGATAAAAAGGATCTAGAGGTGAAAAAGAAATTATACCAGAAAAAGGGAAAAGTGGAGGTACTACATATCACAAAGAGGCAAAGGAAATCTATTATATCTGAGAGAAAGAAGGGAGGAGGGATGAACATAGTGTGAATCTTACTTTCAAACAAAATATTAGACATATTTAGTTTACAAAGAAACTTCTCCCACCTCATTGAAAAGTGGGAGGGGAAAAACTAAAAGAGAAGGAGTAGGCTAAATACAAGGGAATACAGAAATTGTAAGGGAAACATTCAAGAAAAGGGCAGGGATTTTAAGAGGGGAAGGGATCCTAAAGAAGGGGGGCTGCATGAGGCAAGTAGTGCTCATAAATTTAATACTGGAGAGGGTGATTGTGGTGTTATCTTCTTTTGTATAATATAATGGTTCTCTGTGAGCAGGTTTCTCGGGGAGGTTTTCTGGAGGCGGCCTTAGTTTCAGTTCAGATCAATAATCACTCCAAATATACCCAGCTGATAAAATCCAAAGTTTATTTCTTATCTCTTTCCTTGGTCCCAAGAGCTCTCATTGCTAATCTTTTGCCTCTGCCAGCTTCAGTTTCTCTTCTTCCAAATATCTCCAGCCAGCACCAAGGTGAAAGTTGGAATGAATCTGACTCCACCTCTGGGAGTGGGCTTGTGAGCTTCCTCCCAGAGTGTTCCTCTCCAACTCCTGGCAATGTTCTGAACTAATTAACTGACTGAGCCTTTTAAAGGTTGACTCCTCCTCTCAGGGAGGGATTAAGGGAGGTGTGAATTCACAAAGTTACAAAGTTAACTTTGTGAATCTCCCATGCTTGTGAGCTCCAATGAGTACTTAAATACATTAGTGAGTTAGAGAATTTGCTGAGTACCATGCTGAATTAGGCAATTGACTTATCACTTTGGAAGGATTCCAACAGGGAATAAGAGGGAAAGGAAAGAGAAAAGCATAATCTGGGGTTAACAAGATGGCAGGAAATACAGAATTAGTAATTTTAGAATTTCAAGTTGAGTAATTGATTGGGGGTTTTTAATTTGGTCTTTTTCTAGCTTTTTAAGTTAAAGGCCCAATTCACTGATCTTCTCTTTCTCTATTTTATTTAAGTAAGCCTCTAAGGATATAAAATTTCCCTGTATTGCCGCTTTGGCTGCATCCCATAAATTTTGAGATGATGTCTCACCGTTGTCATTATCTTGAGTGAAATTATTAATTGTGTCTATAATTTGCTGTTTCACTAATCATTATTTGAGATGAGATTATTTAGTTTCCAATTACTTTTTGGTCTATTTATACCTAACTTTTTGTTGAATGTAGTTTTTATTGCATTGTGATCTGAAAAGAAAGCATTTACTATTTCTGCCTTCCTGCATTTAATTTTGAGGTCTTTATGTCCTAATATATGGTCAATTTTTGTGTAGGTTCCATGATCTGCTGAGAAGAAAGTATACGCCTTTCTGTCACCATTCAGTTTTCTCCAGAGATCTATCATACCTAATTTTTCTCATATTCTATTTCTTTCTTATTTGTTTTGTGATTTGATTTATTTAAAACTGAGAGTGCAAGATTGAGATCTCCCACTATTATAGTTTTGCTGTCTATTTCTTCTCGCAACTCTCTTAACTTCCCCTTTAGGAAGTTAGATGCTATACCACTTGATGCGTATATGTTTAATACTGATATTGCTTCATTGTCTATAGTATCCTTTAGCAAGATGTAGTTTCCTTCCTTACCTCTTTTAATTAGATCAATTTTTGCTTTTGCTTGATCTGAGATAAGGATGGCTACCCCTGCTTTTTTGACTTCACCTGAAACATAATAGATTCTGCTCCAGCCATTTACCTTTACTCATATGTATCTCTCTGTTTTAAATGTGTTTCCTGTAAACAACAGATTGTAGGGTTCTGACTTTTGATCCAATCTGCTATCTGCCTCCTCTTTATGGGAGAGTTCATTCCATTCACATTTATGGTTAAAATGACTAATTCTGTATTTCCTGCCATCCTAATATTCCCAGATTATACTTTTCTTTTTCTTGCCCTCCTTCCCCTCTTCTCTAGTATTAAACTTATTGGTCCCACTTACGTAATGCAGCTCTCCCTCTTTAGTATCCCTCCCTCCTCCCTTTGGATCCCTTCCCCTTTCTTGTACCCTTCCCTTATTACTCTTTTTTCCTTTTCCCTTTTCCTCTCCCATTTTTTAATGAACTGAGAGCAGAATCTCTGTAAAACAAATATGTCAATTATTTCCTCTTTGAGCCAACTCTGATGAGAGTAGCACAATCCCCCTCTCTAAGTTCCCTCATATATGATAGGTTTCCTTTGCCTCATCATCGCATGTAGTTTCCCTCTTTTTATCTCCCCTTTTCCCTTTTTCTAACACTATCCTCTTTCCATTTCTACTTCCCTTTTTTAAGTTATATTGGTAAAATCAAATTATACATATAGTTTTTATATATATCCACAACAGAAATACAGTTCTCAAGAGATCCTTTTACCTTTTTCTACTTTTCTTGAGTCCTGTTGTTGGAGATCAAATTTTCTGTTTAAGTCTGGTTTTGTCCTTAGAAACAGATGGAATTCCTCTATTTCATTAAATGTCCATCTTCTTCCATGGAAAAAAAATACTCAGCTTAGCTGGGTAGTTTATTCTTGGCTGCATTTCAAGCTCTTTTGCCTTTCAGAAAATCTGGTTCCAGGCCCTTCGATCCTTTAATATTGAGGCAGCCAGATCTTGTGTGACCCTTATTATGGCATCTCTATATTTGAACTGTTTTTTCCTGGCTGCTTGTAAAATTTTTTCTTTATCTGAAAATTCTGAAGTTTGGCCACAATATTCCTCGGAGTCCTTATTTTAGGGTCTTTTTCAGAAGATGTTCGATGAATTCTTTCAACGCCTATTTTCCCTTCTGGTTCTATTACTTCTTGGCAGTTCTCCATTATCCATGCTACCCTTTAGCAAGATATAGTGACCTTCCTTATCTCTTTTAATTAGATCAATTTTTGCTTTAGCTTGATCTGAGATCAGGATGGTTACCCCTGGTTTTTTGACTTCACCTGAAGCATAGTAGATTTTGTTCCAACCTTTTACCTTTAACCTGCATGTATCTCCCCGCTTCAGGTGTGTTTCCTGTAAACAACATATTGTAGGATTCTGGCTTTTAATCCATTCTGCTAACCGCTTCCTCTTTATGGGGGAGTTTACCCCGTTCACATTTATGGTTAGAATGACCAATTCTGTATTACTTGCCATCTTGTTAACCCCGGTTTATGCTTTTCTCCCTTCTTTCCCCCTTACCCCCCTTCCCAGTATTAACCTTGTGAGCACCACTTGCTTCTCACAGCCCTCCCTTTTTAGTATCCCTCCCCCCCGCCTTAGAGTTCCTCCCCCTATCTTACCCCTTTCCCTCCCAGTTTCCGTATTCCCTTCCGCTTAGCTTATTCCTTCCCTTTTCACTTTTCCCTTCTCACTTTTCAATGAGGTGGGAGAAATTTCATCATAGATTGAATATGTCTAAAATTTTTCTCTTAAAGCCAATTCTGAATGCAATAAGATACCCACGATATTCATCCCTCTCCATTCTTTCTCTCAGATATAATAGGTTTCCTATGCCTCTTCATGAGATGTACTACCCCCACTTTACCCTTTTTCTGGTACAATGTCCTTTCCACATCAGTTTCTAGAACAAGGTATACATGTATTCTTTATACATCTTTATAGCCGAAATATAGTCCCCAAGATTAATCTTTACCTTTTTAGATTTCTCTTGAGTTCTATATTTGTAGATCAATCTTTTTGTTAAGTTCTGGCTTTTTCATCAAAAATAGGTGAAATTCGCTTACTTCGTTGAATGTCCATCTTCTTCCCTGGAAAAAGATGCTCATTCTAGCTGGGTAAATTATTTTTGGTTGCATACCAAGTTCCTTAGCCTTTCGGAATATCATATTCCAGGCCCTTCGATCCTTTAATGTGGATGCTGCCAGATCCTGGGTGATCCTTATTGTGGCTCCTTGATACTTGACTTGGGTTTTTCTAGCCGCTTGCAATATTTTTTCCTTTATCTGAGGGCTCTGGCATTTGGCCACTATATTCCTTGGTGTTTTGATTTTAGGATCCCTTTCAGTGGGTGATCGATGAATTCTTTCAATGTCTATTTTATCCTCTGTTCCTATGCCTTCTGGGAAGTTCTCTTTGATAATTTCCTGGAAAATAGTGTCCAGGCTCTTTTTTTCATCATGCTTTTCTGGGAGTCCAATGATTCTCAGATTGCCTCTCCTGGATCTGTTTTCCAGGTCTGTTGTCTTCCCCAGAAGGTATTTCACATTCTTTTCCATTGTTTGATTTTTTTGGATTTGCTTGACTGATTCTTCTTGTCTCCTCGAGTCATTCAATTATAATTGTTCAATTCTGATTTTCAGTGAAGTATTTTCTTCACTCACTTTTTAAAAATCTTTTTCTAGAACACTGGGAAACGAATGTGAACTATCTGCATTTTTGTTTTTCTTCCCGGATTATTTATACCTTCTGAATCCAATTCTCCCTATGCAACAAGAGAACTGTTCGGTTCTGCAAACATATATTGTATCTAGGATATACTGCAACATATCCAACATATAAAGGACTGCTTGCCATCTAGGGGAGGGGGTGGAGGGAGGGAGGGGAAAAAAAATCGGAACAGAAACGAGTGCAAGGGATAATGTTGTAAAAAAAATTACCCTGGCATGGATTCTGTCAATCTAAAGTAATTATTAAATAAAAATTAAAATAAAATAAAATAAAATAAAAAATCTTTTTCTAATTGTCCAATTGAGTTGTTTTGTTCTATGGAATTTTTTTCCATTTTGCCAATTTTGTTTTTTAGAGAGCTATTTTCTGTTTCCAGTTCACCAATCCTATTTTTCAAGGATTCTATTTCTTTATCCAGTCTCTCTTTAACTTAGTGGGATGACTTCTCCAGGCTCTTTTGCCAAGCCTCCCTCTCCTTTTCCCATTTTTCTTCTAGCTCTCTTATGAGAGCCTTTTTAATTTCCTCCATGAGATTCATCTGTGCTGAGGAACAGATGATCTCCTCCTTTAGGGATTCACCTGGAGACTGTCTGTTTTTAGTCTCCTCAGGATTTAGAGTCTGCTCTCTATCTGTATAGAAGCTGTCAAGAGTTAAAGTCCTCTTCAGTTTCTTGTTCATTCTGTCTAATAATCAAAGACAAACTAGCAAAGAAAAAAAGAAAAAACTGGAGTCTTTCTTTGGGGGAAGGGCTAGGTAGTGTTACCGAGCTTCCTCTACAGACTGTGGGGGGCAGCAGTGAGGCACTAGCCCGACTGTGCTGCGCCTGTGCTCTGAGAGCTTGCTGAGACACTGTGGGGGAGGGGTGGCCTGGTCCCGAGAGAATCCAGCTGTTTGGGATTGTATTCTTCACCCCCGGTGTTTTTAGGTTCTCTGCTGGGCTGCTGACTTGCTGCCAGGGCAAAGTATCCAGTCCTGTAGTGAAGCTCTCCCCGCAGAGACGGCTGCGATCACTTCCCACCCCCTCTCCAGTCTGCTCCCGTGCTCTCACTGCTGCTGCCCACCGCCTGTGCCCGATCTAAAACTGTCCCAGCCCTCCAGTAAAAACAGACCTTTCTTGGCGAATCTCAAGGATGGCTTCTCTTGGTAACTATTTGTGGGTTTTTTTTCAGTCAAGCATTAATTCAGAGGCTTGTAATAAAATGGATAGTGAGAGAAAACGTGGAGCTACATAGCTGTGTACCTCCTCTCCGCTATCTTGGCCGGAAGTCCTGGGCAATTCTCTTTGATGATTTCCTGTAAAATAGTATTTAGGCTCTTTTTTTCATCATAATTTTCGGGTAGTC
The DNA here is from genome assembly GCF_016432865.1 of Antechinus flavipes. Taxonomy (NCBI): domain Eukaryota; kingdom Metazoa; phylum Chordata; class Mammalia; order Dasyuromorphia; family Dasyuridae; genus Antechinus; species Antechinus flavipes. Next base: position 182,246,901 of record NC_067401.1, read on the forward strand.
CAATGATCTTCAGGTTATCTCTCCTAGATCTATTTTCCAGGTCTGTTGTTTTTCCAAGTAAATATTTGACATTTTTTTCCAGTCTTTCATTTTTTTGGTTTTGCTTGACTGATTTTTGATGTCTCAATGAATCAGTCATTTCTATTTGTTCAGTTCTGATTTTTAGTGAGTTATTTTCTTCATTAGCTTTTTTTACTTTTTGTATATGTCCAATTGAGTTGTTTTGCTCTATGGAATTTTTTTCCATTTCACTTTTTTTTTTTTTAAGTGAGTTATTTTCTTTTTCCAGTTCATAAATTCTGTTTCCCTGCACTTCTTGGGAGTTTTTTTTACCTTTTTCAATTCACATTTCAGGAAGTTGTTTTCTTTTTCCACTTTATCAAATTTTTCTTTTTGTGAGTTATGTGCCTTTTCTGTACTCTCTTGCATAGCTTCTCTTTCCTTTCCCCACTTCTCTTCTAGCTCTCTTTTAAGGTTTTTAATAGTCTCCTCTAGGAGAGCCTTTTGTATTGGGGATCAATAATTGTCTGGAGACTGTCTGCTATTAGTTTCTTCAGGGTTGAAAAGCTGTTCTCTTTCTATATAGAAACTATCAATCGTTCTTTTGATTTTTTTACTCATTTTGTTAAAGCCTGTAGGGTCTGCCTTCAGAGCCAGGAGGTTTCCAGCTTCCTTTGCAGAGCAGTGAAAGGTGTACAGATGGGTAGCTGTCCTGCCAACCGGCTACAAAAAGCAGCAAGGTACTGGAGTGCTCTAGGAAAGAGTTTCCCACTCAGGAGTAACTCAGGCCTGCAGGGCCAAACTGAAAAAGTGCCCTGTAAAGAACCCCCGCTGTGTGAGATAACAACTGCCCTGGGGCCAGTCGCTGAGCAGTGAGAATTTCACTTCCCAAGCCAAAGCCTGCCCTGGGGCTGTGGATGTTAGCAGTTGAGCAGTGAATGAATTTGCAGGGACCACAAGTGTCTGCCTGGGAAGCACAGTCTGCTGGGGAAGTTCTATTGCCCCAGGCTTAGCCCCTCACTGTGCCAATTAGAGGCTGCCCAGGCTGTGCCCCCCTGATGTGCAGATTAGTAACTGTCCCCACAAAGGCCCAGAACTGCAGGATGTGGCTGCAGGGCTGCTAAAGTCTGCCTAAATTACTTACGGGTTTGAGGGGTTACAGCCAAATCTCGTTAGGTTCTGGTGTTTTTTAGAGTTCCCTCTGTTTTAGGCTTTAATTTCTCTGCCAGTGTACTGCTTTGTAGTCAAGGCAGAGCAGGTAGCCTACAGTAGAGTCATCTCTATAATTTCTGTAGCCACAGAGATCACCCCTGCCCCTGGTCTGCTCAGCATGCTAGCCTGTTGCTGCCTGTGCTAGTCTGTTTCTGGCCCCTCAGGACAAACCTTTCCTGGCGAGCTTCCAGATTGACTTCAGCTGGTAAATTGTAGTGCTTTTAATCTTCATGAATTTAAGCAGTGAAGAGCTATTTTTGAGGCTGGATTAAATAGTTGGTTATGAGGGGAATGAGAGGAGCTTAGAGAGTCCTGTGTGCCTTCTCCGCCATCTTGGCTCCGCCCCTGGAAGAGAGAATTAGTAATTTTAACCATAAATGTGAAGGGGTAAACAACCCCTCTGCCCCCATAAAGTGGAGGTAAATAGTAGACTGGATTAAAAGCCAGAATCCTACAATATGTTGTTTACAGGAAACATAGTTGAAGCAGGGTGATACATACAGAATAAAGGTAAAAATTCTGGAGCAGAATCTCTACGCTTCAGGTGAAATTTAAAAAGCAGGGGTAGCCATCCTGATCTCAAATCAAGCAAAAGCAAAAATTGATCTAATTAAAAGAGATAAGGAAGGGCACTATGGCTTACTAAAGATTATTGTATAGACAATTAAGCAATATCAATACTAAACATATATGCACCGAGTGGTATAGTATCTAACTTCCTAAAAGAGAAGTTAACAGAGTTGCAAAAAGAAATAGACAGCAAAATGATAATCGTGGGAGATTTCAACCTTGCCCTGTCAGAACTAGATAAATCAAACCACAAAATGAATAAGAAAGAAGTTAAAGAGGTAAATAGAACAGTAGAAAGGTTAGGTATGATAGATCTTTGGAGAAAACTAAATGGAGACAGAAAGGAGTACACTTTCTTTTCGGCAATTCATGGAATTTATACAAAAATTAACCCTATATTAGGACATAAACATCTCAAATTCACATGTAGAAAGGCATAAGTAGAAAATGCATCCTTTTCAGATCACAACGCAATAAAAATTCCATTTAATAAAAAGCCAGGGGAAAACAGACCAAAAAGTAATTGGAAACTAAATAATCTCATAATAAAGAATGATTGGGTGAAACAGCAAATCATAAACACAATTAATAATTTCACCCAAAAGAATGACAATTTAATGAGATATCATATCAAAATGTGTGGGATGCAGCCAAAGCAATAATTAGGGGAAATTTTATATCTCTAGAAGGCTATTTGCAAAAAATAGGGAAAGAAAAAAATCAGTGAATTAGGCTTGCAACTAAAAAAGTTAGAAAAAGAGCAAATTAAAAACCCCAAATCAAACACTAAACTTGAAATTCTAAAAACAAAAGGAGAGATTAATAAAACTGAAAGTAAAAGAAAAACTATTGAATTAATAAACAAAACTAAGAGTTGGTTCTATGAAAAAACCAACAAAATAGATAACCCCTTGGTAAATATGATTAGAAAAAATAAAGAGGAAAATCAAATTATTAGTCTTAAAAATGAAAACTTGAAAAAAAAAAAAGAGAACTTGCCACTAATGAAGAGGAAATCAGAGCAGTAATTAGGAGTTACTTTGTCCAACTTTATGCCAATATATTTGATAACTTAAATGAAATGGATGAATACCTTGAAAAATAACTACCTTCATTTCAGTTCAGTAATCTATCTGCTAAGAGAAAATCAAGGATCATATGAGCAAAACTACAAGACTTTCCACACAAATAAAGTCAGATCTAAACAACTAGAAAAATATTAAGTGCTCCTGGATAGGTTGAGTGAATATAATAAAAATGATAATACTACCTAAACTAATCTATTTATTTAGTACTATACCAATCAGACTCCCAAGCAACTATTTTAATGACCTAGAAAAAACAACAAAATTCACATGAAAGGACAAAACATCAAGAATTTTAAGGGAACTAATGAAAAAAAAATTCAAAATAAGGTGGCCTAGCTATAGCCCATCTAAAATTATGTTATAAAGCAGCAGTCACCAAAACCATTTGGTATTGGCTAAGATATAGATTAATTGATCAGTGGAATAGTTAAATTCACAGGACAAAATAGTCAATAACTATAGCAATCTAGTGTTTGACAAACCAAAAGACCCCAACTTTTGGGATAAGAATTCACTATTTGATAAAAACTGCTGGGAAAATTGGAAATTAGTATGGCAGAAACTAGGTATCGACCCATACTTAATACCATACACCAAGATAAGATCAAAATGGGTTCATGATCTAGGCGTAAAGAATGAGATTATAAATAAATTAGAAGAACATAGGATAGTTTATCTCTCAGACCTGTGGAGGAGGAACGTATTTGTGACCAAAGAAGAACTAGAGATCACCAATGATCACAAAATAGAAAATTTTGATTATATCTAGTTAAATAAGTTTTGTACAAAGAAAACTAATGCAGACAAGATTAGAAGGGAAGCAATATATAGGAAAATATCTTTATAGTTAAAAGTTCTGATAAAGGCCTCATCTCCAAAATATATAGACTCAAATTTATAAGAAATCAAGCCATTCTCCAATTGATAAATGGTCAAAGGATATGAACATACAATTTTCAGATGATGAAATTGAAACTATTTCTAGTCATATGAAAAGGTGTTCCAAATCATTATTGATCAGTGAAAGGCAAATTAAGATAATTCTGATATAACACAACACACCTGACAGGTGTGTCTAAGATGACAGGAAAAGATAATGATGAATGTTCAAGGGGATGTGAGAAAACCGGGATACTGATGCTGGTGCAGTTGTGAATGGATCCAACCATTCTGGAGAGCAATTTGGAACTACACTCAAAAAGTTATCAAACTGTGCATACCCTTTGATCCAGAAGTAACACTGCTGATCCAGCAGTGTTACTTCTGGTCTTATATCCCAAAGAGATATTAAAGAAGGGAAAGGGATCTGTATGTACAAAAATATTTGTGGCAGCCTTTTTTGTAATAACTAGAAACTGGAAATTGAATAGATGCCCATCAATTTGAGAATGGCTGAGTAAATTGTGGTATATATATGTTGTAGAATATTATTGTTTTGAATGACTAGCAGTATGAATATAGAGATGCTTGGAGAGACTTACATGAACTGAAGCTAAATGAAATGAGCAAAACCATCAGATCATTATACACTTCAACAACAATACCATATGAGGATCAATTCTGATGGAAGTGACTATCTTCAACAATGAGAGGATCCAAATCAGTTCTAATTGATCAGTAATGAAGATCTACACACAGCCAAAAAACCCTGGGAAATAAGTATGCACCATAACTCTTTCTGTTATTGTTTGCTTGCTTTTTGTTTTTCTTCCCAGCTTATTTTTACCTTCTTTCTAAATCTGATTTTTCTTGTTCAACAAGATAAATATATAAATATGTATACATATATTGTATTTAACATATACTTTAACATATTTACCATGAAGGGGCTCCCTGCCATTCAGGAGAGGGTGTGGAGGGAAGAAGGGGAAAAGTTGGAACAGACGTTTTTGCAAGGGTCAATGTTGAAAAATTACCCATGTATACGTTTTGTCAATAAAAAGCTATAATAAAAAAGGAAGAAAAAGATGTGCAATTCTCTCTCTATATATATATATAGTTCCACATTTATCATGTTGACCAAGAAAAATCAAATCAAACAGTAAAAAAGAGAGAGAGAGAGAGAGAGAGAGAGAGAAAAAACAAAAGACAAGCAAACAACAACAAAAAGATGAAAATACTATGTCGTCATCCACATTTAGTCCCCACAATCCTTTTTCTGGATGTAGATATCTTTCCATCACAGTCTATTAGAATTAGCCTGAATCACCTCATTGCTTAAAAGAGTCATGTCCATCAAAATTGATCATCACATAATCTTGTTTTTGCTGTATACAGTCTTCTCTTGGTTCTACTCACTTCACTTAGTATCAATTCATGTAAGTCTTTCCAATCTTTGAAATCATCCTGCTGATCATTTGTTATAGAATAATAATATTCCATAATATTAATATACTATAACTTATTCAATCACTCCCCAATTATCCCCTCATTTTCCAGTTCCTAGCCACTACAAAAAAAGGCCATTAGACCATTTTAAATGGATTTGAAAGGATAATTTACCAACCATAATCTTGCAATACACTCAACTTGACCAGAACTTTGAGGATGACATAGTATATGGAACTTAGGAGTGATAGATACCAAAATTAAACTGCACTTGAGGGAGAATAGAATTTGTGAGATGAGATTCTCTATCATAATCTATATAAGTTGATAGGCCATATCTGGGGACAGTTTCCTTCATGGGAACTTTGGCAAAGACAGCTGTGGCTTTAGACCTAAGAAATGCTTCAACCTTAGTCAACAATAATGAGACAATGGTTATAATGACTTGCCTTGAGCATATTAATAAAATGTATCTATGTGTATATATGCAAAGGACAGCTAATAGAGGATGAGGATAGAATTGCATGCTGATTAAAAACTTGGCAAACTGGACAAATTGCTGTTATGTAAGTTGCACTGGTGTGGTCCCTAGAACAGCCCACTGTTGCTTATTGTGTGGGACAATAAATGATCCCTCTCATGAACTAGACAGGTATAGTTGCTCATAAAACCTCTGAGAGAGGAGTGGCTTTACCTTTATCAGTTACCAAGAAGCTTATTTAACCTTGTGTTAATATTTTCACTTTTTTACCTCAACATCATTGTATAGAATAGGATGTTATTGTTCTAATAAATATTAGCACTCGTATCCACAAACAGTAAACACAAGTTCACATACAATGAACAATTGGTTTCAAAATACAAATTTGTGAATTGAATCACCTGTTTATTACAGTTTTCTTCACCTTCATACAAAACAACTTTCCACTTTGGCCGTATCCTAAAAAAAATTTATCTCATTTTGCATTCTAAGAATTTCATTCCTCCATCAGCAGGTGGATAACTTGTTTCCTCATAGTCCTCTAGAAATGTGGTTGGTTAAGAGGTCAGCAAAAGTAGTTCTTGGGAGGAATGGAGTCAAAAACAGAAATAGTAATGTCACTACTAAAAACTTGTATGTTTCAAGAATTTCATCCTCCATTTACCTGAACACAATAAAATTTCATGGATGCTCTCTTGCAGCAAATTTTGGCATTTAATAGACTATGCCATTGTAAGAAAAAGAGTCAAACAGAATGTGAGAATGACTAAGGTGATGTGTAGGGCAGAGTGCTGGACTGATCATAGACTTATCCTCTTCAAGCTAAACATTTACATTCAACAAAAGTGGTGGCCCCAAAGGTAAAAGGATTGCCAGAAGACTTAATGTCAAGAGATCAAAGTGGTTGTTTGAGCATGAACTTTATTGCTAAATTCAAGGAAAAGCTAAGTCAACACACAGCAACAGTGGAACAGAAAAGGAGTGGGCAGCTTTCAGAGATTTAGAGTACAGCACAGCTGAAGCCAATGACCATATACCTCAAGTTAAAGTCAATCTCTCCCTAGCCAAACTTCCAAATGAAGAAGTTTTTAATGTCATTAGGCTCCTCTCATGTAGCAAATAGGATGGTGTTGATTCTATTCCAGCTGAGATTTACAAGGCAATAGGTCCACTACTCATACAAAAACGGACTGAAATCTCCCCAGTTACAATGCAAGAGGAGGTTATCCCTCAGGCATTCAAAGATGGCTCCATTGTCCATTTGTATAAAGGAAAAAGAAGCATCAAAGTTAGCTACTATATTGATGGTGAATTATTTAACTTAAAAAGGCTACAAGCCAAGACTTGTAGGGAGAAGTTTGTACATGATTTTTTGTATAGTCAATGCAGCTTGTTGCTGAGAAAAAACAAAGTATAGATCAATTCTCTACTTTTGCTAATTTTGACTTGATGATTAACACCAATAAAACAGAGGTTCACCACAACAAACACCACATCATTCATTGGTTACATAAGTTATAGCAAATGGAAATTTTTTGAATGCCTTGGCAGTATAATTTCCAGTGATGTACATGTAAATGATAAGATTGACACACATATTGCCAAAGCCAGGTCACTATTTAGGAGGCATCCAAAGGAATGTGTGGGAGAGAAGACCTATTAGACTGAAAATCTACATAGCCATTGTACTGACCTTGTTGTTGTATGCCTACAAAATCATTTCAGTATACTAGTACCATTCCAACAATTAGAAATGCTTCCATTTGAATTGTCTTAGGAGATACTGATATTCACTAACCAAGATACATTACTGCATGTGGTGTTTTTCTTCTTTTATATAATATAATGGTTCTCTCTGGGAGCAGGTTTCTCAGGGAGGTTTTCTGGAGGCAGCCTTAGTTTCAGTTAAAAGTAATAATCACCCAAATGTAGACAAGTGTTAAAAGTTCAGATCTTTTATTGCTTCCTCCAAAATAGCCCGGTTAGTTTTTCTTAGAGGTCTATCTTTCTGTTTGGTTCCAAGAGCTCTTGCAATTATCCTTTGCCTCTGCTTTCTTCAGCACACAGTGGAAGATGGAATGAATCTCTCTTGCCTCTGAGAGAGGATGTCTGTCTGAACTCATTTGATGCTCCCTTCTCAATCTTTTCAGCTGAACTCCTGACTGAGCCTCTGTTTGCTTCTTATATATGATCTCCTCTGAGAGAGTGGGATTATGGGATCTGAGAGTGGAATTATGGGTTTCTTCCCAGAGTGCTCTCTGGCCCTAAGAGCTTCTTGCTTATATGAGCTCTCTAAAGGAGTGAACACAAGCATCAGATCAATCATATTGAACCATGCTAAATTAGATAATTATTGTCTCTATCAACTCTAATCACTTAACAGTTTGTATGGATTCCAACAACTGGACATTGAAGTTCTTTCTTGAGCCATTCAAACTCTATTGCAGAAAGCACAATTTTGATGGGCTGGCCACATTGTTGAAATGCCAAATGAATGTTTGCCTATAAAACTATTTTATAGAGAGTTCATCCACACAAAACAAGAGCTCACAGGAAAGTCAAAAGAAATAATAGAAGGACAATCTCAAGGTTTCTTTGAAGAACTTTGGAATTGATTTTGAGACATGAAAGACACCATCATAGGACTACCTAGCATGCTGTGCCCACATCAAAGAAGGAACTTTGCTATATGAGCAAAGCAGAATTGCAATATCTCAAAAGAAATGTAAGAGGCACAAATTTATTCATATAGGCTATTTGTCTACCTATGGTAGGGCCTTCTGAGATTATATTGGTCTGTACTTTGCCCTCAACATAGTAATGTCACTTTGACCTCCTCATGAATGAAGGACAACAACCCTTCCCAGAATATTTCTTTAGGGGTAGTTTATTTTTTTATTTACTGAAGAAGCTTTATTTCTTGAATTGGAATTTTGTGTCAGGACCAGATTGCATTTTCTACAGGAAATGGCAGGATTTTTGCTTTTTTCTGAGCATCAATCTGTATTCAGTATCTCAGGGTTGAGACAGGTAATAAATATATATTAAGCACCTACTATATATCAGGAACTATGCAAAATGCTGTAAAGAAATGAGAAAAAATAAGTCCTTGCATCTAAAGAAGAGAAAACAAAGAACTGTGTACAAACCAGCTATATGCAGTATAATTAGAGATAATCAACAGAAGAAAGACATTAGAATGGAAGTTTGGAAAAAGCTTTGTCTTGGAAACAGGGATTTTATTTAGTATGGCAGTGACATGGTCAGATTTACACTTTAGGAAGATCATTTTGAAATCTGAGTGGAGGATGGACTAGAATGAGAAGAAACAAGGGCAGCTTGGTGACACAATGGATAGAGCACTAGCCCTTAACTCAAGAGGACCTGAGTTCAAATCTGGCTTCAGATATTTAAAACTTCCTAGATGTGTGATTCTGAGCAAGTCACTTAACCCCCAAAATAATGTAGAGTGAGAAGAGATGTGAGATTATTGCAATAGACTAGCTTTTAGGTAATCATGCTACCACATTAGTGGTTTGACATTCAGTTTTAGACATAAATTGAAGATGTCTAAGGAACATCCCTGTCTAATGGAAAGTTGAAGATATAAGATTGGAGCCCAATAGACATTAGGGCTGGTGAGTATACATCTTAACCTGAAACCCATTGATATGGTACTTCTCTTCACTGATCAATGCCTCATTTCTCCATAGGAGCAGGATAAAGTTGGCAAGAGCAGGAGATAAAAGAAATGTAATCTATTCCCTCTCTTCAAGCTTTTTAATCTCTTCTGGGTTTCAATACTGAGAGAGAGTCTAACCTCTCTTTAGGATCATGAAGAAAGAAAGACTTTGGGAAGAAACCGACATGTAGAACTTGGATCATATCTTTATTCCAGATATGGAATATCTTGCTATTCTAGAGACTGGGGAATTTTTCCCATTGGTGCAATTTGGGAATCTATCTCTCTTGGTTGAGGTGAATTACCTCACTACCAGAGGGAGATCTACTTCAATCTATTTCATTGGATATGCATTCTCATATGTATTCTTTCTCTGATTTTTGTTTTGCTACTAATTTTGATAAATTGATTTCTGTGCTATTGTGTGTTAGTTGTAGAATTAGTATCTAGTGGAAGTGAGTCATGTCTTGGATATAATTTGGGATTCCCTTTTCCCCACAAATGAATACTGATTAAAAGTTTAGTTTGAACCTTAAAATTGTATTCCCAGACTAATAATATTTAATACAGTAGATAAATATAATTCTAGCCTTGTACCTTTTTTCACTGAGGAAAGCAAAGTAGCCTCTGGCTCCAATTTACTGCTTACCTTCTTGGAAGAAACCAAAATTTTCTAAAGTCACATCTATTTTAGCCTCTATGTTAACCACACTTAACATCTTATATTCTAATGATCACTAGCAACTAGGTAAACTATATTAGAGGTTGCTCAAGTGATACATATCTTGCATGCCACTATGTCACATGTTGTATATATGAAATTCTGCATATCTGAGTATGCCTTTTCCTTATTTTACTGTTATGTTCATGTGACTGTTTTGTGTTGTGGTCATGCTATAGAAATATCTGTTTGTTAATTGTTTTGTGTGTATAACTATGATTATAGTTAAATTATATTTACATATGGTCCTATTGATGTGTTATTGTGTTAACTAGCTAACTTTAATTTGTTAATCATGCTTGTTGCTTTTGATTGCTTGCTATGTAGCATGGATATGTATATGAATGTTCATGTGTTGTATCCTACATAGTCACAGAATGTTGCCACAATAGTATCCTCCAAAGTTATGATCTTTGTCATGTCTACTGCATGTATTGTTTATATATATTTATTCAAAGAAGATGGGAAAACAATAGTACAATACAATCTTAAGTAGGATCTATTAAGATGCATTACAACTGATGGAAATAAAAATATGTTTCAACAGAAAAATGCTTAGTTAGAAAAATTTACAAAGCTTTTGAACATGTAAGGTGTTTAAAGTCTTTGGTTATTCCATTGAATTATTAATTAGCAAGTATTTTGTGGAAAGTATTTCAATCTATTATGTTATTGAAACAGGTGTGTCAATGATGAACTTGATTTACTCTCATGGACTTAATCAGTTTTATGAATTTTTGTCAGAAACTTCAGCAGAAAGAGATTATCAGTGGTAAAGTTTTATTGTGATTTTTTTTTTTTAGCTCAGGGACAAGATTGAAATATTTCTGAATGAGAAAAACTGCCCTCAACTATTATTTTTGAACACCGAATGACTGGAAATTAGCTTCTGCTGCAGACTTAATGTTTCTTAATGAACTTAACCTGAAATTTCAAGGCAAAATAGCATTTATATATTAAACTTACTACAGTAAAGTCAATCTGAAAACTAATGTCTGAATCACAAATAACACCCAACTGCTTTATCTCAAGCTGTCAAAAGTTAAAACAGGAAATGAGGTATCTATTAGCATACAAATTTGAAATAGATATATTTTCTGAACTGAAACTATAGTTTAAGCTATATTTTTAAACCTATATGTAAGTGTGAAATTGTAATGGGCTGAAGCTCAAGTTGATGCACTGAGGTCCCAAGCACGTGAGGCTAAATAGTAATTGGACCATACTCTATTAATATATGCTTGGAGAAAGAATGGCCTCTGCCCACTCTTTGTTCAAGTTTTGAGGTGTTGTATGGGAAATGATGTAGGGACAATTGTAGGGGGCAGAGAGAGAGGCGGAGATACTGCTGGTTAGGTTTGAGTTGCGGCTGCTCTCACTTTCTATCACCATCCCCCTTCACCTCCACAAAGAATAAAGATCGAGGATTTTCCCTTAACCTGAATTCCTGACTCCGGCTGATTTTAAAATATGCGGCCATCACACTTGGCGCCAAGCATGGGAACCAAGGATCCTACTTTCACTGAAGAAGTCTCCAGTGACCAGGAACTTAGGTGAGTATTTTAATAGACAAATGGGACAGACATTAGGAAAGCCTCCATCCCCACCCCCTGCCCAGACGTGGCGCTATAGAAAGCATGCTTAAACTGATAGAAGGACAAGGGCTACTTATAACTTGGGAACAGATAGCTAAACTTCTGGAAACATTAAAACACACCTCCCCTTGGTTCTTAGACAAAGAGCAAATCTCTTCAGGTAATTGGACATTAATAGGGCAACAGTTCTCTGAATATTACAATGAAAAAGGTCCTCGTTCAATTTCCATTAAGGCATTCTAGGTATACAATATAATATAGCTGGCCTTAAAAAATCCTAGGAGTTATAGAAAAAAGAAAAAGAGTTCTAGGAATAGCCAGATGAGGAAGCCTGAGATAAAGGAGGAAGACAATGAACAGATTAATGACCATATCCCCACAGGGCATGGAGATTTAAGTGAGGCTCAAAGGTGTGGTGACTTTCTCATCCATGAAGCAGCTTCAGCCCCACCTAAGGAGCAGTTAATTGACTCTTCTCCATCAACTCCACCTTCCAGGATGGAGGGAGGAGAGGTAGTGGGGGGGAAGGGGAGAGAGGAGTGACAGCACCAGCACCTCCCCACCAGTATCCAACCACTCCTATGACTAGATTGCAAAAGAAACTAATTAAAGTCAAGGAAGAAGGGAGAGATGTAACTGAGCTCCAATCTCACGTTTTTCTTGTGATTCAACAATTTAACTCTTCAGGTCAAGAAAGTAGAAAATACGCTCCTTTCGATATAGAAGTCCTCAAAGACCTGAAAAAGGCTTGCACTTTTTATGGGGCTATATCAGCTTATGTTAAGATGTTATTACAGAATTTAGTTTTTGAAATCTTAACCGCTAATGACTGAAAATCTATAGCAAGGGTATGCCTAGAACCAGGGCAAAACTACTTGTGGCTTTCTGAATATAGTGAACTGTGTAGGATACAAGCCCAACAAAATAGTCAAAGTGCAGTTCATGCTGCAATCACCTGTGACCTACTAACAGGTGTAGGTTCCTATGCAGATGTTGCAGTATAGATTAATTATTCCATAGCAGCATATGAGCAAATTGCTGCTAATGCTATCAAAGCATGGGCTTCTCTGCACAATAAAGATGACAAGGGTGAGGCTTTCACAGAAATAACACAAGGACCAAATGAACCCTTTGCTGACTTTCTGGGACGTTTGCAGACAGCTATCACAAGAACTAATGGTGAAAATGCAGTAACAGACATTTTGATAAGGCAAGTTGCTAAGGAAAATACTAATGAGGTTTGCAGAAGAATTATATTAGGACTGCAAAAGGATGCTCCTTTAGAGGAGCTCATAAGACGCTGTGCCACAGTGGGCACAAATGCCTTTTATAGCCAGCCTATGATGCAGACTTCCCAAGATCCCAACATGGGAAGACAGAGTCCCTTCTGGCAAGGGACTTCCAGAGAGACTCGTCAATGCTTTCAGTGTGGTAAAGTAGGGCATTTGAAAGCTCAGTGTTGGTATAGAGACAGAATGAGAAAACAGGGTGGGAGAACAAGACCCAATACCCCATGTCCAAAATTCAACAGAGGCTTCCATTGGGCCTCAGAATGTAGACTGATTCAGGGAAATGGGATGAGGGGCCCAATCCCAGGGCCCAAGGCAAAAAACACTTGGGGCATGATGTGAGCCAATGCTACACCTAGAGAATGCTTAGAAGTCTAGTACCCAGACATGATCAATCAGCCAGGAAGCCATATTATGGGAGAAAGGGATTATACAATCAATCAGCCAGGAAACAACCTGACATGAGAAAGGGATTACAATTGGGGAGAATAGAGTTGTATATAGCTGGGACAACTGAGATACCCCTTGGAGAAATGAACTCTGTTCCTCTCCAGACTATGGATCCTTTGCCTCCAGGCACAGTAGGCTTGACCATTTCATCTCCTGAGAGTATGTACAAAACAGTATCCATCCACACACTGATGTGGGAAACTGGGGAATGTGTAGGTAATATCCCAGTCACTAATACAGGTAGACAATGTGTGACTTATCACCCAGGAGAAGTAGTAGCATCAGGTTGACTGATACAGATTCCTAATAATCAATCTGGTGATAGTGACCCAGATTCTGACTCCAAGCAAAAGCATGCAGGAATATTCTGGATTGCAGCAGTTACAGCTGACCAACCTATGCTCATTCTCTATGTAAATGGCATATTACTGGAAGGATTGCTAGACACAGGTGCTGATCGTACAGTCATTAGAGGTGCCAACTGGCCCAGTCACTGGTCAAAGATTAAGGCAGACACCTATATGTCTGGCATAGGAAGATCAATAGCAGCTGAAGTTAGTGCTACCCCTTTGAGATGGACTTTTGAAGGCAAAACAGGAGTTTTTACTCCTTTTTTAGTTGAAAAAATCCCCATCAATCTGTGGAAAAGAGACAGTTTACCACAGTTAGGATTACAAATGAGTACTTCGTTTTTTTAGGCAGGGCTGCTGTTGAAGGCCTGCCAACACTCTCATCTGTTCCTATTCAATGGAAACTGATACACCAGTGTGGATAGAACAGTGGCTCTTAGCTAGTGATAAAATTCAGGCCTTATTAGATATAGTACAGGAGCAACTTGACCAAGGACATTTACAACCTTCTCTAAGTCCTTGGAATTCCCCTGTATTTGTTGTAAGAAAGAAATCTGGAAAATGGAGGATGTTGATTGATTTAAGAAAGGTGAATGAACAGATGGAAACTATGGGAACTCCTCAGCCTGGACTTCTATCTATCTATCTATCTATCTATCTATCTATCTATCTAATTGAGTACAATTGCTTAGAGAATGGCTTCTTTGGATTATAAACATTAAGAATGGTTTCTAATCTATCCCTCTAGATAAGGAAGATATGAAAAGATTTGCCTTTTCAGTGCCCAGCATTAACTTAGCTGAGCCTTATAAAAGATATGAATGGACAATTTTGCCACAGGGAATGAAAAACAGCCCTACTATGTGTCAAATGTATGTTGCTGCTGCTCTTACTCCAGTAAGGAAAACATTTCCAAAAGTTATGTTATTACATTATATGGATGATATATTAGGATCTGCCCCTGAGGAACAAATGTTAGAAGCATGTCTACAAAAGATCATAGAAACACTAAAGAATTACAAATTGTACATAGCTCCAGAAAAAATTCAAAGACATACTCCTTTTCAATATTTAGGATATGAAGTATACCTTAAGGTGCTTACAGTACAAAAACTGTCCTTAAGAACAGAGAAGCTAAACACCTTAAATGATTTTCAGAAATTAATAGTAGATATCCAATGGATGCGACCAGTGTTAGGCTTGACTACCTATCAATTGCAACCATTATATGATATTTTAAGAGGAGACAGTGCTTTAAATTCATCACGCCAATTTACAAAAGAAACTCAAGAAGCTTTGAGAGAAGTTGAAATGGCTTTATCCAATGTGGTTGAAAGAGTCACTCAAAAACCCTTGGAAATATCCATTTTTGCTACACAAGAGGCACCCACGGCAGTCCTTCATCAAGGAGACAGTGTGATAGAATGGGTGAACCTCCTGGCACAACCAAAACAAAGCCTTACTCCTTACCCAGTGCTTGTGGCTAGAATTTTATTAAAGGCCATTAAGCAAGCAGTACAATTATCTGGGACAAGACCTGACAAGATATACACCTTTTATACCAATACACAAATTAATGTGTGCTATGAGACCATCCCAGAGTGGCAAATTTTATTAGCCATGGCTCCAAATTTTACACATGGGTGTCCATTAAAGATAACCAGATTATTACACAATTGGCGATGGATTCTTGAAGAAAAAGTCTCTAAAGTTCCTCTTAAAGGACCAACCATCTTTATAGATGCATCCAAACATAATATTTGTACTGTATACTCTCATGATTTAATTATAAAGAGAGTAGTCAGAACTCCTTTTCAGTCCACTCAGCAGAATGAATTGTATGCAATCATTCTAGCTCTTACTTATTATCCAGGAGACATAAATATAATATCTGATTAGGCCTATTCAGTAGGTGTGGTACAAAGAATTGCCACAGCCCAAATAAAATTTGCAGCCTCTAATATATATCAGCTCTTTAAGAAACTTCAAGAGCAAGTGAGAAAGCATCCAGGTAAGATTTATATTTTGCATGTCCACTCTCATAGTGGACTTCCAGGTCCCATTTTTGATGGTAATTCAAAGGCAGATAGCCTTCTAACTATGTTGGTCAATACTCCTTTATTCCAAGAAGCCCAGGAATCTCATTCTAAATATCGTCAGGCTGCTCGAGCTTTACCTTTACAAATTGGAATAACAAGAGAGGAAGGTAGGAGCATAGTAAAAGCCTGTACAGCTTGCCTTCCTTTCCATGCTCCTATACTGCCTCCAGGGAAGAACCTTCGTGGTTTGAGACCCAATGAAATTTGGCAAATGGTTGTGACCCATTATAAATCTTTTGGTCGCCTGTCTTTTGTCCACATTGTGGTAGACACTTTTTCAGGATTCATTTTTGCAATACCAGCAGCAAAAGAGACAGTCTGAATGGTCACTGAATTCCTCATACAAGCATTTGCAATTATGGGTGTGCCACAAGCAATAAAAACAGACAATGGTCCTACATATACTTCTAAATATTTCAAACACTTTTGTGCACAGTGTAAGATTTTACACACCACTGGCATACCTTTTAATCCTCAAGGACAGGCAATAGTAAGAGGAGAAACAGAGACATTAAGATGCTCCTCCAAAAACAAAAGAAAGGAGGAGCCACAGGTAACCCTAGAGAACTTCTAAATCTAACCCTTTATACTATTAACTTCTTGATTTTTGACAAAGATGCACTGCCTCTGGCAGACAGGTTTTATAACCCACTAGAAGGGCAGTGTCCAGTGCAAGCGGCTCCACTATCTTTAGATAATGGCCAGGTGATGTGGAGACCCAGAAAGTGGTGAATGGAAGGGATCAGATAGGCTAATTGCTTGGGGGAGAGGGTTTGCTTGTGTCTCTACAGGTGAAGAAGGAATCAAATGGGTGCCAACAAGCCATATTCACCTTGTCCATCGCAGAAAGATGGAGCAGACCCTTGAAAAGAAAGAGAAGACCCAAGAAATATTGGGTGGTTCTGTCGCTGATTGTGATCACCACTGAAAAAGCATGGCAGTCATGGCGTTTGACTCATGGACATTGAAAACTGTTGGACTTCAAAACCCTCAGGAGTTATTGGATTCCCTGAGACATGATAAGATGGTTGTAGGACTTGAAAACCTTCAGGACTCATTGAATTCTCTGAGACATAAAATTGTTGTAGGATTTGAAAGCCCTCAGGAATCATTGGATTCTCTGAGACATAAGACTGTTGTAGGACTTGAAAGCCCTCAGGAATCATTGGATTTTCTGAGAAATGATAAGACTGTTGCAGGACTTCAAAATCTGCTGGAATCGTTGGATTCCCTAACACATAAAAGGACTATTGTAGGATTTCAAAAACTTCGGGGGATCATTGGATTCCCTGACATGTGAAGCAATGGACAATAGATTGTTTTTGGAATATCTCTTGGCTGCTGAAAAAGGCGTATATGTGACTGTTGTTTATATACCCTCCTTCTAGGATTTCTGGCAATCTTTTACAACACCATGTTGATTTATATTGTTTGTTATACTGCTACTTGCATGTACAATTCATGTTTGTTACACCACATCGAGCCTACACTGAGTGTGGGGAGAGTCATCACTAATAGCCTCTGTGTTATTGCTATGTGCTTGTGTAATACCTCCCATGCTGATGGGTTTGTGCATACCTGTTTCTAATAAGGCCCTTCAGCCCAGAAACACGCTAGCAACCCCCACTTCCCTTTAGTGCTTTTCATCTCCCTTCCTGAGATGTCAGGGGGAGTGTGATCACCTCCTTTTCAGTGCTTTCATCTCCTTTCCTGAGAAGTCAGGGAGGGTGTGATCACCTCCCCTTGGGGGCTATGACCTCCCTGAAAAGTCAGGGATGGCATGACCACCTGTGTTCTAAAACAAAAGAAAGCGGGAGATGTAATGGGCTGAAGCTCAAAATGATGCACTGAGGTCCCAAGCACCTGAGGCTAAATAGTAATGTGGACCATACTCTATTAATATATGCTTGAAGAAAGAATGGCCCCCACCTACTCTCTGTGCAAGTTTTGAGGTGTTGTATGGGAAATGACATAGGGATCATTGGAGAGAGAGGCAGAGAGACTGCTGGCTGGGTTTGAGTCGCAGCTGCTCTCACTTTCTATCACCATCCCCCTTCACCTCCACAAAGAATAAAGATCAAGGATTTTCCCTTAACCTAAATTCCTGACTCTGGCTGATTTTAAAATATGCAGTCATCACATGAAATAGTTCAAAATCCATTCAATCATGCAATAAAACAGTTTCCACTTAACCATTCATTGAAAGTTTTTAAACTGCAATGTAATGACATGCTAAGAGGCAAATATCAAGAGAAGAAATTAATAGAATTCTATAAATGCCTTCCAAGCAATGAATATGTTGTTCTATTAAAATCATATGTTCATGGATTGACATTATTATTTGGCAATACCTATTTGTGTGAAAAGACATTTTCAAAAATGAAAAATGTAAAATATCATTACATATTAGCATTAACAGATGAACATTTGCTCTCAATTGTGATGATAGAAAACACTAAGAATTCTAATTAAGTGAAATGATATTCCCCCCCCAAAAGATTTTACTCTTCTCATGAATAGATCTGCAATATAAAATATTGTATTAAATTATTATCATTACATTTTAAATTTTATCAGTAAAAAAGTGAAAATTTGTTTTCTCTTCTGTTGTTTTTGCCTCCTAGCAAAAAAACAGTTTAAAACATTACTATCTGGTCCTTTACAGAAAAAGTACCAATGCCTATATTAGAGCATAAAAACCTCTTGGACAAATGCAGAAAAGTAGAAAGATTAAATATGATAATAATGATAATTATTATTATATTCATCTTTTGCCAAACATAAATGCAATAAAAATTATGTTCAATAAAGGGTCTTTGAAGCAATTGAAAACTAAATAACTTAATCCCAAAGAATGGGCAGATCAAAGAACAAAAGCACAGAAACAATAATTCCATCAAAGATAAAGACAACAAATAAAATAATATGTCGATATTTTGAGAATATAGTCAAAACACTACTTGGAGTAAAATGTCAAAAAAACATTAAAGGACTTAATGAAAAAAGTGGGAAAGAAGAGGTCTTAGCTATTTCAAATCTCAGACTCTATTATAAAACCATAATCATCAAAACCATTTGATAGTTGATAATAGAGAAGTCAATCAGTGGAACAGAAAACTATACAATATAGTAACTTAATATCTGGTAAACTCAAAGATCCTAGCTGTTGGAAAAAATTCACTAGTTGACATAGGGTATTAGCAAAAATGAAAAGCAGTAGGACAGAAACTTGGTATAAATGAACATTTGTCAGCATATAGCAAGATAAGTTTCAAATGAGTTAATGACAAATATAAAAGGTGACAACATAAGTAAATTAGAGGATCATGAGGGAAAATATCTCTCAGATCTATGGAGAGGGGAAAAATTTGTGATCAAATAAGAAGTAAAAAGATTGCCAGGAAGTTAAATAAACAATTTTGATTATATAAAATTATTATTTTTTTTACAAACAAAACCAATATAGTTTAAATTAGAAAAGAAACAAATTCTGGGGGAATTGCAGCAAATTTCTCTGAGAAGTTCCATTTCTAAGCTATATGTGGAACTGAGTCAAATTTTAAAGAGCTATTCCCCAAATAAAAACTGGTCAAAGGGTATGAATGGTTTTTAGAGGAAAAATCCAAATGGCTAAAAGTCAAGTGAAAAAAATTCTCTGAATTGTGAATGAGAGAAATACAATTCAAACAACTTTGAAAGACTAGCTCATATCCATCCGATTGGCAAAGTCAACAAAAGGGCCAGTGATGGAGAAGCTATGGGGAAACATTGAATTGTTTTGTAACAAAAGCATTGTTGATGGAGTTGTGAATTAGTCTAGTCATTTTGGAAAGCAATTTGGAGGCATGTGCATAAGGTTATTATATTACATATTCCCTCTGATAAAGCATATTGTTATTAAGGCTATATCCCAAAGAGATTAAAGAAAGAGGAATGTACAAATATACATTTTCCTAAATGTACAAAAAATAAAGCAGCTCTTTTCTTGATCCCAAAGAACTGGAAACTGATCTGCCCATGAATTGGGGAATGATTTTAAAAATATGGTCTCTGAATTTGATAGTAATTATACAGTATACCTGGGAAGACTGTATGAATTAATGCAAAGTGAAATGAATAGAAATTTTAAAAAATTTATTTAATAGCTGCAAAATTATAATTTCAAACAATTTTGAAAGACTTGGGACCTCTAATCAACAAAATAATAAACCACAATTCCAGAAGACTCACGATAAAACATGCTGTCCACCTCTAAAGAGTGAGAGGTGATGGACTGAGAATACAGATTGATAAAAACATGTCTCATATGGGGATAACAGGTTTTGTTCTTCTTTTCTCAATGGACAGGGAGAATAGAAAAAATTCAAATTAAAACAAAAATAATATTGAATTAAAAAATTTAATGAAAATTTTTAAAAAGAGATCATTGGCAACTTTGGGGAGAGTAGTTTCAATTGAATGAAAAGGCTGGAAGACAGATTGTAGAGAGTTAAGAGGATAATGAAAGAAAGTAGAGACATCTATTATAAATTATCTTTTCAAAACATTTGGTCAACAAAGGTGAGGAGAGAAGGATCAAGTGAGGATTTTTTTGATAATGAAGGCACGGAAGCTGGTAACTCAAGTGAATAGAGCACTAACCCTGGAGTCAGAAAGATGAGATCAAATTTGGCCTTTTCTATTACTCTTACTAGTTGTATGACTCCATGCAAATCATTTGATCTCTATCACAATTTCTTCAACTGTAAAATGGGGATATTATTAGAACTTACCTTATAGAATTATTGTGAAAATCAGATGAAATAATATTTATACAAAAGCACTTAGCACAGTGTTTGACACCTAGTAAATACTATAAAATGGTTATTTTTTTTCACTTCCCTACCTGGTCATGTTTTTAGGCAGTAGAGAAATGGCCAGTAGATAAGGAGAGATTGAAGATAAATGAGAGAGTAAAGATGAGAGAGGGCTAAATCTGCTGGAGAAAAATGGTATAGAATGGGATCACTTTTGAAAACAGAGGTGCTTGCTTTCACAAGGTAAAGAGCCATCTCCTTATATAATAGGGGTAGAAGCAGAGATAGTGATAGAAGGAATCTGTAAGATGCAAACTGCAGAAAAGGGGAGAAAAGGGAGCTCCTAACAAATTGCCTCAATGTTTTCAGGCAAAGTTCTCAGATGAGAGAGTAAGAGGAGTGAGAAGGAGCCATGAGAAGTGTGAAGAAGAATGAAAAATTTAGAAAAGCCACTGAGATAAGTAGAAAAGTGAATAAATTTTAAAAAAAAGTAGTAGGATTGTCTTGCTGTAACAAGGGCCAAGTTGAGAGCATGTTAACATCAATTTATACTGGATCTATTCAGAAAGGTTTATGACTTTCTCCAACACTGTTCAGCTGTACATCAATAGGAGCAAAGGAAATGCCATGGTAGGATCAATCCAAGGTTAAGTCTTGGCAGGGAAATCAGTATTAGCATATAGGGACAATGGATTCAAGAGGAGATGTTAGTGTATAGTTGCAGGGGTGATGGCTTGAGAAAAAACTGAGGGATTAAAGCTTTGGAGGTCATGATAAAAACAAAGACTGGATATTGGGGTTCTAAGTTCAGTCAGTAAATAAGCATATATTAAATAATTCTTTTGTGCAAGACACTGTGCTAAGCACTGGAGACACAAAAAAAGATAAACTTCTTGGAGAGTTGGGAGAGACCATATGCAAAAACTATATACAAATAAACTATATGCAGAACAAATTGGAAATAATTAACAGAATTAAGGGATTAGAATTAAGAAGGCCCTTGAAGAGTTTCCTGTAAAAGGAAGATTTTAGTTGGGACTTGAAAGAAGTCAGGGAAACCAGAAGGCAGAAGGTTTCCATTTAGAATGGAATATTGGGGTGTTGTGTTGATGAGAATAGAAAAAAGGGATCAATTAGAGGTGGAGATTAAGGTTTTGTCTGATGACAATTTGGGGTTCAGGATCACTGGGATGGACAAAGTATGACTGAGAAAAAGTGTGATAAAATATTGCTGAATAAATTCATGAGGGTTAATTAATATTACTAAGGACTTGTTCACAGGGTTTGGCAGTTCAGGCAAGGAGACCAGTGGAGGGAGCTAATGGTATAATGTTTACTTTTTTCCCTGCAGGCAAGCCAGGCTAGGAGGTAGCAGAAAGGAATGGAGTGTCTCTATTCCCTGAAAGCAGGAAGAGTATCTTTTAATTGGGAAGAAGCTAGCTCAGGAAACCAGCAAAGAATGAAGAGAATCTCTTGGATTCTTCACTGATGGAAAGAAGTCAGGTCAGAAGACTAGTGTATGATGAAATGCTATCTTCCTGATCCCCTACAAGAAGAAATGAGATATATCAAATTGGAATGGTTTCTTTCTGGTTCCCTGAAAGTAGGAAGATACCAGATCAGGATACCAACTCAGTCCACTGAGCTGCAAACTTTCAGTGCCCTAAGAATGAAAGATCATTGCCCTTCTTGAATGAACCTCTCAGATTCCTAATTCTGATCTGAATGTTTTACACAGATGCAGGCTTGCTTCTGGCTTAAACTACAGTAGATAACTGCTAGCCTTAATCCATAACTTTGATCTGGGATCAGAGAGAAAGAGCTACACATTTACCTCTGGTTCATGTTCCCATTTCCAGCTATTCTAAACCCTCCTAAATAAGCCCTCCTGTATGGATTCCCTTTTCAGTGTCCACAAACCTGTCTTCTTATGCTTCCTTTAAATGGAAATCCCCTCCTCCTATTGTAATTTCTCCTTGGATTTTCCAATTAATACTTGATATAGTATTCCTTCTTAATTTTTGTCGGAAAGGTTGTGTGAGAGAAATAGATTGTACTGTTTCCTCCTACTCTGTCTTCTTTGCTGTTCTTTCCAAATTAACACCATTATTATTCATTACTCTGTAGTATTCATCCTGTAGTATTGCTTCTGTTTTCTATATGTATCTTTTAAAAATAAGACTTTCCCTTTTTTCCTTGTTGGAGTAATTTCTATTTTTTTTAATTTCATTTTTGAGAATTTCCTCTCTCTCTTGAGCCAACTTCCCTTGCAAAACATTAGGTCACTGGATCGACCTATACTTTCTCTGAACCCCTTGAATTAACTCTCCCAAATCTAGGGTTGGATTGTGACCAGTTTTCCTCTCCTCATTCATGAATTTAAGATGAAGAGACTTCTTGTTCACAAAGTTTTCCATTATTTCTATTTCAGCAACCAATTCCTTCTTGGTCAGAATTATTTCCAGCATAATAGTTCCTCTTCTGATTTTTCCAGTTTTTTTTTTCAGAATTACATTGTTATTGAGGCAAATCATAAATTTAACAATTGCCCTGATGTTGACAGAGAACTCCAGTAATGCGCCTAACTTGTTGACACTTCTGTCTCTCTCCTCTCATCATTATAGAGTACCATCACTCAAGAGCTGGAAGGAACCTTGGAGACCATCTAAGTCTAGTCCAGGAAAGCCAAGTGATTTTCATTGATTTTCCTCATGTCTCCCACCTTAAGGTTCTTTTCCCTGACATGAATCTTAACATAGTGTATCTATTGAATTTCTTCTGATTTTTTGAATAAGGCATTTCTATCATGCAAAAAAACAAAAACAAAAGCAAAACAGTTGAAGGCAAGAGAAGAATCTTCAAATAGTTTAAACCAGAGGAAGACCTTTCAAGTTGGAATACTAAAATGTATTCCATTTTATCCATCCCCCCATTATCCTATCCCCAATAGGGATTATTTAATTCAACTCCATAATTTTATAGATTTAGATACTGAATCAAGAAAGATCATAAGCTAAAGAGAATTTATTGAATTATAGGAAAACCAGAACTTGAACCCGGATCTTTTAATTTTAACTCTTATGCTTTTTCTATTATATTTTGTTGTCAAATATAAAGAAGAGCAGAATTGTGCTTTGCTGCAGCTCTCATTTTGATGAAAGATGGCAGATTTTTTACTTTATATATGAAAAGATTTATTAACAATTAGAGATGTCTAACAAGGAAATGGCTTCCCATTATTCAAAGCATTCCAATCAAATTTGACTGATCTGAAGTGCTATGTTCAGTACTGGGTACCACAGTTTAAGAAAGATATTACTAAATTTGATGGCAACTAGCATGATGAAAGACTATGTCATATGAAAATTGGCTGAAGGAACTTGTGATGTTTATCCTGGAGAGGAGAAGATTCAGAGAAGTCATGATGACTGTCTTAAAGTATTTGAAGGACTGTCATGTGGAGGAGAAAATAGGTTTATTCTGTTTGTCCTCAAAGAGCAGAACCAATAGCAATGGGTGGAAATTTCTAAGAAGCTAGATTGGGCTTGTTGTCAGGAAAATCTTTATAACAATGAGAGTGTCCTAAAGTGGAATGGGCTGCCTTGGAGTCGGGGAAAGGTCCCCTATCCTTGGAGATCTTCAAGCAAAGTCTGGATAACCACTTGTTGGATACTTTATAGTGGCCATTCCTTTCATGTATGGATTGGAGTAGATGGCCACTAAGGTCCCTTCCAACTTGCAAATGCTATGATCTGTGATGGGATGAACCTGTCAGGGAAAAGGAAGAAAGGATTTTTTTTTAACTGGGTAGAAGGCTGGATTAGATAATCTCTTAGACATCATTCAACTTATTCTTAAATTCAGTAAAAATCATAGTGTGTTAAACTGAGATTAAAGAGTTTACATGAATATCTACTATGCAATTGGTACACAGGAACTAATTGAGCCAGGACCAGAATAAGATCATAGAATAATAGATTTAAAGCTGAAAGAGAAGTTAGGGGCAATGGATTATGTTATACTCATTTTATAAATGGTGAAAGTGAGACACAGAGAGGAAGTGAAGTAAATATTTATCCAGTACTATACTGTCCACTTGAGTAAACAGAACTTCAATACAAAACTTGATCTAACACCCTTTTTCTAAAACTCCATTACCTTTACCTTTCCTGCTATGAAATTTTTAATATCCAAGAGGCTGCTATTACTTCTTTCAGTGCTTTTGAGAAGAACAAAGAGAAAGAAGCAAAACAGGAAGGTGAGGAAGCAGGCTAGCAAAACCTGACAAAGTGTAGGTAAAATAGATAGCCACCTACAATGAAGAATATAGTGGGATTCATGGAGGCACATTTTTGAATATTACTTTTCTTATAAATACACATATTTTTAATGCTAGAGATTTCTATTTCCCATGACATATAGAAAATATGTTACAATAGTGAAAAGTAATAACAAGAACAATTTGAAATTTTCAAGAATACAATTTTCAGTCCATACTGAAGGGACACAAATTTCTTCTTTAGAATATATCAGAGGATTCCAAGAATAACTGATCTCTTAGGCAACAAGATTGAACATATACTTTAAGCCAGCTCTGTTAGTGGTGTAGTGGAAATATTCCTGGGTTTGGAGCCAGAACTCTTTTGTACAGATTATTGTTTGGAAACTGTGTGAACTGGGCCTCAACTATAAAGGAATGGACTTGGATTAAATGATATTAGAACTTCCAATTCTAAACATCATAATCCCTAGTGGCATCCTGAGGCAACTGGCCTAGTCTTTACTCCACTGAATCAAATGATGTTAGAGCTAGAAAGAATACTGGACGTCATATATTCTCTCCCAACTTCCATCTTCACAGATAAAGCAATATAAATTCAGAGAAATGAAGCGATTTGCCCAAAGTTACACAGCAGAATAAAGAATGAACCTGATAACATAGATCTTCTGATTGTAGTTACACACACATGCACATACATTCACACATATAAATATGCACATATGCATTTTCAGACAGAAGAACTGTCAGCTATTTTTTTCTTACCTCCTCAGAATTTTTTTTTCTTTATGGCAATGGGGTTAAATGACTTGTCCAGGATCACACAGCTAGTAATTTAGTGTCAGCCTTCCTTCTGGAGGGCTGGATAGGTCCTCCTGACTTGAGGGCACAGACTCTCTCCACTTTTTCACTTAGTTGCCCTCAAGGAAGTTCTTTTACTGAAAATCTTTCTTAGCTTGGGAACATCCATTGTTACTTGTCCTCAATTCTATATTCTTATTCAACTGCTTGTGAAATTGATCTAAGAATGCTTTCAATATTTCATGAGCATTGGATATTTTCATGATTCATATTTCAATACAATTCAAAATTTCAAATATTATTTCAATATTTCATGATCAAATGAAATATAAAGTATGTAATATACTTTGTTACTACAACACACTTCATAAACATCTGCTTTTTTTAAAAAGGCATCTTAACATCATAGAGAGCTGGCCTCTTGAGGTGAGAAGATGTGTTCAAATTTAGTTTTTGACACCTTGTGGATGTATGACCTTGGGCAAATCATTTAATTTTTCAGTGCTCTGGGCAACATTTTAAGAGACTTTGCAGACCTGCATCAGGAAGTTTCTTGACTAGGAATTTTCAATACCAATAAAACTTTAGCTCCATAAATTATTATTGTTTTTGTTGTTATGTCTTCCCCCCTCTACCCATGCCTCATTCAAATTGCTAATCAGTTAATTTAGAGACCAAAATGTATCTTTGGTCCCTTAAGTTTCAGTGCTCAATTTCCAGTAGTTATTACATGATAGGCCCTTAATAAATATATATATTGAATCCAATGCTAACAAATCCTTAGAAAACTTAATGGAAAGTAGGGAGATGGTGGTTGAAGAAAGCCCTTTTGTTCAGTGGGAAAGTTGCTATCTTCATTCATTTGTTGCTTTCCCATGCTAAAACAATCCTAACTTCACTATTCAGATACTTAGTGGAGTCAGGAAAGAGAATATTGGGATTGGGGATCACTTTCCCCTTACTGCTACCTGTAGACTAATGTCTACATGCAATAGTGATCTGTAGATCTGTAGATTTAACTTTCGCCCACAACCACATCTCAACTTCAGTCACTCTTCACATACTACTTTCCCTCAGCAAGAAGTAGCAATCACGTTCGCTGTAAAACAGATACACACAGAGGCAATCCTTAAAATGTCCCTCAGTTTTACTAGCATTAAACACAGCAAGCATGGGGTTGTTAGGGTGAGGATTGACAGATGGATCTGAGAGAAATAGCTGAGCATCAATCAGCAATTTGAGTACAGAGTGCTGGTATGTTCTTGAACCCAAATCATCATTGTTATCAAACAGCCCCGCTTTGTCCACTGGCTTTACTGGTCTTGTTATAGGGTGCTGAGGTAAGAATATATATGTGCTGAAGGTAAAAACAGGAAAATTAATCATTCCCGAATTTGCTTATTTAAATCATTCCGTTGTCGATCTGGAAAGACCTGTTTTGACCATGGGTAAATAATTTAGCTCCTTTGAGATTCAAAATTTTTTTCTTCTGTAACATGATTACAGAGATTGGGCTAGTTGAACTTTTACAGTCACTTTTAGCTTAAAATCCTGTGATCTTGGATTCTGTGATCAGTAAAAAATCTATGAGGATATCCATCTCACACTTGTCTAATATACAAATGGGTACACACTCATATAATAATCTACCTACCAGTCTGGGTCCCTTCCAGCTCCCTCCATCGTGTGTGTGTGTGTGTGTGTGTGTGTGTGTGTGTGTGTGTGCATGCGTATGTGTGCGTGTTTGTGTTTCTCCATTGTGATTTGGTCTTTTTCATTGTGTTTGCCTCTCACACACTCTTGCTGGGTTTCTCTTTCACGATTCCTCTCTTTCAAACTCCAATCTTTTCTATAACTTTTTTCTTTCCCGGAATTTAAGACTTTGCAACAGTGTAATCAGATTCTGGGACAGTTTAATTGGCCACCTCCCCGCTCTCCCAGCTCCGCCCGTCATTCCTCCTCAACTCCCTCCCCTACCCTCTCTTCCCTCCGCCCACGACTCCCATCCCGTGCTGCCACTGCAGCAAAGCCTCTTTACTGGCTGCGAGTGTGAATGTAAGTGTGTATGTGCGTGTGTGTGTGTGTGTGTGTGTGTGTGCGCGCGCGCGCGCGCGTGTGTGTGTATGTATATGTGTGCTTGCGCTACAGGCGCGGGGAGTGTCATAACTCTGACCTCTGGCGGGAGCAGCGGTATCCGGGCGGTCGCGTCACTCACAGAGTAGGCGGCGGGGAGAGTGGGACTGCTAAAGGCAGGGCAACAGAGGCGCAGGGTATGGAACCGGCAAACCCAGTCTGAGAACGCTACCTCTAGCGGGCTCCAAGCACACCGCAGCCACAGACGCGGCTCCCATTCCGGAGCCATCCAAACTTTTTCTTTCTCTTTTGCCCCCTCTACAAAGGTAAAGTCCCGAGCGCGTGTTCCTTGACCAAAGACGGGGACGGAATAGCGGGGTGCGGAAAAGAGATGCGCCCAGCATCTAGGGCTGCGCGATATCTTTTCCCCTGGCGCCGCGCTTCTGACTGAAGAATCTTCTAGGTGGGGGAGGGGGGATGGGCTAGCTTTGGGGGACTTTGCTTCTTGAGGTTAAAGGGGCCACTTAGTTTCTCAAGCTTCTGACAAAACTAGGATGGGCTGGGAATGCAGATTTGGGTAATGTTCTTGCCTTGCTCTGGAGGGTGATATGCGGGAGGATTTCAGTCATAGACCGATGGGTTCCGCTTTTCCTGGGGGTCAGCGCTTGGTTTCACCGCCCCACCTGGGGCTCCTGGGCACCCGGCCGCCTCACTGAGTCCGGGTTCACTCTCTTCTCTCTCCACAGGCGACTTACGAAGTAGGCGGACAGGTCAGCGGCCAAGCCTGAGGCTAGCCGAACGCAGCATGATGCTCAGAATGTGGGAGGCTCTGGCAGCTCTGGCAGCTGTGGCGTGCCTGGTGGAAGCCGTACGCGGGGGACCGGGGCTCAGCATGTTCTCGGGCCAGGCAGCGCAGCCTGACCCTTGCTCTGACGAAAATGGGCACCCCCGTCGCTGCATCCCGGATTTCGTTAACTCGGCTTTTGGCAAGGATGTGAAAGTGTCCAGCACCTGCGGGCGACCCCCAGCCCGCTACTGCGTGGTGATGGAGCGCGGAGAGGAGCGGCTGCGCTCTTGCCACCTCTGCAACGCTTCTGACCCCAAAAAAGCGCACCCGCCCACTTTCCTCACTGATCTCAACAACCCGCACAACCTGACCTGCTGGCAATCCGAGAACTACCTGCAGTTCCCGCACAATGTAACACTCACTCTTTCCCTGGGCAAGAAGTTTGAGGTCACCTACGTGAGTCTCCAGTTCTGCTCACCAAGGCCCGAGTCCATGGCAATCTATAAGTCCATGGACTATGGGCGCACT